>NC_065445.1:22052525-22654384 GCF_917563875.1 Diabrotica virgifera virgifera | reverse complement strand
ATGCCAAAGGTAAATGGGCAAGAACAGACACAGAGAAATCCGAGACATTCGCAGAACATCTTTCGACAGTATTTAGTCCCTTTACTAGAGTAGTACCATTAGAACAAGAAGAACCATTTCATTCTTTTCTTGAGGCTCCATATCAAATGGAACCGCCAATCTCCAAGTTTAATATTAAAGAAGTAAAACAGATAATAAATAATGAGATACAACCTAATAAGGCACCAGGATTCGACCTCATAACGGGTAAGGTCCTTCAGGAACTAACCGATGATTGTTACAGAATAATCACTATGATCTTTAATGCTATGTTAAGTCTGCACTACTTCCCGTTGCAATGGAAAGTGGCACAGATTATACTAATTCAAAAACCTGGAAAAGATCCAAAAGATGTCAACTCATACCGACCGATAAGTCTGCTCCCAGTCATCTCTAAGGTGTTTGAAAAACTTCTGTTAAGAAAAATAAAACCAATATTAGAAGAGAAGAGTCTCATACCTGACCATCAATTCGGATTTCGTAATCAACATAGTACAATAGAACAAGTTCACAGACTGTACACAACAATAAGAACTAGTCTCGAAAACAAGCAATACTGCACTGCAGCCTTTTTAGACGCCTCCCAAGCTTTTGACAAGGTGTGGCACATAGGACTTCTGTACAAATTAAAGAAAAACCTACCTTACACTTACTTCAAACTGCTTCAATCATACCTTACAGAAAGGAGATATCTGGTAAAATATAGTGAAGCCTATACAAAACTCTACCCCATCCTATCTGGTGTACCTCAGGGTAGTGTGCTCGGACCGATCCTATACCTAATATATACGGCTGACTTGCCAACAAGCAATGACCTAACACTTGCAACATTCGCAGATGATACTGCTTTCCTGGCCTCTCATGGTAATCCAATAATAGCATCAGAGAGACTGCAACTACATCTGAACAAAACAAATGAATGGCTTAAACTCTGGAGAATTAGAGTAAACCCCTCAAAATCCACACATATTACATTCACTCTAAGAAGAGGTACATGTCCAGAACTTAATCTCGATGGACATCCTTTACCTCAAAAGGATGACGTAAAATATCTAGGTATTCACCTTGACAAACGACTAACTTGGACCAAACATATATGGACGAAAAGACTTCAACTGGGAATTGTATACAGAAAACTTTACTGGATGTTGGGAAAAAACTCTCACCTATCGATCGATAACAAGCTGCTTATATACAAAACAATAATGAAACCCATTTGGACATATGGTTCGCAGCTCTGGGGATCAGCTAGCAAATCTAATATTATGAAAATACAAAGATTTCAATCCAAAACTCTAAGAACAATCGCTAATGCCCCTTGGTACATCCATAATGACGCAATACATAGAGATCTTCAGGTACTATCAGTCTCCGAAGAGTGCAAAAAATCTTCTGAACAATATCAAAATAGGTTGCGGGTACATCCAAACACCCTGGCACACAATCTTCTCAACAAGCAACAAGCAAAGAGATTGAAGCGATATGATCCCTTGGACCTACCTAACCGATCCTGACAGAGCCTACAGCAGAGGAAGCTACGCCATCCAACAGCGTCCAGCCATTGTGTTCTGTGCCAGTTTTACTTTTAGTTTTCGTGCTCGCGTATCAGTGTATGTGCGCATCTCACCGGTAAACAAGGTAATGTGTGTGTGTCGTGATGCTTTGGTCACTGGACCTTACATCTCTCTGCCATTGTAAAGACAAACAATTTTACTTATTGTTTTCATTGTAAAACAGATTGTAAAAAAACTTGGATGTTAATAAAAAAAAAAAAAACTTAAATGGTCTAACAAATTTCATTAAAATCGATTTAATAGATTTTGCATAATAAATTTGCAATTTAAATGTTTTTAAAAAAGTTCAAATTTTTTAAAATCTCTCTGAACAAAAAGTAGACCATTTAGAAGTTGGCTAATTTTTTTACACATAAAGAGGTGCTGTACATACACTTTACAGAATTAAAATCGGATTATTTATGGGGCCTCAGCAATGTTTTAAAATTATAAACAACTTTTTGGCTTATAAACAAATAGCTTTGTTTAATATTAAAAAAATTAATTTTTAGCAAATAACTAAAACCTGTATAATTTCACTTAAACTTTCAAATGCTGTCAGCAGAATTGCTATTTTATTTTTTAATCAAAAGTTATTCTCGTTCAAAAATTGCAATTTTTCGATTTTTTTAATGTTCCACCGCGGTTATCTCGAAAACTATGCATCCTACGAAAAAACTTGTAAGAACATTTTTCCTTAGAATTACCCAAGAAATACAAAAAAAGTTTTATTTTGCGAAAAATTGGTGTTATGTAATTCCTTAAGTTCTTTGTTTATAACAATCTTATCGACATCCGTATCAACTGTTACCCAAAAAATTCGTGTTCTACGGGTCAAAATACATAAAAAAACTTGGGTAATTCCGTCTAAATAAAGGAGCCCGTAGCACCCCCTCCTGGACACAGCACTAATTTGTTTATAAGCCAAAAAATTGTTTATAAATTTAAAACATTGCTGAGGCTGCTTAAATAATTCAATTTCAATTATGTAAAGTGCATTAGATAGGTGGAGTGCTTCTTTATATGTAAAGAAATTGACAAATCTTTGTATGTTCTAGTTTTTGTTGTGCAAGATTTTAAAAAATTTTAATTTAAAAAAAAAGTTTAGATTGCAAAATTATTATGCAAAATCTAGTAAGTCAATTTTAATGACATTTGGTGGACGGTTTTAGCACATTACAAAAATTTTCTAAGCGAATTAGGAAGGTTCCAAGTGTAACCTAAGTGATGGAAAAACATTGAATATAGACAGGCTTGTTTTGCCCCCTTATTTTATATTTATTGCTATTTTGCAGCCAGGGTGTTAAATTACGACATTTTTAACCAATCGTATCTGATAGAAAATTTAATTATCTTTGTTTTATTCCTATACAACTTTGTTCCAAAATGAATCGTTTTAAAGTTATAATCAAAGAAGTAGAAAAAAAACGAAATTTTTTGAAATTTTTAAATATTTTATTTTTTTTATTAATGTTCCGGGCATATTTGAGAAGGAGTATCAGTCAATTATTATTAACGAAGTTATCACCTAACTTTATCCGCAAAAATCTGAATGCCACCTCTCACATCCACCTAAAAACAGATCCTTCCTGGTCTATAGGAGAATGGTTAGAATACATAGGGTGTTAACTAAATATATCTCAAAATTTTGTGTTTATCTTACTTGGGTATTCCTATAAACTTCTCAGGAACTGGTTGAGGCGGTTGCTCCACGTCTCGTATTTTTATCATAACTTTTCCCATGTGTTTACCGGTAGCCATGTGTCTAAAGGCTTCTTCCAACTGATCATATCTAAAGCAAGTTATTGGTAGAGGAACAATACATTTACCCTCACCAACATTTTCTTCAAAAAACTTAGCTACTTCCTTTTTTGTCTTCGGAGTTTCAGTAAAAATTTGATCCAACATGACTCCATGAAAACTACATTCTTTTTGCATAAGTAAAAGATTGATTTCGTTATTGTTAGCCAAATCGAATTTTCCTATTTCTACGAAACTACCTCCGGGTGCCAAACATCTAATCGAAGCTTGAAGTTTTTCTTCCGCTAGAGAATTGAGAACCACGTCTACACCTCTGCCACCCGTATATTTCTTTACCATGGTTTCAAAGGAAATATCACGTGAATTACCTATCTGGTGTGCTAAAATAAAAAACGATATTATAAAATAATTAATTTTTGCATGTACTCGTATACAGTATCGGTAAGAGTTTTTATTTGACCTGTCGTGTTTTTTAGAGCATTGTAAGAATGTTCTGAAACAATCAAAGGATGAATTGATTGAAATTGCAGCTCACTATTTTTAAAACGTTTTTATATACTTGGCTTGGTTGGTGTCGTCACGGACTCCGCAAATTTTGTAATCCATTTTAAAAATAGTTCTAGGCTACGTAGGTACCTGAAATTTTCAGAATAGCTTAGAACTAGCTAACAATGCAATATCTAACTGCTATTATACAGAGTGATTGATTAGTAGGGTAAAGCTCCGTAGATCCGTTATTGTAATGGATAGCGATAAAAGTTAATAACAAAAATTGTAGCGAACTTTGAGCTTCACATTACAAAATTAGTTAGAATTATACAGGGTGTTCGATAAGATAGTGGCAGATCAAACTTATGTTTTTTTTTAAATGGAACACCCTATATTTTATTTTATATTCGAAATCTTCTTAACTTCTCCATTACAAAAATATAAAAGTTTGGTATGTTAAACAGGGTATTTACAAAGTTATAACAATTTTTATATGAAAATCGTAACAAGTTCAACTCCCTGTATAAATAAAAATAAGCACAAATGCAATGGTTTATTGATGCCATATTTTTTACTTATTTTCAACACTTTCATAAATGATTGATATTCCTGATTTTCTTTATATTGAATACAGGGTGAGTCAAAACGCAAGTACATTATTTTCTCAGTAATTTTAAATGAAACACCCTATATTCTATATCACTATCGAAAAGTACTATTACCGTAATTTAATTTATATATAACATTCCCTATATCTAAATTTATTAGATTAAAAAGGGTTCAAGGCAGGTTTTGTTTATATTCGATTCAGAGTTGGACTACCATCTCCATATAGCAACTATTTCAGCATCCTTATGCATCATCAGTGAAGTTTATGCAGTCACAACTCTGAAGGGAATATAAACATTCTGCCTCTTTTAAGGCAAACCATCGCGATGCAATGAACCCACCTTTTGAGACGCAATCCAGCGACATCTCTCGTATTACGAGGAAAACAACGAAAAGCCCCAGATACAAAGTTTACTACTTTTTAAACAATTAGAATAATTGTAATAAAAATATAATAAACAATATTTTCAATCTAAGACTTTTCGTTAATAAACTGCTTTCTGGCTGCATCCCATATCTCCGGATTTTACAATATATAATCACGTAGAGACGACGAAAATAGGAGAAAGCAAATAGAGGACACTTAGGCCACGCATTTACCTTCTCTTCGTCTAGGAAAAGGACCGAAAGACAGTTTCTAAATACTCAAAAACTGAGTAAAATGAAAAAGATTAAAAAGGGTTCAAGGCAGGTTTTGTTTATATTCGATTCAGAGTTGGACTACCATTAGTTTTTGAGATATTTTCATATTTCAGAGCAAATTATTAATTACGGGTCTAAATCTTTCCAAATTTTAGGTAAGCCATGACTGAATTGTCTAAAACTGACAATATACGATTACTGATTAACGATCTGTAGTCAAAGTTGGCTATAATTTTTGTTATTAACTTTTATTGGTATCTATTACTATAACGGATCTACGGAGGTTTTCCCCTCTAATCAATCACCCTGAATGGATAAATCGATTTTTTTTATTTCAAACTATTTTAAAAATGTGGCTAATGCAATGATATTTTAAAGTACATACGTTAATAAATCGACATCTACAAATTGATGGTGGGCCAGTGGCATTAGACTGCATACTGAGAGTTCCCTAGTTCGAACACGGCTGTTGCGTGTCTTTCTTTAATTGTTTTAATAAATAATTAAAAGTTGATATACTTACTTAAATTCGTATTTTATAAGTTAATTATTATATATAAATATTATATATACCATTTTAAACAACCGTGCTATTATAAAAAGTACTTTTTTTATACTAGTGTAATTTTTGGAATTATAATTTTAACAGTTAATATACCTATTGTCGAAGCGAAGATCGGTGGAATATGCGCATTTTATCAATGAAATTCGATATTTTTAAGATATTCCAGAAGCCGCTACACATAAAATGTTTTAACGACCTATTCATCATTCAGAATTACTCAAGGGATATTAGTACAGTTAAAATAATTAAGACGATAACCGGATAACATTGATTTAATGAGTAAAATCTAGTTTTTTTTACTTTAATGACAAAAAAAGCAAGCCCATTAGCAGAACCCAATTAAAAATTATTTTGCACATCATATTTGAAACATTATTTGGTTGAAAAATCTCATTTTTGTTGGCAAAAAAATATATTAATTTGTTTGGACTAAATTACAGTTGTGCTTATCTTAAAAAGGATATGTTACTATCAACATTCGCACAGTGTTGCCAAGCTGAATTTTGTTATTTTGGGTGTAAATTTTTTCCACGGATCTCCGAGGGTATAATACTAAAAATTCATATTTTATTCTTTCTAAACATGTTGTGTCCTTTATATAACAAAACCGTGTTATTATAAAAGTACTTTTTTTTATTATAGTGTAATTTTTGGAATTTTAAGCATTTTATATCGTCAAATTATTTTATATTCTATAAATAATAAAAACGTTTTATTATAAAAAAAGTTCTTTTATATAAAAGTGTAATTATTATTGAATATAAGCCACATAGTCCTGTCGCCAGGGGGGTACAACGGCCTCCTTAATTCAGATGGACTTACCCAAGTTTTTTTTTAAATATTTTGACCCGTAGAATACGAATTTTTTGGGTAACAGTTGATCCGGATGTCGATAAGATTGTTATAGACAAAGAACTTGAGGAATTACATAACAGCGATTTCTCGCAAAACAAAACATCTTTTTGTATTTTTTGGGTCATTTTAAGCAAAAAATATTCCTACAAGTTTTTTCGTAGAATGCATAGTTTTCGAGATAACCGCGGTTGAACTTTCAAAAAATCGAAAAATTGCAATTTTTGAACCCGAATAACTTTTGATTAAAAAATAAAGTAGCAATTCTGCTTACCGCATTTAAAAGGTTAAGTCAAATTATATCGGCTTTGATTATTTGCATTGCTAAAAATTAATTTTTTTATTGTTAAAAAAAGCTATAAACACATAGTGTTTTCCGTGCCTAATACATGCGTTTTAACGCATGCTACGTAGAAATTGCCTCGCTTGCACTTGTAGCTACTCTACCTACTCGTTCGATTTTAAATGAGAAATCATTGAAAACATCACTCACGCACTAGGTGTTTATAGCTTTGTTTAACAATAAAATAATATATTTTTAGCAATGCAAATAATCAAAACCCATATAATTTGACTTAAACTTTCAAATGCGGTAAGCAGAATTGCTACTTTATTTTTTAATCAAAAGTTATTCGGGTTCAAAAATTGCAATTTTTCGATTTTTTTAAAGTTCAACCGCGGTTATCTCGAAAACTATGCATCCTACGAAAAAACTTGTCAGAATATTTTTTGCCTAGAATGGCCCAAAAAATACAAAGATATGTTTTGTTTTGCGATAAATCACTGTTATGTAATTCCTCAAGTTCTTTGTCTATAACAATCTTATCGACATCCGGATCAACTGTTACCCAAAAAATTCGTATTCTGCTGGTCAAAATATATAAAAAAAACTTGGGTAAGTCCATCTGAATTAAGGAGGCCGTTGTACCCCCCCTGGCGACAGGACTAACAATTTTACTTTACACAATATCTATGTTTAATTTAATGTTTTAATTTTCAATTCGGATATCGTTTTTAAAATACAAAACAATAATAAACAAAAATTATTAATGTTATATAAATATTTTGAGAACGATTTCCGAAGTTAAAATCGAAACGTCAAAATAAACTTATTTTAAAGTCAAGTTGCGGCTTATTTCCAATAAAAATAGTAAATTGCGTTAATATGCCATAAGAAAGCTACGGTAAAAAGTTAAAGATTGGTTTGATAGGGGTGGGCACTGACCCTGTAGTTCTTTTACTAATGGTGAATTTTAAATGTTATTGTTATTTAGTATTACTTGATTAAAGTACGACTTGAGTACGGAAGTAAGATTAAAATGGTCGAAAAATTACGTCTTTTAGAGAGACTACAGACAAAGAGCTAGGCTTATCTCAAGAATTATTATATCTAGAGAATATCTCAAGGTCATCAGATGATCCTCAATAGTGATACGAGAGTTAAACATTCTTGATATCATATTGTGGGCTGGAATTTATCTTCACTATGGTCTACAAGTTCGTGCTTTTGTAAGGGTTTGGTGATTGGATAGAGAGCAGTGGCATCATCGTACGACCTGCCCGTTCATCAGACTAAAAGCCTTGTGATTTTGTATAGTGAGGAGTGGAAAGTACCTTGAAGATACATAAAGTGTTTGCCAATATTGCTTAAAGGTAGTATAGATGAACCAATAGTAACAAAAAGTACTATTCACTAATAAGTACTACATGTAAGATATTTTCTTCAGTGGTACTAAAGAGATTACTTCTATATACAGAAAAAATTATTGGCGGCTTTAGGCCTGGAAGATGAACATCGACCAAATATTTACTATCAGACAAGAATGCTAGAAAAGTATTGGGAGTATAATAAAAACGTACACCAGATCTTCAGACTTCAAAAAAGCATATGATTCCATAGATCGCTTAAAACTGTGGAGTGCAATGGTGGCGCTAGGCGTACCAAAGAAGCTGGTCATGGTTGCGCGAATGTGTGTAAACAATTACTGCGCACAAATTAAGGCGGCGTCAGATATGCGGTATTTGGCAAATACCGAGCAAATGCTTGCTATTTGCCTATTAGTGTGGATGGGTTGCTTGCTATTTGGCATTGACCAATTTTAGTGCTTGTCGAATATTTGTCGTGTTCCCGTACGTTGTCGATCTTTTCAACACTTCAAAGTAAACAAATATTCGCCGTTTGAATATTTTTAGTGTCATCCACATATTTTTGCAAGCACAAGCAAGTTTTTTAGGTTAGGTTAAAGTTTATAACGTATATTAAAGTAGTTTAGTTATTGTTACAGAGTGTAGAAAATATTGAAAATAATAAATATGGAGTGGACCAATGAACGTATTTAACAATTTTTGGATGCATATGAAAATGTGAAACACGCTGAAAGTCCTCCGTTTAAATATTTGAAATTTCGACCCAGTAATACTTTCGCTACGCCCTGTATATCGATCTTCCGCATAGGCAGAGTATGGCGTTATCCACTTCTCACGGATTTGGATGCTTTGTTTCGTTGTTCGTACAATTCTTTGAAAATTGGTGTACAAAGGTGCCCCAAATTGTTTATATCCTACAAAATTGTAAACGGAATATTTTTCAAAGAGGTTCCACGTTAAGTAGGGACTCAGAGTATTAAAAGGTTTTTATGATATTTACAGTTTTGGTTTGTCGGTTATATGTTCGTCGGTATATCCAAATAGCTACAGGAAGAACCCCTGCTATGCTGTTAGGCTGTTGCAGTCTAGAAGATGAAAGATTTTTATGATATTCACAGACAAAAATCCTATTGTGTGTGTATTGCGACAGGAAAGGCTTAACCTAAGCCGAGGTTTTTAGTAAAGCTCTGAAATATTGGTTCTCAAAACTAACTGTAATATATTGAGTCACCGCATTTCGTGTAAACTCAAGAGATTTTGTTGTTGCGAAGTTTAAGTAATTATAATTGGTTGAGGGTAAAACCATCATGGCGTTCGAGGGATGTCTTGAGAGTTTTTCTGACCATTTGATTGGTAGAGAAATATCTGGTATGATTCCTATTGGTCTAAGTAGGAAGTCACTTTTTTTGGGAGAGGAACCCAAGTTTTAGAAGGATCGAGTTAGCGGTCCTAGAAATAAGTTCCGTATAAGCTATCATCATGTTCAGTTTAGTTCCACCAGGGCCATAATCGAGTTAAGTAGAGTTTTGGTTCCCTTAGGGCCATCGTCAAGGAGTAGAGTTCAATTGAGTGTAAAGGAATGTAGTTTTCCAGTTTCCCAGCCGGCTAGGTTAATTCCAGCCCGGCGATGGTGATGGTGTATCGTGAACTCCGGCGATTTTCCCGCTGTTTCTAAGCAAATCGTCGTTATCATTTTATACCAATTTTGGTATCCACTAATTTCATTTAAGCAGTCAGAACCAGAAGTAGGAGAGAGGAGTTTCAATTTTCTCATTACTATGTTTAACAGTGCAGTTAAAACATGTAGTATGCTCACATACTTTATTTTGGTCAAAGTTAATGAACTTTCAATAATCATGTTCGAGTCTAACTAAATAATTTTATTCAAGTAAAAGTAAAATTTGATCCAGTTTAACGAACTTTTAAACTATTTATCTTCAAGTGAAAGCTGAATTTTTCTATAATAATGTTTGTTTATAAACAATGTACTGTTTGCTGTAATTAACGACAGTAAAGTAAGTGTTTCGCGAGTGCAATAGCGCCTTGGACTTTCGAATCAAGCTACGAGGAAGAAGCCAGGACACTAATTGTTAAGGTATAATTTTTATATTTGTAAAACTGTTCGTTTCATCTTTGATTAATTGGTAATCTGGTCTCTAATTATAACAGAGAGATCAGAGATTAATTTTTTTTTAATAAATAATGTTTGATTTTCAACCTATAATTTATTATTTCTTTCCTTCTCTCTTGAATCGTAAGAACGATAAAACATTGACTGAGTATATAATTTTGAGTGTAAAGTAAAGGAGGTAAGTTACATTATAACATTTTGTATATTATGTATATTATTTTATTTGACTATGTTTCTTTGTTTTATTTTAATTTATCTTTCTTTGTTTTATTTCTATTTTTTTTTGTATAAAGTTTGGTTTCCCTTAGGTAACCAATGGCGCCCAATATTTTATTTTTTGTATTTTTCTTTATTTTTTATTTCACATCCTTATTTCGATTTTTCTATCTTTCTAATTTTTCTAAGCTAATAAGAATATATCATAACATCTATTAAAGAATCCACTCCCTAAAATCTCTGAGACAGTAGCAACCGAGGTACTTAATAAATTATGTAGCACGAATTTTGTCCAATTCTTAATTAGTCATGTTTCATAAAACAACAGGGGCTATCTTTTGTCTTACATTAAAATGGCACCATATGACTTCCATTCTTTGTCGTGTTTCATAAAATGGCTTCCATGCGTGGGGCTGTTTCAAAAAATAAATTGTGCTACAAATGAAACTATAATATGGAATGCAAATTGATTTTTTCTGCTATTTAATAATAAACTTCCACCAGACATAATGACAAAAGCAGCTGAATTTATAAGAAGCTCTGTATCACTATCCATTCTGTACCTTTTTTTGTTCGTTTAGAATATATTTGCTGTTCCCACAGTGGCTCGATATACGAAAAATCTCGAATATGTGGTGCAAGGTGCTTGCCGTTTAACGAACACTTCATGAGCACTCAAATATTTGATATTTAGCAAGCACTTGTTCAGTATTTGCCAAATACCGCATATCTGGCGCCGCCTTTAGAATAGGAGGCAAAACTTCAAAGGCGTTCGGCATAAACACCGGACGTACACAGGGTCCCCATTACTATTTAATCTAGCATTGGAATATGCAATGCGAAAAATCCATACCAGAGTTAAACCAGACATAGCTGCCAAAGGAGCAAATATTGTTCTCGCCTTTGCAGATAACGTAGATGCAGTAGCACAGACAACACTGGAAGTTAACGATACAGTTTCGAACTTTAAAGAAGCAACACTAAACGTCGGCCTGAAACGAAGAAAAAACTAAATACATGGTCGTGTCAAGAAAGGCACGGCAGCGAATAAGACAAAACATTACCGTAAACGATCATAATTTTGAGGTGGTCAAAGAATTCAAATACCTAGGAACAACAATTATGTACCAGTGACAACTGAGTTCTACTCAGAATTTTTGAAAATTGCCAAAAATGTGAAGATTATCAATAAGCCTTATGAGCCATCTCCTGAAAACTTTTTTAAAAATTATACATAAAAGAATATAAGTATAAAAAGTGTGAAGAACACATGACAAACACACAATTCGGCTTCAGGGATGCATTGGGTACTCGAGAGGCACTTTTTGCAATACAAGTTCTCTTTCAAAGATGTAGAGACGTGAATTGTGATATATATATATACAGTGTGTCAATTTTAAAACTTACAATGGCTATATCTCACGAACAAAAGCTGAAAACGAAAAATGCTTGAAACCGTTTCTAGGATAGTAAGGGGGAACTAAAATGACATGAAAGAAAACTCACCCCCATCAACCCCCTAGGCCCCACCCACCACAACCAAAAATGTTTAAATTGCAAACCCCTACTTGTAATACATCATTGAAAAGGCTATAAAAAATGCTATCCAATGGTATAAATAATAATTATACAGGGTGAAGCAATAATTGTGAAACTTTGGCTTAAATGAAAAATTTAATGAGGTTTTGTTGAACTACAAATTTGATAAAAATGTCAATTAAGTAAATGTTCAAAGTGGGTTCCGTTGTTTTGTAAACAATAATACAGTCTATTTTCAAATTTTGCACGAAATTTGACAAATGTTTTTCTAGTAATAGGGCGACATGCTTGAGTAATTATTTCTCGCAATTTCCCAAGTGACGCAAGTTAAGTTTTATAAACAACTGATTTAAGGCAAAAATGGCAAATTAAGTTTTAATTAACAAAAAAAAGTACGAGCGGACACTTACCATTTAAAATAATAGTCCGAGAGATAGAATTACAAATACAAAAGTCATAGTAAGCCCGCTGATATTAGCACTCTGTATAATTATTATTTATACCATTGGATAGTACTTTTTATAGTAGGATAGTATATTACTTTTTTCTATGGGGTTACCCTAAATCAGTTGTTTATAAAATTCAACTTGCTTCACTTGGGGAATTGCGAGAAATAATTACTAAAGCATGTCGCCCTATTACTAGAACATTTGCTAAATTTCGTGCAGAATTTGAAAATAGGCTGTATTATTGTTTACCAAACAACGGAATTCACATTAAATATTTACTTAATTGACATTTTTAATAAATTTGTAATTCAACAAAACCTTATTAAATTTTTCATTTAAGCCAAAGTTTCACGATTATTGCTTCACCCTGTATAATTATTATTTATACCATTGAATAGCATTTTTTATAGCCTTTTCAATGATGTATCACAAGTAGGGGTTTGCAATTTAAACTTTTTTGGTTGTGATGGGTGGGGCCTAGGGGGTTGTTGGTGGTGAGTTCCCTTTCATGTCATTTTAGTTCCCCCTTACTATCCTAGCAACGGTTTCAAGCATTTTTCGATATCAGCTTTTGTTCGTGAAATATAGCCATTGTAAGTTTTAAAATTGACACACTGTATATATATATATATATATATATATATATATATATATATATATATATATATATATATATATATATATATATATATGTGTTTTGTTGATTACCAGAAAGTGTTCGATAGAATAAAACATGACGAACTGATGAAAATATTAAATTCAATTGGTCTAGACAGCAGAGATCGCCGTATAATAAACAATATCTATTACGAACAAACTGCAGCTGTTAGAGTAGGGGATCAGTTAACAGACGACATAAAGATAAAAAGAGGTGTGCGACAGGGATGTATATTGTCCCCATTATTGGTCAATACATATTCAGAGCACATTATGTACGTAGCGCTAACGGACATAGACCAGGGAATACTTATAAACGGAGAACGATTGAACAACATAAGATACGCTGATGATACTGCCATTTTTGCAGACAGTCTTGAAGGTCTGAAGACACTTGTCTCCAGGGTGGCAGAAGTAAGTAGCAGGTTTGGGCTTGATTTTAACATCAAAAAAACCAAATACATGGTTATAAGTAAAAATAGGATACCACCTGGTCAATTACTAGTTAACCAACAACCTATAACACAAATCACCAACTTTTGTTATTTGGGTGCAAACTTAAATGAACAGTGGGACCAATCGACGGAAACTAAGATAAGGATCGAGAAGGCAAGATCAGCTTTCGTCAAAATGAAAAAAATCTTTAACAGCCACGATATAAAATTGGAAATAAAAGTTCGTTTACTAAAATGCTACGTATTCTCCGTTCTTTTATATGGCGTGGAGTCATGGACCTTAACTGAAGCATCACTGAAGAGATCCGAAGCATTTGAGTTGTGGTGCTATAGACGCATGTTGAGGATTTCCTGGATAGACAGAGTTACCAACGAAGAAGTTCTACATAGAATGGGTAAAGAGCGCGAACTAGTCGTAACCATAAAACGTCGCAAACTGGAATACCTGGGCCATATAATGCGCAATGAACAACGATATGACCTACTTCGGACCATACTTCAAGGTAAAGTGCATGGGAAAAGAGGTCCAGGACGAAGAAGAATATCCTGGCTGCATTACCTGCGAAAATGGTTTAACTTAACCACTACCGGACTTTTCAGGGCAGCAGTCAACAAAGTCATAATACAGGTAAAAGGGGGGAGAAGTGTACTTTTGAAGTGTGTAAAATTAATAATTCTTAGCTGAGCGCTTTTGGCTTATAAAGCCATCTTCGGAGCTATGCTACAATAAAAGATCTCTAATGAATAGTTGATTAGAGATGATTGAAGATCAATTATTCATTAGAGATCTTTTATTGTAGTTTAGCTCCGAAGATGGCTTTATAAGCCGAAAGCGCTCAGCTAAGAATTATTAATATTACACACTTCAAAAGTACACTTCTCCCCCCTTTTACCTGTTGTCATAAGTGTGTACAAAACTATTTCAGTCTTTAAAGTCAGAATAGCCATGTTAGTGTCCAACATCCGTAACGGATAGGCACCATAAGAAGAAGAAGACAACATAGGAGAACGGGAGGTTGAAATACGAATACTGACTGAGGAATAAATATTTCTTTACCGTTCAACATCTAATGAGGTCAAAACTCTTCTTCTTAAAGTTCCATCTCCTATCGGAGGTTGGATATCATAATGGCTATGGTCACTTTGTTGGCTGCTGCTCTGAACAGTAGTTGTAATGAACTACAGTTAAACCATTCTCTAAGGTTACAGTTATAACTTCTCTCAAGACGTGCCAAAATCAAAATGTACAAAACCATAATAAGACCAGCAGTGACATACGGAAGTGAAACATGGACAATGAGAAAGAAAGAAATCAATAAACTGTTGGTATGGGAACGCAAAATCCTGCGAGTTATATATGGTCCTTGCAGTGTCAGTGTGATGGGTCTACCCCAAAATCCCGACAGCCAAAATCCCGACAGCCACAATCCCGACGGCCAAAATCTCGACACGCCAGAATCCCGTCAGGTCAGAATCCCGACAGGTTTGACAAGTTTCTTTTTAACATATAATTACATTTATTTCTTGTTTTTTGTTTATGGCCATCTGTTTTTATTTTGTGTTATTAAACAAAAGTATTTACTATGAATTTACATTTAATATGAACTAATTTTCTAAATAAAATTTCTAACATAGGTATATGAATTAAATTATGTTTTTTGTCAATATAGTCCAATAATATATTATGCCAGTCAATGGGAGCAAGAAATTCGTTACCTAAATATCGGTCTTTACCAAAATATTAACAAGCTGAATGTAGCGGATTTAACTAATAAATACTGGAAGCTAAAGAACTCTCCTCCACTTTGCGAGGCTTTTCGAGATCTGTTAAATTTTGACTGTGATTTTAACATGATTGATAGTTTTGGACTTGAAGATTTTCATTCTTTTTTACATACAGTTAAATTAGTAAAACCAAGTTACCATGAAAACAGTAATATTAGCTCTAACATCTTAAGAACATTCTTAGATAATTTTCCAGATTCTATAAATATATATACAGATGCATCTAAGACGTTAGTTGGCACTGGATGTGCCTTTTTCATACCTGCTACTACAACAGAAAAAATATTTAAGTTAGGCCATGATTTTTCTATCTTCAGTGCTGAAGCCATAGCAATTTATGAGGCCCTGCAATATTTTAAAGAATCAGAAGATATATCTGCAACAATTATTTCCGATTCACTCTCTGTTCTTCTTGCTATTCAAACTATAGATTTTCCCAATAACAATTCAAATATTTATATCCTACTAATTAAGAAAATCCTTTTTGAAATTCATAAAAATAAAAGAAGAGTGAACTTTTTATGGGTTAAGGCTCATATAGGACTAACGCATAATGAATATGTTGATAGTTTGGCTAAAAAAGCTATTGAATATGGTACTTCACATAATCGTAAGTTTTGCATATCTGACTTAGTTAACACTATTAAGCATCGAGTTAAAAATCAGTGGAGTCAATCATGGCGAGATCTTTGTAAACAATCCAAATCTCAGTATTCACTGATTCAACCTTCTGTTCCAAATATATATTGGTTTAAAAATTATTTAGTACCTCGAAGATATATAACAACATTAATTAGAATGAAGTTTGGACATGCATGTTTCCCTCTACATCTAGCAAGAATTAAAGTTTTTGATTCAAATCTTTGTACAGAATGTCAGAAAGTTGGTGACTTAAATCATACTTTCTTTGAGTGCGTAAAATATATTCCATGCACATATAATTTAATCCAAGATTTAATAAAATGTAATGTTTTTCCACCTTTCAATGTATCCTATCTATTGTCTCTGAACAGCAAGAACATATATGATTGTTTAATGAAATTTATCTGTGAAACTAAATTAACCTCTATACTTATTAATCCTGATAATTTGGTATATTATGTACATATGAAAACAGAAGAAGAAGAAGATACATAATGGAAAATGTGGTGAGCAACTTGGACAGTCCATAGCGGCCAGCTTTTGAACTGAGTAGAGAGCTGTAGAAGAGTTTGCTATGGAACTCTAAGGACCTCATTGCCTTCCTTATGTATGAACAGAAAACAAAAAAAAAAGTTGTGACTGGCTAAATGACACCCAAGTCAATGCCATAAAAAAAAATGGGAGCAAGAATAGGATATTACTTCCGAATTCTATCCTACTGCATGGATTTTAATGAAATTTTGGGAATAGCCTCTACTTATGTCTTTATTCAAAACCTACCCTATGCCGATGTGTGCTTTTATCTTGGGGGTGGTTCCCACCCCTTCTCGGGGGTGGAAAATTTTTTGTTTAAATTATCACGGAAGTCGCTAGAGAACCTAATTCTAAACAAAAACTGTTTCATAATATTTTTTTAAAACTCGATACTTTTTGAGTTATTCGCAGTTGAAATTGGCCATTTTCATTGAAAAATGACACCATTGCGGACGGTTTTTTGCGAATACCCTAAAAACTATGCAGCTAACGAAACAACTATACAAAATATTTTTGAAACTTATAAAAAAGCAAACAGATTCGTTCCTTCATAAATCTTCTACTTTTAATACAAAAAGATATATGGTAGGTGAGAAGAGTTTTCGTTTACACACTCAAATCGGTATATTTAAAAAAAATAACTTGAAATAACCGAGAAACGGTCGATTTTACATGTATAATGATACTAATACCTTTTGTAGTGCTTGAAAATACCCTTAAAACGAGCAATATTAAATGTCGATTCAAACTAAGCGAGATATGCTGCAAAAAAGTTGATGGCTAAGGTATTTTAAGAAAAATGAGAAGTATATCTAACAATACTTTTTATTATAGTGTTGTTTCTATGTTCAAAAAGTTGGACGGGTTTAAAATGAACGGTTTTTGAAAAAAATAAGGTCAAATTATAGAGCGCATTTTTAAATATTCTTAAAAATCTTCCTTTTTCTCCATGTAACTCGAAAATGATAAGAGATACGAAAAAAAAGCTACTGTACAAGAATATAGTGTCTTTTTAGATAAAAATTTTGTTTTTATTTTTCATTACTGTATCTCTTATCATTTTCAAGTTACATGAATTTAATTTTACTCTATAATTTGATTTTATTTTTTTCAAAAACCATTTATTTTAAATAGTGTAGGAAACAAAGGTTGAACCTTGCTAAATGGACACAAGTCCGGTTTTATTTTTTTTCTGGTATATCAAGGGGTGCTTATTATAAGACTAACTTTTTCTGAAAAAATTTCGCCCCGGAACCTCCCTTTTCACCCCTTTAAAGGGGGTAATTTGTGGTTTTTGCGGAACGTAGCCCTTCCTGTAACTTTTACAAAAAATTTCTTTTATAGAAATATGAAGAGGACTATATTTTCTACGATTTACTTCCAACACCATCTCTCTATCATCCACCGTTTAGCGGGGGTGGCGCCCTAAATTTGACAAGTTTTTAAAAAAGATGTTTTTAAAAAAAATATATTTTTCCCTAACTGTAACGGAAATTAAGAAGAAATCCTGCGGCAATTATTCACAAATAATTGACTGATTTTTTTGTATAGGTTTTACTTAAGGATAATTGCCCTTTTTTTAATTACAGGGTGTTACATTTTAAAAAACCTCTTTTTATACCATCTGAACCGTTTATGGTAGAGTAAAAAGACTTTCAGCGATTACCCATGTACTGGTGCTATTTACAAATTTGTATAATGCACCCCCATTTTTTCCCCGGAACCACCCAAAAAAAAAGAAGAATTAATAAATAAATTGATTTTCTTGGAATCCTTCACACACAATGCCCTTTATTAATATGCTTCATACATCATTTTGTGGACGTTATTATTACCCATGCATGGACACCAAAAGCAATTTCCTAATGCAACCCCTTAAGCAAAAAAAAATAAATAAAATGGGGGGTTGAAAATTTTTTTTTGTTTTTTGCTTTTTGATCCATATGGGCATATGCTTCATCAATAGTGCTTTTCAAAAATATATATGGTTATTGCAACATCTCTGCGAAAACCACCCTTATCCTTGAAAATGTACTGCAGAAACTACCCCTATCCCTTGGCGAGCATGTTTTTACGATTTTCTCATTACCTATGTATTATTTTTAAACAAAACTTATACAAGGTTAAAGACCACTATTTACTCTAAAAATTATGTCCTATTCATTTTTTCGTATAAGCAACGGTTACGGCACAGTGGCGCCGTAAACCTCATATATGCTTTGGCGGGCTCCAGTTTTTGTTTTTTTTTCGTCATCTGTTCGTTTTATTGATAAAGTACTTATGCAAAATAAAACAACACAGTGTAACCTACAAATTATGACTTATGCACATTTTACATTCTTTGCTCCCCAAAGCCACAGTGGTGGCCCAAAATAAATTTTTGCATATTTTCGCCACCTACATGCATTTTATTGCATTAATGCTACCTTAACAGCACAATATTTACCCTTAGGTGGTCGCTACGCAGTGGCGGATCCAGGGAGGGGTGATGGGGGTGAACACCTCCCCCCTCTCAAACCAAGTCATATTATATTCAAAGATTATAAAAATATTCATTTATTTTTATAGAAATTTAACCAATTGGCACCCCCCTCTTAACGATGCTGGATCCGCCACTGTCGCTAAAGCATAAAAAGTCATTCTTATAAAAATAATATTAATATTATATAAGTATTTCTATAAAAATAAATGAATATTTTTATAATCTTCAAATATAATATCACTTGGTTTGAGAGGGGTGGGGGTGATCGCCCCCATCACCCCTCCCTGGATCCGCCACTGCTTAGCGACCACTTAGGGGTGAATATTGTGCTATTAAGGTAGCATTAACGCAATAAAATGCGTGTAGGTGGCGAAAATATGAAAAAATTTATTTTGGGCCACCACTGTAGCTTTGGGGAGCAAAGAATGTAAAATGTGCATAGGTCATGATTTGTAGGTTACACTGTGTTGTTTTATTTTACATAAGTACTTTATCAATAAAACAAACAGATGACGAAAAAATAAACAAAAACTGGAGCCCGTCAAAGCATATATGAGGTTTACGGCGCCACTGTGCCGTAACGGTTGCTTAAACGAAAAAAATGGATAGGACCTAATTTTTAGAGTAAATAGTGGTCTTTAACCTTGTATAAGTTTTGTTTAAAAAAAAATGAATAGGTAATGAGAAAATCGTAAAAACATGCTGGATAAGGTATAGGGGTAGTTTCTGCAGTATATTTTCAAGGATAGGGGTGGTTTGTGCAGGGATGTTGCAATAACCATATATATTTTTGAAAAGCACTATTGATGAAGCATATGCCCATATGGATCAAAAAGCAAAAAACAAAAAAAAATTTTAACCCCCCATTTTATTTATTGTTTTTGGCTACAAGGGTTGCACTAGGAAATCGCGTTTAGTGTCCATGCATGGGTAATAATAACTTGCACAAAATGATATATGAAGCATATTAGTGAAGGGCATTGTGTGTGAAGGATTCCAAGAAAATCACTTTATTTATTAATTCTTCTTCTTTTTTGGGTGGTTCCGGGGAAAAAATGGGGGTGCATTATACAAATTTGTAAATACCACCAGTACATGGGTAATCGCTGAAAGTCTTTTTACTCTAGCATAAACGGTTCAGATGGTATAAAAAGGGGTTTTTTAAAATGTAACACCCTGTAATTAAAAAAAGGGCAATTACCCTTAAGTGAAACCTATACGAAAAAATCAATCATATATTTGTGAATAATCTCCGTAGCATTTCTTTTTAATTTCCGTTACAGTTAGCGAAAAATATATTTTTTCTAAAAACATCTTTTTTAAAAACTTGTCAACTTTGGGGCGCCACCCTTGCTAAACGGTGGATGATAGAGAGATTCTGTCGGAAACAAATCGTAGAAAATATAGTCCTCTTCATATTTCTATAAAAGAAATTTTTTGTAAAAGGTACAGGAAGGGCTACGTTCTGCAAAAACCATAAATTCCCCCCTTTAAAGGGGTGAAAAGGGGGGTTCCGGGGCGAAATTTTTTCAGAAAAAGTTAGTCTTATAATAAGCACCCCTTGATATGCCAGAAAAAAAATAAAACCGGACTTGTGTCCATTTTGCAAGGTTCAACCTCTGTTTCCTACACTAAAACCCGTCCAACTTATTGAACGTAGAAGTAATACTACAATAAAAAGTATTGTAGAAGGAAAACGATGTATCAGGAAAACTGACGGATAAGGGGTTAAATATACTTCTCATTTTTTCTTAAAATACGTTAATCATCAATTTTTTGCAGCATATCTCGCTCAGTTTGAATGTAATTGACATTTAATATTGCTCATTTTAAAGGTATTTTCAAGCACTACAAAAGGCGTTAATACCATTATACACGTAAAATTTACCGTTTCCCTGTTATTTCAGGTTAAATAAACCGATTTGAGCATGCACAAAAAAACAAACTCTTCTCACCTACCATATCTCTTTTTGTATTATAACTAGAAGATTTACGAAGGAACGAATCTCTTTGCTTTTTTATTAGCTACAAAAATATTTTATACAATTTTTTCGTTAGATGCATAGTTTTTAGGGTATTCTCCAGGGGTGTAGTGGAGCCGGAACGCACCGGAACGCCGTTCTGGCACTGATTTTTTGTGTTCCTCAAACCCCGCGGACGATTGTCCACTGAACTGACAAGTAATATCACGAAGTCATAGCGTTCCGGTACTGGTTAATTTGCGAATACACCCCTGGTATTCGCAAAAAACCGTCCGCAAAGGTGTCATTCCCCACTAGTGTTTTAAAGTAGCATTTTTAACGCTCCTATGGAGTGCTAAAAATTGCAATTTTAACACGGTTGTAGAAAAATAATTTCTTTTTAATACATAATAATAAGTACCCGTACTTATTAGTAAGTAATAATTTTTCAATTTCAATACTCTATAATATGATTTGGTATTGCATTTGAAAAGGAAACAATAAATATTCAAAATGTAGTGATCAGAATTTTTACTTATGCGAGGACTGTTGCATATCGGGATTTTGGCCTGTCGGGATTTTGGCTGTCGGGATTTTGGCTCTCGGGATTTTGGGCGCCATCGGTGATAAATGAATAGAGGAGCAGATACAACAATGAATTAGAGACTCTCTTTGGGTAGGGAAACATCGTGAGATACATAAAAGCCAATAGACTAAGACGGTCAGGCCACGTGGTATGGAATCGACTAATTAGCAATGTGTTTTGGGAAAGACCAGTCGGTGGAGAAGATGGAAGTGAGACCATGGGAAATAGTAGCACAGGATCTGAACCAATGGAAGAGAATAGTAAACGTGGCAAAGACTCACGAAGAGTTGTAAAAGCCAAAGATGATGATAGTAATAAAATTATGATGATGATGATGATGATGATAGTAATAAAACTTTGAATGTGTTGAGGTACTTACGTTTAATTTGTGGGAATGTTTTAAGTAAGTATTCTCGTTTTTCCTTCGTCCCTACCGTGACAAATATATTACAGCGAAAATCTAACGCCAATCTAATGGCTGATTGACCAACGCCGCCTGTTCCAGAGTGAATCAGTATGCTCGAACCTCTTTTCATATTTGCCCTCTAAAATAAAAATTTATGTCACAATTCAAAGTTTTACTTTAATAAAATTAAAAATATTATTAAAAATAAAACTTTTATTTATTGAGACCAAGTTCCTGGTAACGCCTTCGTCGTTTCTATTATTTACAAACCAACCGAATGCTGAAATCAAAGAAGGTCCGGGGAGATCTATAATTTGCATGTTCCTGCATAGTTCCTGCCTGTTCAGCATGGCCAAATTTCATCAAAAACTTGGTCCCGATACTCAGTTAGGAGTAAGACTAATAGGAAATAATAATTTCGCTGTAAAATGAAAGAGCCATCTTATATTTCAGGTTGTTCAGAGAGCGTCATAAACGCCCTTACCGGTTTCAAACTCCTTAGCTTTAACAACAAAATAACATGATGTGGAGGCCGTGGCCGTTTCGATGTTATTTTCACCAGGTATTCTAGTCTTCCACTCTGTCATTATATGCTGTAAAAAGGTCACTATATTATCATCGACTTTATATATTTTCAATATATCTACAAGCCATTCATGCGACACTGAATCAAAGGCCTTCTTGTAATCAATGAAGGCAGTAAATAGATTCCTCTTTTTGGAATATGCTTGATTATTATTATTATTATTATACTTAAACAAGGGCAGAGGGACAAGTCCCTATTATGCCCAAAAACAAAGAAATTCGTTTTTGATAATGTATTAAGAAATGAAAAATACGCGTCAAGATGTTTTATTTTTCTGCATAAAAACGGTGCACCATATGAAAAAAAAGGCAAGAAAGGTTTTTTATAAAAAATTAAACGTGAAATTTAAAAATAATTTTTATTTTTTTCTTTAAAAACATTTAGACTATTATCCGTATGCGCGCCAATGACATTCTTAATTGTATGTCAAAAAATGCACAATAACTACCTCCCAAAAATTCACCAAGTTCCATTTTCATAGCTCAACTGGTCTTAGAGCAATAAATAAATTGGCAGTATGAAATAAAAATTTCAACACCCCGTATCTCGGAAACGAAGCATTTGCGGACAAATGTTTATAAACCAAACCGTCATTATTTTTTCATGTATAATTAGCCTTTAAAGTTTGTCATACCTATTTACTAACACCCTGTATATATAATATACATCATATAGCCTTAAAAATATTATTCACGACGACATTCCTGACAAAACAGTAGTTAGAGAAATATTTCACAAACTTAAAACATTTCAATTTCCAAATTTTTTGAAGATATACTTCAAAGGCTTAGGTATATTGGTAGGCACCGCATTTAATGAATGGTTGAACAGTAGAAAAGTGAGAGGCGAAATTTATAATTAGTATAATGCGCACAATTGCCCGACCTATTCGGCTAATGGTGCGTATATGTCGGATAACTGTGCGCAATAATAGAACTTAAAAATAACCTTCGAAAATGTAGCTTATTGAACATAAATATTAAAGGAACAAACAAATATGCCGAAAAAGATAAGAAACCAAGTTACATCATATATTACAGATAAAAAAATCTAAGTATTGCAGAAGTCACAAATATATCCTTCTGAACTATCCTGTGGTATACATATGGCATGAGACCATTGACAATATATCGAACATTTGCACCATACCTCGTCTTTTTTGTTACCATCACCACAATACACAGATGTCATTTTGATCTAACACGAGATCGTCCAACTCATCATCATGGCGCAGTTCACCTTCTGAAATAACTTCGGAGCTGTTGTGTTCAAAAATTTTCCTTTTTGTGCCTTTTTTCAACTTCGTGGTTTTCTCTTTGCCCCTTTCTCTACTTTGACGGTTGTTTAACGCTTGTTTACGTTTTATGACGCAGTCACAAAACGTAAAAATGCTTTTATATACCTTGGCGGCTAATGGTACGCAATACGCAAGAAAAAAAGTTGTCGCTTATTTTCTCAGACATACAAACAATATTATACCACGCGAAAACATGTAAACGATAACTGCCAGCCAGTAAAGTATCTCTCGAAGTTCGTTTGTGTCGGATAGATATAGCAGTTGCTACTAGATGGCATGACAATATAGTTTTTGCAATTTTATTAAATAGGAGATTAGAAACATTGATGCGCACAATTACACGACGCGCAGTATTAGCCGACTCTCCCCTACGTTATAGAGACTTTCGGAAATACACATACAAATTTGAGGCATACGAATTTCAGTACTGTTTATTTTGCCGCATACCGTATTAGAAAAGTGTAAATTAAAGACAAGATAAAAAGTAAAATCTGTGCACAACTATACTAACCGTTACCAATCCGTATATAACAGTAGAATATACACATGTCATTGATGCTGCATCTTGTAAAGACATATTATCAGGCACTTCAAAGAGTAAATAATCATCAGCCAACATCAAGGTAGCCAGAGCGCCGTGTGTTACCAATCCCATAACTCTCTTACCTCTATAAAGCATAATATATATACTCAAAAAACGGACAGGTTGTATATTAGGGCACCCAATGGCTTGACATGTAACACAGTAAGTATCACCGTTGCCATATCCTCAATTTTTTCATCCTATCACATTACATGCATTTAACAAAATAGTTTTGAAACACCAATAAAGTAAAGTATTTTATGTTGTTTTTTAATACAAAAGCTCAAAAGAGGCATTTTAATTATAAAAAAGTAGATAAATAGATAAATCAAACAGATGAATTATTACAATAAATTAAAAAATAGTTTTGAAACACCAATAAAGTAAAGTTTTTTAATACAAAAAGCTCAAAAGATGCATTTTAAATTAAAGTTAATTAAAATTGTTATAAAGAAGAAGATCAACTGTTAAAACTTTAATTTATTGGTGTTTCAAAAGTATTTTTTAATTTATTATAATCATTCATCCGTTTGATTTATCTATTTATCTACTTTTTTTTTATAATTAAAATGCCTCTTTTGAGCTTTTGTATTAAAAAACAACATAAAAAACTTTATTGGAGTTTCAAAACAATTTTTTAAATGCCTGTAATGTGATAGTATGAAAAAATTGAGGATATGGCAACGGTGTTACATGTCAAGCTATTGGGTGCACTAATATACAACCTGCCCCAAAAAACTATAGTGTACAACTTCAAACATACTGAGGTATCTAATAATAGGTATTAAGGTTTAAGGTACTAGTACACGACAGAATGCTAAAATTAAGCATTTTTTCAAGAATTTTTTTTCTCAGCCCCTTTATTAAATATGAACATAAAACTTTTTACATATTAATATTGACATCTTAGGCAGTACAAAAAAAATTCGTTTATACAGGGTGTCCCGAAAAGATTGGTCGTAAATTATACCACAGATTCTGGGGTCAAAAATAGGTTGATTGAACCTCACTTACCTATATACAATAGTGTACACAAAAAAGTTACAGCGCTTTGAAGTTACAAAATGAAAATCATATTTTTTCATGTATCGAAAACTCGTAGAGATTTTTCATTGATAATGGACATGTGGCATTATTATTTCAGCAGCATCTTAACCCTATATTGCATAGCGTTGCTTTAAGGCAACACAATATCTTTCAACTTGTTTTCTTGTTGTACACCATTTTTGAACGTACAATTGGTTACTTTTTTTAATAAGCGGGAAATGTGCGGATAATGTGCGGGAAGTAATTCCTAGTAATTTTATAATTGTAAATATAAAATAAGAATCACTAATCAAGTTGTAAACAGGTGTTGCTTTGAGGCAACTTTATGCAATTGAATCATGGAACTATCTGAAGTTAGTGTAAATCGATTCTGTGAAAATCGGAGTAACAGAAATGAAACTGTTGTTATAAGACTAGAGCTAGATGATTCTGATGACAGTAAAATAAAACCTGCTTGTATGTACAAAACCTATTTTTGTAAAACCAAAATTGCATTACCTATTCCGAAGTAGAAAGGTAATGTACCTACGACAAATGAAATAAAACAACCAATAGAATACTTTACTAAATTTTTTGATGACGAGTTGATTGGAACTCTAATAGAACAATCAAATTTATGTAGTATTCAACAAAGTCCAAATAAGCCACTTGGTGTAAAAAAAATGAAATTAAACAATAATCTTTATTGGTATGTCATGCTACATGTCTACCTATATGTAAACTACCGCAACAACCAATGTTTTGGAATCCAAAAACGATAATTACCCAAGTAGCCGATGTAGTGTCTAAGAATCAATTTGAGGCTATAAAAAATTACTATGAGCGAAAATACTAGACAACCATCTAAATAATCTCCAGATTATGAATATTCATACAAAATGACTGTTGATCACTAAAGTGAACGAAGTATGTTCTACAATTCCCCTTGGAGAGTTCTTGTGAATAGATGAACAAATTGTTCTTTTCAAAGGAAGAAGCAGTGTAATCTAAAAAAAAAAACCGAAAAAGTGGGGATATAAAATTTTTGTTTTATCTGATAAATGTAGTTTAATTGCATATTGTTGCAGTACACATTCTGAATTTTCCAAACAAGGGGAACCGACTCAAAAATTAAATTAGGGGAACATTTATGTTCATAATTAAAGCCATGTAAAATGAAAAAAACATTTTTAGTTTGCATATTTAAAATTCATGCAATATAGGGTTAAATAAAAATAAAAGTGAAATTTGTGTACCCCATTAAAAATTTATGGGGGTTTTGTTCCCTTAAACCTTCCCAAACTTTTGTGTACGTTCCAATTTAATTATTAGTATGGCACCATTAGTTAAACACAATTTTTAAAACATTTTTGCCGCATCTCGATAAAAACTCGCTTATCGAAAAAATACTAAGAGACAAAAAGTTTTAAAATGTTGTGTTTAACTAATGGTACCACAATAATAAATTAATTGGAACGTACACAAAAGTTTGGGGGGTTTAAGGGATCGAAACCCCCATAAAATTTTTATGGGGTGGACAAATCTCACTATAATTTTGTTTTAAGATGATCCTGCCATAAGAATGATACATGTCCATTTTCAATAAAAAATCTTTAATAGTTTTCGATATATTGAAAAAAATCGATTTTCATTTTGTAACTTCAAAGGGCTGTAACTTTTTTTATGAGCTCATTTGTACAAAGATAAGTTAGGTTCAATCGAACTATTTTTGACTCCAGAATGTGGTATAATTTATGACCAATCTTTTCGGGACACCCTGTATATTTACACACATATTGTAGAGGTCGCCAAAGTCGAAGCCTACAAAAAAGTTGTTCCAATGGCGGACAGTTAATTTTAGGTTTGGGATCTTTGAAACAAAAAAATCGTACGGCATTTGAAAAAGAAAGATTTCTTAATTTACTCAAAAAAGACAAAATGCATGGTTATAACAGCAGATCCAATAAGATGTAAATTGGAGCTGGAAGGTCAGAAAATAGAACAAGTGATGGAGTTTAAATACCTAGGCATCACACTATCTAGCTACGGAAGGCTCGAAACAGAAGTGGAAGATCAAGTGAATAGAGCAAACAGAGCCGCAGGTTGCCTGAATGACACAATACGGAGAAATAAAAATATCGGAAAAGAAATGAAAGGCAGAATTTACAAAACAGTCATCCGACCAATAATGACATACGCGGCAGAAACACGACCCGACACAGAGAGGACAAAAAGATGGCTCGAAACAGCGGAGATGAAAACCCGTCGAAAAATCGATGGTAATACTCCATGTGACAGAGCTAGAAGTACAGATATACGACGGAGATGCAAGGTGGAAAACATTAATAACTGGGTAAGAAACAGAAGAATAGAATGGAATGACCACATAAGCCGAATGACAACAAATAGGGTAGTCAGGACAGCGAGAGACGGTTCCAAAATAGGAAGACGATCAGTGGGAAGACCACGAAAACAATGGAACGACAACTTACTATAGGCACATTGAAAAAACAGACAGAGTCATGTCTATACAAAAAGAAGAAGAGAAGAAGAAGAAGTATTTTTTCATGATTTTTGTTTTACTCATGTTCATTTATAATCCTATCATCTCTGATACTTGTGCTAGTTAAGTCAGCATTGTGGCTAGTTCTTGTTGTTTGGTTGTAATAAGACCAACATTATCGCAATATCTGAGGTGATTGAGTTTCTTTCCGTTTATGTTGATACCCATGTCTTCCAATTCTAGTTCTTTTAAAGATGTCTTCCAGAGCTAAGGTGAAGAGTTTTGGAGATATTACTGGGGAAGACCGATGTAAACAATTTTAAATTTCGAATTTTACCAAAATATTTTAGGAACTTATTTTTGAAGCTATACGAAATTGAAAAATGAAAATTTTTTATTCGTTTTTTTGAAAATTCTATAGTGTACTAGTACCTTAAAATAAAATCAAAAACTGATTAAAACAAAGATGTGCTACTTACTGTGCAGTGTATCCTGAAAACTCAAATCCTTGAACGCATTCCTGTTCAATCCTATCTTGTGTTATTACATCGGCGTTTATTCTTCCCGAAGCTGTCATTACATCTCTAAAGTTCAGAGAAGCGTAGTGAATGTACACCAATTGCTTCTCAGTAGGTACAACCATGTCGTATTTGTAAGTGCTCTCGATCCATCTCAGACTGGAAAGATCTCCTCGAACGGTGATATTTGCATAACAGTGCTCAGATTCAACGTTGTCCAGATTTTTTAAAACGAGATGTCTGTAAGTACCCCATTGATTATCTTTCCAGATATTTACTGCCATCTGTTTACTCAATTGAGACTTATAAAATGGGCTATCTTTGTCAAAATGTTGATCTGAATCGAACATAAAGAGGGATCTCATATAATTAGTTTCAGGTTCCCTCTTTAAGCAGTTAAAGAATCCCATAATTCCACTTAAAGGTCTATTTTGAGCATAAACGAGGACATTATCACTCTTTTTTGATTTAACAGTTTCCTTTAATTCTTCAATCCACGATAAATCATCTGATCTAT
Organism: Diabrotica virgifera virgifera; assembly: GCF_917563875.1. Classification (NCBI taxonomy): domain Eukaryota; kingdom Metazoa; phylum Arthropoda; class Insecta; order Coleoptera; family Chrysomelidae; genus Diabrotica; species Diabrotica virgifera. Next base: position 22,625,354 of record NC_065445.1, on the reverse strand, counting down.
CTACCTCAACTGCAATGAGTTCCTTGGTTTTGAAATTTTTCTTAAGAAGAACCAACGTTTCTAAAGGAGTTTTATGCACAGTAAATACAGTGAAATCTTCTACTTCAGTTATGGTAGCATCAAAGTTGACATCCTCTCGAGATATAAGAAAACCATGATCCTTTAGACATTTGGCTGCAGTTTTTAAAACCTAAAATAAAATAAAGAATACAAATATAAAAGAAACCTTGTTTTATTCTTCTGCTTCCGTAGTCCTGCTGCTTCCAAAGATGGAAACATATCGCGAAGGGAATACGTCAGATAATGGAATATGAAAAAAGAGATTCTATATCTCCTTGTATGAAGAATAAGACAACAACTAGATCCTCTGCTAGCGGAAAGAGAAAAGAAGAGTCTGAGGGTGAAGACATTTGTAATGCATACTTACTAAGAGGATTGTACAAAGAGCCAAGAGAAACCAGAAAAGAAAATAAAGAACATAAAGAACAGATAATAGAAATAAAAAAGTCAGAGCTGAAAATAAAAGAGGAATTAGAAAATATAAAGCAACGACTAATAGTAGGGGAGGAAAGTATGCTAAATTTGCAGTTACTTGAGCGTTATGGGGGCCTATTGGGTTGTGAAGAGTAGGTCCTAAAACCCAAAAAGTTAGGTTTTCCATAAAGTGGGGGACTTTCCATTTTTTAATTTAATTTTCCATTTCCAACAATTATTGTTTCTTCCGATTATAGCGCCATCTACCCATAATTCGAAAAAATGTCTTGAATAAAAGTTGCTTATTTTTACGTAAAGAATCCAAATCTGCAATAAAAATTGGGGCTCCCATTTAAGATTTTAAAGTAACCCCCCACCCCACCTCCGTGGGAGTCGTGTTTGGTACCATTCGATAGATTTTGGAAAAATATTGAACACCTATTTTTTAGGATTTCGATTAGTTTCGATTTAGTATTTCGCGAATTATTCGCTTTTTTTTTGTGAAACTTTGTGACTCGCCCATCTCCTTACGCCCCGCTCAAATCGTCAGATTTTTGAAGTATACACTGTTTTGCATGTACTTAATTTACCTTATCTTAATCTAACGATTTCGAGATATGTTTATTTTTTGATAGATTTTTTTCAGAGCCAATATATGGTAGGGGTACATTTACAGGGTACAAGGTTTCTCCCCATGTGATAATCTGACGCGCTCGAGTGACTGCGTAGATCCCCGCTTGGGCTCCCCTACCATAAATAAGGTGGAAGATAAATTGGATAGGCACGAAAAGAAATCGAAAAGAAATAATATTGAAGTAATTAGATTAAGGAGTGATACAGATGAAGAGAAAATAAAAGAAGAAATGACAGATTTTATACCTAAGAATACTCATAATGAAGGAAGTAAAAGATGTAGAAAGAGCAACAAAACTAGGGCAGAAAACTTGTTTGCTACAAGTATGAGAATAGGTGAAAAAAAAAAATAGAATTAAACAAAAAGGAGTCAACAGAGAAAAAGTTAGAGAGAGAAGATATTCATAAATGATGATCGAACCACCAAAGAAAGAGTGCAAAGAAAGCATAAGTGAAAAATGTAAAAATCTCAGGAAAAATGGTAAAACGGAAAAATTAGGTTTTAAAAATATCATAGTAGACGGTAAGGAATGGAGATAGGAAAAATATTATTTGTTTTTGAATACCAGTATTTCTAAAAATATTCGTATTCAAATAGAAGAAATAATGAATATGATAAAGGAAAAACTGACAAAACCCTGGCTAAGAAAGAGGAATGCATGTGTTGGAAATGAAATAGCTTAGATGGATGAACGGGGTGCCAAAAGAGACAAAATTAAGGAGTATTTTAGGGATAGTCTATAGGTAGCATAAAAAAAGTCTTACTTCTTTTCTCTCGGTAAGCTTGAAACCAATAATTATATGGCAATCAGTTTCAGTAGCCAGTTCTTTATCTTCTACTTCAATCTCTTCTGGAACATATTCAGGTCTAGTTTTTGCTAATACTTTAACAAGTGCTTGAAGAAGTGGTTGGTCTCCAAATGCATTTTGAAGTAAAGGAATTAAAATACTTTCTTGTGCCGCATATTCATCAATAAGTTCGATAACTTTAGACTTTCTTGCTAATGCATTTTCGCAAATAATTTGAAGATTGACCCTAATTGATTCTTCTGGTTCTAATTCGGTTATGTTCGGAACAAATGTATGGTACTCCAAAACTGGTATACCCAAATCTTTTCTTCTGGCAATTGAACTTGCTATAAGACCTTGAATCACAATATTTCCACATCTGAAATTATAATAAGATAAATATTACTCAAAATCTAGAGAGATAAAAAAATTACACAATAATAAACCTACTTCACGTTTAGTTTACTACATCTTTTCGTTTAGTAAAGTATTCCACGCAGACACTACTTACTACAGTTTGTAACGTTTTAAACGCCACATGTTATTAATTTATTATTAATTGTTTTCAATCTGGTGGGATGTAGAGTAATATTTTTAGTATTATTTTATGTGCTATTAGATTGAAAACTTAGTCTTTTGATAGCAGTTGCCGCTAGGGCATCCCTGGCATTTCGTTGGTTGCAGTCCGTGACTGCACGCCGGGGTTTGTCCTAGTTGGGTCAGAGAGAGTAGCATATGTGCCTCCTGATGAGAGACTAATAAGTTTCGAAACCGGTAGAGGTGATTGCTGCACTCTCTGATTGAACTAGAATATAATGCGGCTGTAGTTTTGTGTTGCAACGAAATTGAAAATGGTTATTCATTTTTGAATTATTAAATTATTTTATTCCAATTCTTATTGAATTTATTAATTTCCTAATTTCTTTTTTGTTTTACTATTTTTTCTTCCAAAATAGTCCATGTGGTGAGACCGCTCCCGTCTGGAAAAATTTCTGATTCGGTTTCTTTGTGGATTCCTATTCAAAAATGTCCCCTTTAAACAAATCTAAAGGGTGCCGGGCGGAATTTTTGGGCAGAAATTGTTTAAATAATTTTTTTTAAACAAATACAAAATATCACGTTTTTTTGCTTCGGAACATTTATTTTTAAGTTTTGTGGGTCATTCTAAACAAGAAAGGTATCTTGTAAATTTTCTCAAAAATTGATAGTTTTCGAGTTATAGGTGATTTAAAATCTGAAAAATGCGAAAATACGCATTTTTGAGGCCTAAAAACTCATATTTAAATAATTAGTATTTTTGAGGTTGCCAGATACTTAAATTGAAGTTTAAACATTCAGCTTGAAGATTCTGAAGAGTGATCGCGTCTAGCCTTAATTTATACGGTTGTTTTTTAATTGTTAAATATGCGTGTTTATCCGATTTTTTTGCCGGTGCGGCGCGCTCTATTTCAAAAATCTCCTATTTTTCTCCGAAAGATATTTTTTCTAGATTCTTTGGGATATTCTAAATAAAATAAGTGTCGACATTTTTCTCAAAAGTTAACAGTTTTAAAGTTATAAGCGATTTAAAATCCGAAAATGCGTTTTTTGGCAGAGTAGACTCCCTCTATAAGGAGAACTAAAATGGCGGACTAATTACCTCGTTATAAGCAGATCTCGTTATATCAGACAACAATAGTATTGTGCATACATATGAATATATAGTTTCCTAAAACATTAACTTCCTATAGTGAAGCCATTCGGAGCAATATAAGATGTTAAATATTGTTTCCTCAAAAATAAGACTTCACCATCATAAATTGTAAAATTTCCTAAAATATTCAATATCGGTAGATCGATAAACAGAACAGGAAGAAAAAGATGAAGTTTTCAATCCTAATAGAATTATTGATAATATTTAAAAATATTAAAAACATTACTAAAAGATTTTTAAATTGAAAACTTATTGGTCCATTTCCTTGGTAACACCTCCAAGGCTTCTAAAATTTGCAAGCCATATGGATGCTGAAGCGAAGAAGATAAGAGGGAATTCAAAAACTTACAATTCACGACCCCGCCTGTTCAGCTGGTAAATTCCAACAGAAAATGGACCTAGTTATTCAAAGGAGTAAAGTCTAATATAAAAATAAAATAAAAATTTCATTTTTAATTCAGTTGCAATGCGAAGGCAAAACAATCTTATTTTTTATATTAGTCTTTACTCCTTTGAGTAACTAGGTCCATTTTCTGTTGGAATTTACCAGCTGAACAGGCGGGGTCGTGAATTGTAAGTTTTTGAATTCCCTCTTGTCTTCTTCGCTTCAGCATCCATATGGTTTGCAAATTTTAGAAGCCTTGGAGGTGGCCTCAATAACCACACATATGTTGGGGATTTCTGTATACAGGCAGTTGGTGTATTTATTTATATCCATTACTGCGGTAAAAACAGGTAAGGAAGCATATTCTTTGATTTCATTTTTACTCGTTATAACCAAATATGCCTCGTTATAGAGGTGTTACAGTTCAATAGAAATTTCATGGGACATCTAGTATACCTCGTTATAAGCGAAACCTCGTAATAACCGTGTTCGTTATTGAGAGTCTACTGTATTATTAAAATACCAAGACTTACTTTATTTCAGATGTCTCTTCGTTAATGTAAACTGGTAGAATTGGCTCTACTTGCTTCTGCAGATAACCTCTATTGACCCATTCAAGTACTGATTTAGATGGTATTGTAAGCTTGGAAATATACGTCGGCACGTAAAGTAATCTGGTGTCAGTGGTAACAATTTTCAGTTGAAGCATGTTGTCCAAAAATGCTATCCAGTTATCAGTCCACTTAATAAGACCTGATTTGTCAGATGGATTAAATGCTTGGATATTTTGGAACTCGCCACTAAAATTAGTAAATACATGTATTGTTTCTAAGCAGATGCTATTATGCCTTTTAAAATATTTACAACTTTGTTAGAATACGCCAGTAAAATAATAGATTGTTTTGAGTCAATAAGAAGGGAGTCAATGAGATAGAAATTTTTTAAAATAATGCTAAGTTTGCATATGACACCGTCCTTGTTGCTGACGGCTTTAAACAGATGTAGATAATGCACCAAGAATTCCGTACTGTCACCATGAGAGCCTAAAAATAAATTTTTCAAAAACACAATTTCTCTAGCCAGATGAGCTCAGTATTTGGACTGCGAGATCAGAATCCGTGGAGTCTAGCAAAAAATTTATCTGAAGAGAACAAATCTACCTTGAGTAGCATTTGGAACGTTAAAGGATATTTTAGCTGAAAGATTGCAATGCGTCTGAAAAGAAAAATATTTAACCAGCAATTCAGCAGTGATGACGTATGCAGAAACAAGAACAATAGTGTGTAAACTCCAAGTTGCTGAAAGATCACTTGAGAGGATAGAAAATGAACAGAGGAAATATGAAACAGAATGGAAGTAGAATGCTCAATTACAAAAAAGTTGGAAAACAGAGCCCTACAGTGGTACGGGCATGTACAAAGAATGCTAGAGCACAGCTGGCCGAAGAGAATATTAGACTGGGATCCGCCGAGAAGAAGACGGAGAGGAATACCTGCTATGAAATGGAAAACTTACATAGGAAATGCTATATGTCGATAGAGATCTCAGAGAAGGTGACTGGGAGAATAGAGTGCTGTGGAAGACAAAAACGGCGACTCATAATGGGAAAAAACCAAAGAAGAATAAGAAATACTTACCTGTAATTATAGCCTCGCAAACGCAACTCTTTATAGACATCTTTCCTCGTTAAACAATCTTTATGCTTATCAATTGTATCAACACCATTATAAGAAGTGTGATCTTCAACGGTTGTGACTTTTCCTGATACTATGGTAGATCCACCTTCAACGATTTCAAATCTACCAGAGGAAATATTTAAAAATATTATAAATTTTACTGCTCCCGCTTTTGGTATGTTAGTAGCTCTTGAAAACTTAACGTCCTCAAACATGATGTGTTTGACTGTAAACGGAACATCTTCTATAATGGAAAGAGTTTCCCAAATTAAAAATAGGTATCCCGTCGCTGGAAAGAGGTTCCTTCCTGGAATGAAATACAATTGTAGCATTTTAAATACAATTCTAACCTTTTGAACACTTCCTGAGAGGTGTTCATTTGAGTAGAAATTTAAATAGCTGTTGGTGTTGGTTGGATTTCTGTACATTTTGGTTGCATATCCTTTAACTTCTTTGGTGATCAGCACATCCAGGAAAGGAAGTGAATTGTTTTCCTCTTTTTCCATGGTGATTCGGTTGATTCTTCCTGATTGTTGATTTGAAATTCACCATGGAAAAATAAGAAAACAATTCACTTCCTTTCCTGGATGTGCTGATCACCAAAAAACTTACAGAGAGATAATTTGTTTTAAGAAAGTTAAACCAGGGTCCTGATTCTAATTAATTTCGAGGTCACTATTTAATTTCGACGCCGCCATGATGGTCGCAATGTATAGCGAGCCTTATTCATTTCGATATTAGTTACAACTGGGGATATTAAAGGTATCATTTTGACACTGCTAAAAATTTGGGTTGGCGCTCCAGTTTATTGGATTTATTGATGCCATTTTTGGGAAAAGTTATTTACCAGCTATTTTATTGCTAAAATCGAATTTTAAGATTGCATATTAGTAAAATGGGGTATGACAAGTCCGCAGAAAGTGTGTTAATTTATTTATAAACAAATTAGCACTCCTAAATCTTCTTTTTTTTTTAATTAGTGCTCTGTAACTCCTAAGGTTTTTCCTTTAAACCAAAAACACTCAAATAAAAATTCACCGTAATTTAGTTCTGCACAAAGTTATTTTTTTCCGATTTCCTTCAACAAAAATTTTACTCGGAAAATTCGAGTTTTCCCAAAAAAATCTGCAATTCTCAATTAAAATTTTAGGGAAGTAATTATTTATCAATAATTAAATAAATTTATGATATGAAAGATTTTTTATAGTAGATTATATATCAGGAGGCCGGCGAGAATCTATCCAATAGTTTAGCAATAATTAAAATGTTAATTATAATAACTAGAAAGATTAGGATACACCAGAATACTATGATTTTCGTATAAAAAATCACTATACCTATTCAACGTACTTTACAGAATTGAAATTGGACTATTTGAGCGGTCTCAGGAATGTTACAAAGAAACAATTATTTGGCTTATAAACAAATAGAACCCCTCAGAAAATATTAGATTAAATTAAATTAAGTTAACGCTGTTAAAAAGGGCAGGGCTTCTGTGCCCTTTTCGAAGAAAAAAAAATTGAATTGCGAAGAGTGCGGTTCTAGGTATAACCGGTCAAATTTTACCGGCATTTGCGACAGAGTTATAAACAACAGGATTTTAATCTTTGGACCATTACCTTTTTATTCCGGTCCTCTTTGTACATACAAATTTTCATATCTTCAAGACACTCATAACAAAAAAGATTTATGTCACCAAGTTATTTAATTATTGATAAATAATTACTTCCCTTAAATTTGAGTTGAAAATTAAAGATTTTGTTTAAAAAATCCGAATTTTTCGAGGAAAATTTCTGCCGAAGGAAATCGGAAAAAATATCTATGTGCAATATATCTTATTGTTTGTCTTCGAACCTAATATGCATTAACGTATGTATACATAGTGGGCCAAAGAAAACAGTCTACCTCGATATTTGGCAGTATTTATTAGACTTTAAGGAAATGACGAAACAGGTCGATTTTTGATCTAAAGGGGACACATTTTTACGGTACATACTGTTATGATCTGCTTCTTATTAATTTTATATTAATTATTATTTATCTGATTAATTATTTAATTGTCGCATTTCATACATAAAAAAACAATAAATAAAAAAAATCTCAGGGTGCCTTTTTATACTATTAAAAAAAAAAGTCTAAATAATCTTACGTTATACTTATCTTCTCTCGTGGGTTCAGTATCTCTTAGTTGATCCTAATCGGGGTAAAATAGGGAAAAGAAATAGAGCCAAATATAAAATAAACATACAGAATTGTCTTTTATTTATCAAATCAATACTCGAAAAATCTATCAAATCTAAAAACCTGTGGACACAGATGTCCGAATGAACTTTCTACTACTTAAATTTATTTTAGTTAAAAAAAAAACAATTTATCGGTTTGTTCCCGATGACTTTGGTAAAACAAACTAAAACAAAACAAATTTATATATTCGCAAGATCACCTATATTTACTATTTACTTTTTGAAATATTGGAATTTTAATTCATATGCTTTTTACTCAAAAATTTAGTTTCCGAACATAAAAATCTCTTTCACATAAATTGACTGACCTTTTGCTTCATTCACTCTGATGTCTTCTCGTGACCCAAAACAGCTCTCCCTCGTTGACTATGTTAAAGGCTACTCATCAAAGCCCTCTCCGTTCTCCAGCTTCAAAACTATCAGCATACCAGCACCAATTCTCCAACAAGCCGGGCCTCTTTTGACACGTACTCGATTCAAACAAAACTCCAAAAATTCTCTGCTCTCCTTCTCACAATAATACAGAATCAAAGAGGTATTTCGTCTCAATTTGATCTGTCTCTCGTTCCACTTTTCAACACTATTCTCCACTATCAAACAACCACTGGTACTTGCTAACTACTTATCCACCAAAACGTCGACCGCTCCTCAGCGCTGCCAAATAACATACTGACTTCTTTTTCAAACTCTCTCAATCATTCAAACCACTTTTCCCCTTCCAACTTGCCAAGAATCATAAACAATCTTTTCCATTCGACAAACAAACAGCCTTTTTCAAAATTATTCCGACCATCCTAATTACTTTCGGGGAACTATACAACCTTTACTCGTGTTGAACAAAGATATTAAAATTCCAAACTTTCTTTTAAAACCACTTTTCTCGAAAATGATAATTACATCCAGCTGTGGATTCTATAGTTTCCGTAGTAAACAAACTTTCTCCATTTTAAACCTAAATACATCGTCCTTTTCACTTTAATTATTCACAAAAGTCTTTAATGGTTCATCGGAAAACTCATTAAAAGAGAAATCCACTTACATCCAAACTAAATTCTAATAAATATTTACAGCTCAATATACAGGGTGTATCAAATTTATGTGCCCGCGTTATTTAAAAAAAATTTAATTTAATTTTCATTTTGCTTTTGATTGATAAATTGAAAACACAATAATACATTTGTCATTTGTCAACCCACTCCCTTCCATTTTCCCACCCCTTATTTTTAAATCGGGAATAGGGGTCCTGTGCTAGCTCATTTAAAAGGTTATTCAAGTCTCTATTCAGTAATATAAACATTAACATAATTATTGATACAGGGTGTCCAAGAAAAAATATTTTAATTAAATTAATTGACACAAAAAGAAGAATGTGTGTAATTTATTTATTTCAAAATACATTCTGCTGTCACAAAACAGAAAAAAATATTTTTTGATAAATAAACATTGTTTTTCGCTTAATTTCAATGTTCAAGCTGCCACTCATCTGCCTCTTAGTAGGTTGAATATTGAATTTAATCGAAAAACAATATTTATTTGTCAAATAAACATTTTTCTCTGTTTTCTCTCAGTAGTAGAATGTATTTTGAGTTAAATAAATTGCATACATTCTTTTTTTGTGTCAATTAATTTAATTCAAAAATATTTTTCCTGGACACCCTGTATAAATAATTATGTCAATGTTAATATTACTGAATAGAGAATTGAATAACCTTTCAAATGAGGTAGAACACGACCCCTATTCTCTACTTAAAAATAAGGGGTGGGGAAAATGGAAGGAAGGGGTTGACAAATGACAGATGTAGGTATGTACCGTAAAAATGTGTCCCCCTTTGATCAAAAATCGACCTGTTTCGTCATTTTCTTAAAATCTAATAAATACTGCCAAATATCGAGGTTGACTGTTTTCTTTGGCCCACTCTATATATGTAACTTTAAAAAATAATAAACAAATGATACAATTACCATCAATAACATGTCCTTGAATAAAAGTCCATTGATGGTCAGTCAATGTAACAGTGACGGATCTTGGACCAAGTTGACATTTCTTAGACATTTCTAAGTTATAAGAAGGAATAAACCAATCACGAGTATGTTCCCACTTAATAAATGGTGAAATCAGCCTTGTTCCTTTACTTACAGGGAATGACACTTCTGGGTAAAATTTAGCCAACTGAAGATCGTATCCATTGACATATAAACTAAAAAAAAAAATCATTTACATCATTAATGCCTGGTTGCACCAACAAATCTTAAGCTTTAGCTTAGCCCAGCTCAGCTTATAGATAGGCTGCTTTAAGTTTCACTTATAGTATGACAGATTTAACTGAAACCTTCAAGGTCACTTGCACCGCATCAACGAACGTATGTCGTCTCTTCTCTTCACGTCTGTAGATGGGCAGTGCCTTTCTCAGCTCAAGAAACAGGTAGGTTTTTAAAAATGCCCCAAGTCGGCTCAAATATTAAAACTGCCCGATATAAAATATACCAGGTCGGCTCATGGGATATTAATTATTATTACTATCAAGTATCAAATACTTTTACATTGAAGATAAAAGGCCAAAACAGTAACGCAGCCATTTTCCTATATCTGAACTTTTATCTTTATATTCATTAACCAAACCTAAGCTTTGGATTTTTCTAAACCAGGTTTGTGTTAAATGAAATCGACAACCGGAAATTTTACAATTTGGCCAAATTTTTACTACAGCATTATGAATATAATAGTCATTTCAAAATCAATGGCTACTTCTTGTGGCGAAAATATAACTGGGCTTTAAAGGTGTCATTATACTCTATTTTGTCTGGATACTGAACTAGTAGTTAATTGAAAGATAAATTGATTGCACTACGAGGTGTCGAGCGAGTAACATGGTTCTGTATTTTGTCGTGCTTTGTAAAACATAGTGCAAAAACAATGTACCAACAACAAGTGTACCTTCAACTAGAAATAATTGTTTTTGACTACATGAGCAGCGGCGTAGAAGATACCCAAACAGTCAATATGTCTCAAACATCTAGTAGCCCAGTAAATGAACGGGAAATTCGGCGATACCGTGTAATTTTCAGGGGCAACTCCGAATTGCATGAAAATTTGGATTTAGGTTCTACTTACCCTCCACTTCAAAGTTGAAATTGTGCCGTTGGTTGCTTTTACTTGGGGGGTGACACTCACCCCTTCTCGTGGGTGAAAAAACATACGGTCAAGATAAGACCGGAAATTGATAAATTGACTGATTTTAAGCAATTTTTGTTCTATAGAGTTTTTTACGTAAGTCAATACTCTTCGAGTTATTTGACATTGAAAATGTTGATTTTTCGACAAAAAAACTACGCTTTCAGACGCTTTTTCGCAAATAACTCAAAAAGTAAATCTTATATCGAAACAAATATCCCTAGCAAAAGTGTAGCTTATAAAAAACCCAAAAAAATGGTGTATCAGTAAAGTCTATCAATTAAATAAAAACAAAGTTGTAGCTCACGAAAAATACGTTCTTATTCGTCTAATTCCAAATCGAATATTTCAACGTGAAATCACCGAAAAATTAAAGCATTTTTCGGGAAAAACCCATTTAAACTTTTATAAAATGTTTATAAAAAGCTTTGTTCTAATTGTTAATAAAAGTTTTAGCATTAAAAATAAGCGAGGTACGCTCAAAATAAAGTTGGCCCTCTTTTTTTTGTAAAAAATGATGAAAATGTCGACGTGTTTAGCTCCCCAAATGAAATAAATCGCTACCGCTTTACAAACAATTTACTTACCTATCTATTTTTTATATGATCTATCAGTCTCACCGGTTTAAAGTGTTTATTTTTGAAAGGGTTATAATTGAGAAAGCTTGAATGGGTCACTAATCACGAGTGTATGAAAATTTTGAACAGCCATATCTTAACCAATTTTTGTCTTACGGAGAAACAAAATAAACTAGCATATTTATAATAGCAAAACCTACATTTTTTTACTCCTTAAGATTTTTCTTATCACTAATATTTTTAAGTTACTTTGAAAAAAATGAAATTTTTCAAAAAATTTTAGAAAAATTTTTTTACTATAAAACCAAATGTTTTCAAAAAATAAGCACTTCAAACCAATCAAACTTACAGATGATGTAAACAATAAACATACAGTTAAAATAGATGGTAAAGCCAAACGATTAATTTCATTTAGGGTGCTAAATAGAGGGACGTTTTCACGATTTTTCTTACCAAAAAAAGGTGCCAACTTTTTTTTTTTCAGTGTAACTCGTTTATTTTTGATGCTATAAACTTTTGTAAAAAACAAATAATAAGCTTTTTTTCGATACTTTAAAAATGTTAATAAGGTTTTCCCGAAAAACCCTTCTTTCTTCGGTGATATCGCGTTGAATTATTCGATTTGGAATTAGACGAATAAGAACGTATTTTTCATGAGCTACAACTTTGCTTCTACTCAATTTATAGACTTTACTGGCACACCATTATTTTCGTTTTTTTATAGGCTACACTTTTCCTGAAAATATTTTTTTCGATAAATATTTACTTTTTGAGTTATTTGGGAAAAACGGTCTGAAAACGTAGTTTTTTTTGTCGAAAAATCAACATTTTAAATCGCGAATAACTAAAAGTATTGACTTACGTAAGAAACTTTATAGAACAAAAGGTGCTTAAACTAAGTCAATTTATCCATTACCGGCCTTATTTTAAAAACGCGTTTTTCACCCCCCGAGAAGGGATTAAATGTCACCCCCAAGTAAAAGCAACCAACGGCACAAATTCAACTTTGAAGTGGAGGGTAAGTAGAACCTAAATCCAAATTTTCATGCAATTCGGAGTTGCCCTTGGAAATTACACTCCAAAACGGTCATTTATTGGGCTATAGCCAAGCTTTATCTTATGTATCAGTAGCGAAATCGATTCCACTGCCAACATTTCCTTTCCAACCAAGAGAAACTGTTTCTTAAGTTCGCAAAGAACCCAAAATTTTTGTACATTTCTGTAATTCCAAGATAAAATTATTATTATACCTACTAATGGGGTACTAATACCTACCTGTTAATCTTCGAGCTGACCTGGGCGGTTTTTAAAATGTACCTGGGGTATCATAAAGGACTAAAGGATTATAGTGAGCCGAGATGGGAATACCCCTTGTAGATAAATGTGTTTTACTGTACTGTGTACCAAAATCTTCTATTCTTATCTGTACAATCCAGAGCCCTGATTCTAAATCAAATTTCGACACTAAACAAGTCGCTTTCAATATGACGACGTCGAAATGCGACTGTGCGAGCCTTGTGGATTTTAGTTGAACTAACGAAATGACGTCACGAAATCGCGACTATCGAAATTAATAGCGACTCCAAAAAAGTGGTTGATATTATAATTTCGATGTCGAAATTATTTGACACGGAGATGAATGAATGGCCAAAAGCGAGGGTAGGTTTAGTTTAGATGTGTTTTGTTTATTTCTTGCAAGGAAAACTAAAGCAAAAGGTATTAATATGGCTGGGTTTAATTGAAATTTGCTTGTTTTGAGGAATTAGATAGAATAGTATTAAATTAGAAATAGGTATAATAATTGAGAATGTCCACAACATGAATCATCAACTCAATGAAAGATGTAAGGTAATAATCTGGGAATATTAGTAAAACAAGGCTAAATAATTACCAGCTATTTTATTGCTGGACATGCTGAAATCAAATCTTAAGATTTCCTATATTAGTAATATAGCTGTGCAAAGTCCACAGAAAGTGTGCTATTTTGTTTATAAACAAATTAGCGCTCCGAAATCTTTTTTTTAATTATTGCTCTATAACTCCGAAAATTTTAACTCTAAACCAAAACACTCTCATAAAAATTGACAGTAATTTAATTCTGCACATTGATAATTTATTTCAATTTCCTTCGACGGAAATTTTCCTCGGAAAATTCGGGGTTTCCAAACAAAATCTTTAATTTTCAACTAAAATTTGAGAGAAGTAATTATTTATCAATAATTAAATAATTTGTTGACAGTGACATAAATCTTTTTGTTATGAGTGTCTTGAAGATATGAAAATTTGTATGTACAAAGAGGACCGGAATTAAAAGGCATCTAATGGTTCAAAGATGAAAATCCTGTTGTTTATAACTCTGTCGCAAATGCCGGTCAAATTTGACCGGTTATACCTGGAATCACTCCTCGCAATTCAATTTTTTTTCTTCGAAAAGGGCACAGAAGCCGTGCCCTTTTCAACAGCGTTAACTTAATTTAATGCAATCTAATATTTTCTGAGGGGTTCTATTTGTTTATAAGCCAAAAAAATGTTTCTTTATAACATTCCTGAGACCGCTCAAATGGTCCAATTTCAATCCTGTAAGGTACGTTGAATAGGTATAGTGCTTTTTTTATACGAAAATCACAGTTATTCTGGTGTATCATAATCTTTCTGGTTATTATTTCGACCGAATTTTTTTAATTAACATTTTAATTATTGCTAAACTATTGGTTAGATTGTCGCCGGTCTCCTGATATACAGAGAGATATACATATATTTCAAACTAGTGACGTCATCCATCCGAGAGTGATGACGTAATCGATTATTTTTTAAATAGGAATAGGGGTTCATGTTGTAGCTCATTTACAAAGGCGTTCAATTCTCTATTCAGTATAGGGCTTTTCATTCACAGTCATTTATTTCGAGCTTCTGTCATATTTCGTATAATCCGTAAATATTAATATTATACACAGATTATTCAAATGACAGGAGCTCGAAACAAATTACAATCGATGAAAAGCCCTATTATAAACATTAATATCATTATTTATACAGGGAGGCGAAAAAATTTTTTGAATTAAATTAATTGACGCAAGAAGAACAATGCATGTAATTTATTTAACTCAAAATACATTCTATTGCTGTCAGAAAATAGAAAAAAATGTTTATTTTGCAAATAAACATTGCTATTAGCTTAAATTAAATGTTCAAACTGCCAATAGGTAGGAGTGAGGCTGTTTGTGATTTAATTTAAGCGAAAAGAAATGTTTATTTGTGAAATAAACGTTTTTTCTATTTTCTGACAGCAGTACAATGTATTTTGAGTTAAATAAATTACATACATTCTTCTTTTTGCGCCAATTAATTTAATTTAAAAATTATTTTTTGGCAACCCTGTATAAATACCTAATGATATTAATGTTTATATTACTGAATAGAGAATTGATCGCCCTTTCAAATGACCTACCACACGACCCCTATTCCCATTAACAAAATTATCGATTACGTCATCACGCTAAGATGGATGACGTCACTAGTATGAAATATATGCCAAAAAATTGTAATTTAAAAATAAAAATCGGTCTCTTTCGGGATTTTGCTCCAAAATCGTCCGTTTTAAAGAAATGAATTTATTCCATAATTTAGTCCCTCTGTATAATCTACTATAATAAATCTTTCATGTTATCAATTATTTAATTATTGATAAATAATTAGGTACTTCCCTAAAATTTTAATTGAAAATTGCAGATTTTTTGGGAAAACTCGGATTTTCTGAGTAAAATTTTTGTTGAAGGAAATCGGAAAAAAATAACTTTGTGCAGAACTAAATTACGGTGAATTTTTATTTGAGTGTTTTTGGCTCAAAGGAAAAATTTTAAGAGTTACAGACCACTAATTGAAAAAAAAAAGAAGATTTAGGAGTGCTAATTTGTTTATAAATAAAATAACACACTTTCTGCGGACTTGTCTTACCCCATATTATTAATATATGCAATCTTAAGATTCGATTTTAGCAATAAAATAGCTGTTAAATAATTTTTCCCAAAAATAGCATTTTTTCGATAATTTTCCCAGACTATCAACAAATTCCAATAAACCGGAGCGCCAACCCAAATTCTGAGCAGTCTCAACATGATAAGGTTAATATTCCCAGTTGTAACTAATATCGAAAAGAATAAGAATCGCTATACTCTGCGGCTGTCATGGCGGTGTCGAAATGAAATTGCGACTGTCGAAATGAATTAGAATCAGGCCCCAGGTGGCAAAGCTGAACATTGATCTAAGACTCAATGATGAAACGCGTATGTTTCGTAAGCCGAGTCTTAAGGCGGCGCCAGATATGCGGTATTTGGCAAATACTGAACAAGTGCTTGCTAAATATCAAATATTTGAGTGCTCATGAAAGTGTTCGTTAAACGGCAAGCACCTTGCACCACATATTCGAGATTTTTCGTGTATCGAGCCACTGTGGGAACAACAAATATATTCTAAACATCTAAACGAACAAAAAAGGTACAGAATGGATAGTGATACAGAGCTTCTTATAAATTCAGCTGTTATTTGTCATTATGTCTGGTGGAAGTTTATTATTAAATAGCAGAAAAAAAAGCAATTTGCATTCCATATTATGGGTTCATTTTCATATGCATCCAAAAATTGTAAAATACTTTCATTGGTCCACTCCATATTTACTATTTTCAATATTTCCTACACTCTGTGACAATAACTAAACTACTTTAATAAACGTTATAAATTTTAACCTAACCTCAAAAACTTGTTTCTGCTTGCAAGAATACGTGGATGACGATAAAAATATTCCAACGGCGAATATTTGTTTACTTTGAAGTGTTGAAAAGACCGACAACGTACGGAAACACGACAAATATTCGACACGCACTAAAATTGGTCAATTACAAATAGCAAGCAACCCCTCCACACTAATAGGCAAATTGGCTCCGTGCGTCTCCCCTCTACTTACAGTCACGTGACACGCTGTCAGATTTTGTCAGGACGTTTTAACATTGAGTCTTATGGGATTATTTTGTTAAACTTGAATATTTTATTTTGTGGTGATAATAACCGAATACAATTGTTAGAATTCATTAGTTATTAATTTATACTGTAATTTATAGTGCAACAAAAATATTTTCTTTTTCGTTAATAAAGATTTATTGACATAAACTGCGATAGTGAGGTTATGTATACAAAATCAAACTGATAATCAATATTGGAAATAGAAGAATTTATATCAGATTAAGTGCGTTTTTATTTTCTGTTTATATTAATACATAATATCACTAGCGTGACACGGCATTTTTTTTAAATGTCTCATTTAAACATACACAAAGCGTCCTGATAAAATTTTAAAAAACCGCCACCATGAGCAGGTCGGTCGATTTTGCTTTGACACTTTGTTAACGCTCAGAGCGAATAGCAAGCATTTGTTCGGTATTTGCCAAATACCGCATATCTGGTGCCGCCTTTAAGCTTAAAATCTGTTGGTGCAACCGGTCATAGACTATACGCTGTTGAGATTGTAAAAATTAATGAAAAGTAAATTAAAAATTAGATTGTAAAAGTTGATAACAAGGTCTTCTTTTTTATTGTATTTTTTAGAATAATACACTGCGCATCAGAAAAAACGGGCCACCCACAAAATGGGTCGTTTTTATGTCTCGAATTTCCTAAACCTGTTGTCCTATTTAAATGATTTTTTTAAATATATTATAGCCTTATTCTTTAACAATATCGCTGTAGTAATATTGTTACTTGACAGGTAAATTGTCATTGTATACCGGGTGTACCAATCAAACTGTAATTTCTTTTTAAAATTCACCACACCCTGTGTAATATTCTAGCATTTATAAAATACTGAAATTAAAACCATTTATAGCCTCAGGTTTTCTTAACTTTCTCTTTTTTGATTCATGCGGTTATGTTGGATAATAAAAAAGTTAGGTACTTTAACAACTACCTAGCTATGTTCTTCATCAATATTGGGTTTCTAAATAAGTGCGACAAACTTTAAGGGGTTATTCTGCATGAGAAAATAATGAACGTTTGCTTTATAAACATATGTCCGCAAATGCTTCGTTTCCGAGATGCGGGATGTTGAATTTTTTCTTACACATTTACGATTTATTTATTGATCTAAATCCAGTTAAGATATGCAAATGCAATTCGGTAGGGTTTAAGAAGTAATTATTGCTCATTTTTTGACATGCAATTAAGAATTTTGTATTCACCATTGGCGTACACACGGGTAATATGAAATAAGAAAAAATTCAACATCTCATATCTCGGAAACGAAGCATTTATCGGAATTATCCCTTAAAGTTTGTCACACTTATTTAGAAACACCTTGTATTGATGAAGAACATGGCCAGTTGTTAAAGTACTTACCTTTTTTATTATCCAACATAAGGGAATGATTAAAAAAACAGAATGTTAAGAAAACCTAAGGCTATAGTTGGGTTTTAATTTCAGTATTTTATAAATGCTAGAATATTCCACAGGGTGTGGTGAACTTTGAGAAAAAATAAATCACAGTTTGTTTGGTACACCCGGTATACAATGACAATTTACCTGTCTAGCAACAATATTATTACATGGACATTGTTAAATAATAAGGCTATAACATATTAAACAATTATTTAAATCGGACAACAGGTTTAGGAAATTCGAGACATCAAAAATGACCCATTTTGTGGGGTGCCGGTTTTGTCTGACGCGCAGTGTAAATGAGATTGAGTATGTACTTACTTTCCTAAGATTTTCAAAAATTCCGTCAAATAATTATCTTCATGTTCAGACACTAAAGGAATAACTTTAACGTTGTCAATAGAAACATCTAAACTTGGGATTGCGCCAAACCTTAGCACTACTGAATTCTTCTCAATATAATCTAGTTTGTTGGAAGTACCATTCATCAAAGCTCTAATGAAATAATCTGCAGATCCAAATTTTTCCAAGTCTTTCTTAGATGCTATGTTCGAGTGGTTTTGTAAGATGTTGGACAGGTTGGATGCTAATTCTTTTTCTAAAATATTGTTAAAATATTAAAACAATACTTAAAAATGTGTGTCGTATAATATGTCCATTTTTGAAGCAGAATTACTATCTAAAAGTAAAGGAATAATAATTAACGGAAGAACCATTAACAACATAAGATACGCAGATGACACCGTTATTGTGGCAAGCTCTGTTGAACAACTCCATCTCATACTAAACAAGACAAGCATTTTTTGTGAAAAATATATACTAAAAATTAATATAAAAAACACTAAATAAACTGCTCGTCAAAAGCTAGGGATATATGTAGTAAATTCTGCTGAATTTTTATAGTAGATTTTTTCGTGAACAGATTAACGGATTCCGCTAAATATTTTTTATTATTTTAGACTTTTCTTTAGTATTTACACAGCTATTTATGTGTTTTAACTGACGACATGCGTCACATCACACATGTGAAACATAGAAAAACATATTAAAGAGTAATACCGTCTAGTTTCTTTGTTATTAAAGATATCAGAGAAATTAAAAAAAATAAAATATTCAACAAATATGAGACGACAACATAATATCGGGGTATACTCACCTTTGTGCCTTTTTCTCCCTACAAGGTGTCTCAAACTTTTGTTTCGGTTAAAACACATGATAAATTACAAAACCGTCTATTTTTTTTGTTTCTAAAGATATCAGGGACATTCAAACAACAGCTTGTTTACAAAACATAAGACTACAATATTATTCTGATGTATACTCACATTTGTACCTCGTTCTCCCTACAGGGTGTCTCAAACTTAACACAAGAAAAACATATTTTTTTTCTTCCACCCGGTATAAGTACAAGTGTAAATACTAAAGAAAAGGCTAAAATAAAAAAAATAGCGGAATCCGTCTGTTCGCGAAAAAATCAACTATGAAAATCAGCATAATTTTTTATATCCCTAACTTTTGACGAGCAGTTTATATAAGATAATAACAAAGAAAACAAACATGCACTTAGGAGATAGAAAGGGTTGAAAAATACAAATGCCTGGGAACCTGGATGTCAGAAAATAATTATCAAATAACAAAAATATGAGCCAGGATAGAAATAACAAGAAATGCGTTTGTAAAAATATAAAGAATACTCTGCAATAAAGATAGAGTAAGAAGTGAAGATAAATATAAGAAAGAGCATTGGTCAAGAACCGATCTTATCAAAAATCAAAACTAACCAATTCAGTTGGTTTGGTCACGTGGTAAGAATGGATCAAACTCGACTTCCAATGAGAATAATGGAAATGGGAGAATCAACGAAAAGAAGAAGAGGGAGGTCAAGAAAAAGTGTGTGGTTCAAATAGAAGAATACGGAAGGGAAAGAGGAACAACCGTCGATAAGATGAAGGAACTAGCAAAGGATAGAAGAGAGTGAAAAATGGATAAATAATAAATCGGAATCACACATTGACACCTGAAAGGGTATAGGGAGTGACAGAAGAAGAAAAATCCATTTGGAATATTATCTACAAAACTTTGATAGTTGTATCATTAAAAATGGTTAACAGTGACAGAAAATGCAAACCTTTCATTTAAATGTCCAAAAATGTACAATTTTCTTGCTTTCAACTAAATATCTGCGCCTTATAGTTATGGTGAAGCCTTATAGTCTAGTTATAGTTTTTTATTATTTAGTAATATACTTACTTATTGAAGAGAACTCGACGGATTTAAACTTTGCTCTAAAGTTGTCCAATAATGAAGATACACTGACAGTCGCATGATTGTTGGTTATATTGTTAGCCTGAAAATTAGATATTTTTTACACCACCAGCAGACACCAGACTCAGTAAAAGGCAGTTTTACTGAGTCTGGTAAACCAATACTTAGTCTAGGTTAGAGGTGGCTGGTGTACCTAACGTTAAATTTTTACTGCGTTAAATTTGGCCTCCGTTATGGCGGGTTGACATTACTAGTGAATAACGAACGTGGCTCACGCTTACGTAGTTCACCCTTTCTACACAACTAATGTAAACAGATATTCGTGCAGCACGAGTGTTTCACGAATGGTCTACGCCACGCCACGATAGATATTAAACATGTTAAATATTTCACGCTCTAAAGACAGTCGTAGATACAGGGCCAGATTTACATATTAAACCCAACTAGGCATTAATATTTCTGGCGTCCCACGCCTTAATTTCCTACCCCCAACCCCCTCATTATCAACCACATACCCTAGTGTTCTTTTGCACTAGGTATTAACAATATTATATGGTTATAAAAGAGAAGTGGGCTAAGGAATGAAAATAATAAATACAAAATTACCGTAATTAATGTTTTCTAAGGTTTTAATAATAATAGTTAATAGTGATCATATAACTTAAAATAATACACACAGAGTGCTTACAGCTTTCTTAAAAAATACATAAATAATATGGCTACCATAAAATGTTTGTTAGTTAAACCTACAGTAGCTATAAATCAAGTCACAGATCAAACTATGGGCTTTCTGCTACTTTTTGCAGCAGCAAACTCATTAATAATATTGTCGGTTATCAGAACCGATTTTATATCATCAACATCATAATCATCAACTATGTTACACTTCGTATCATCATCTACATACAGTGTTTTTGTTTTCGCAGCTTGCTCGTTTTTGTCGTCTCCACTTACTGCTACTGCTCCATCTTCATTTTCAACCACTAGTTTAGCTGATAAAACACTTGGGCTGGCCTCGTCCTTCTCATTTTCTCTCTCTTTTTCTTTAGAAAAAAATTTTTGTTAGTTTAGGAAGTTTTTCTTTATTCGATATAAGTTGTACTGCGCACCACTTTTTTTGCGGTTTTTTAACAGCACTGAATTTTCTTAAACGCATTTTGTATATAACACATAATACTCCAAAAAATAACAGTTAATAAATAAGTATTAACTAAATTAAAATCAATTACTGTACAACGAAATCAAACAAATAACAGCGCCCTCATTCTCAAAATGCAACAATAAAAACTCGAAAAATAAACACAACTCGACCTCTGATGCTACAGCACGACCGACACACACGATACAGACAAATACCAAGACTACCCGATCAGTTTTAAACAAACAGATTTCCTGAGCTGCAGGTACTTAGTGTCATGTCGATGAACGGGGAGGAGAATGAGGGGTTGGAGGAGCGGTATTGGCGGGGGCGAGGACTACTGAGACAGATAATAGGCGAAAAATAGCAAAGTGAGCGGGATTCATCTTACTTGCGCTGTAATACGGTCTCCAGGTACAACGTAAAGAAAGTAACAGAATTAGTAAATAATATATTCTCACGGTTATGTTTAAAGTAGTATATTAAATCATCGCTCTTATATTTTTTAATCTTTTAATGCGTGGTAAACTGTGCCAGAGTGTACTCGGAGCTAGGCAATGCGAACAAAATCCGCCCGTTCCGCGCCCTAACAAATTTGGCGCTCTAGGCCAGTGCCTTGTCGGCCTAGTGGTAAATCCGGCCCTGCGTAGATAGTTAGTATTTGTATTTGTTAGTAGTTAGAACGTAGGCCTGCTACCCCTACGTTCTCTCCGATGAGACTCCAACAAGAGTCGAAAATCGTCGATTCAGAGGGCTGGACTGCGCTCCGTATTCTAATTGAAGAATAATATTGTTTTGCCTTCGCATTGCAATTGAATAAAAATGGAATTTTTATTTTATTTTTATATTGGTCGTTACTTCTTTGAGTAACTAGATCCATTTTCTGTTGGAATTTACCAGCTGAACAGACAGGGTCGTGAATTGTAAGTTTTTGAATTCCCTCTTGTCTTCTTCGCTTCAGCATCCATCTGGCTTGCAAATATTAGAAGCCATGGAGGTGTTTCCAAGAAAATGGACCGATAAGTTTTCAATTTAAAAATCTTTTAGTAATATTTTAATATTTTTCAATATTATTAATATTGCTATTAGGACTGAAAACTACTTCATCTTTCAATTGCCAGATGACGCTACTCATCTAGTCCATTCACGTCAGTTGCGGTGTGGGGGATAAACTCTCGGTGTTGGTCAATTGGACTATGGAGTAGCAGGCTTACGTTCTCTCCGATGAGACTCCAACAACAGTCGAAAATCGTCGATTCAGAGGGCTGGACTGCGCTCCGTATTCTAATTGAAGAATAAGATTGTTTTGCCTTCGCATTGCAACTGAATAAAAATGGAATTTTTATTTTATTTTTATATTGGTCTTTACTTCTTTGAGTAACTAGGTCCATTTTATGTTGGAATTTACCAGCTGAACAGACAGGGTCGTGAATTGTAAGTTTTTGAATTCCCTCTTGTCTTCTTCGCTTCAGCATCCATCTGGCTTGCAAATATTAGAAGCCATGGAGGTGTTACCAAGAAAATGGACCAATAAGTTTTCAATTTAAAAATCTTTTAGTAATATTTTAATATTTTTAAATATTATTAATATTGCTATTAGGATTGAAAACTACTTCATCTTTAAGAAGAAGAAGACTTTGTAATCCCTCTTTAACTGCAGCTTTTCTGTTTATTAATTTTTCAAGTGTTTTTTGTACTTCATGCTTGCTTATGTGAACTTATTCATTTTAGGTAATCTCTGGTGTTTGTGGTTCCAACGATATGTAGTTGTAAGTCATGTATATAATTTCTTTAGATAGTCAATTAATGCATCCTTTTCGAGATGTTTCGGGTCTCTTTGATCTTTTGTCAAGAGCCATCTATCTTTTTGTAAACCATAAAAATCATGCTCCGGTTAATCTGAGAAGTGCTCACAGTGCCATTAATACATAACTCATTTATCGTAAAACTTCGTGGTCTTGAAATTTCAATCAGATAAAAATAGTCCCTATAATTTAAATAAATATAATAAAATTTAATAATACTTACCATAATTGTTTCTTTTCCGTTACAAACTGCATTTAATTTCTCTACGACGTCGTTAATGGTGGATGCGCATTCAACAGTTTGTTTAAAAGTCAGTATTCCATCAAAGTAGGCAGCTAGCAATTCCCCAAAAGAGTAACCAAAATAGTTTGTAGGCTTAATTTCCAACATCTTGAACATGTCTATTACACCCAGTTGAACTAATATACTTCCTAGTATTTGATTTTTAGGGCTACCTGATTCATGTGCTTCAAGAGCATCATTGATATTAATTCCTTTAGGAAGTAGAATTTTATGTGCTCTAAAAATACAAAACGATTCAATGTGTACACAGTATTTTTTTTATTTAGCTTAATGCCTCGACAACTAATGGCCACTGACATGGTACAGTTGATTTTGCAGTAAGATACCTGGTGTAGTGTGGGCTGAGTAAATGTCTTGTTACTTTGAAAAGTCGACTTCATTGTCTTTACAAAGAGATGCTTATTTTATTTGGTCCCTCCGGTGAGTACCGATCCCACAAGGATAGAAACTGTTTTTATTTATTAATTTCTAATAATTGAAAAAAATTCCTACCCCTGAGAAGATTCGAACTCATGAACCCTGAATCCAAGTGTAGGCTCTCTTACCACTGGGCCACAGAGGGGGTACATAGTATTTATAAACATAATTAAAATGAAATGTCGGTCACCACGGCTCAGTTGGCAGAGGCGCAGTCGATCGACAAGTTTAGTGGATTTGCGATCGACGGTTCGAGCCTCAGCCAGGTCATTAAATTAGTAAAAGGCCAACGTCGGTAGTATAAAATTCAATAGAATCTACGACTTGGTCTGGAATAAACTGGTGTCTGATCGGCCTATGTAGGAGCGGTACGGCAAGGGATAAGGGCTTGCGCCTTGGTGATACTCCTCCATAGATCCCTACCGAAGGGCGTTGACGCCTAATAATGATGTATACAGGGTGTTTCATTAATAATTGTCCATATAGTAACTGGAGAAACCTTAGTACAAAATACGAAGATTTAACCTAAAATACTTAAATAAAAAATAAAATGTGGTTCCTTAATGAGTTACAGGGTGTTTTATCTAAAAATTTAAAAACTATTTTTGCTCAGAATTTTAAAACTATTTGACGTATCCTTTTCATACTTAGCAGAAAGTATAGTTACTATACAAACTACTAAATTCTGTTATACAAACGTTTCTGTCTATTACCAGAGGCGTACGACGGGGGAAAGTGAATGGTTGACCCTTTCCAAATTCTACGCCACTGGCGGAATTTTTATATTAGTTCAATTTTTGGATTCTCCAATACTTTCTATGAAAATAATATACTCTTCATTCGCAACGATAAAGTCATTCGTTTTCGAGATCTTTGAAGTTAAAAATGAAACGGCACGGCTATTTTGATTAATGTATTGTGTCGCTTCATTTTTAATTTCAAATATCTCGAAAACTAATCATTTTATCGTTACGAATGAAGAGTTGATTATTTACATAAAAAGTATTGAAAAATAAAAAAAAAATGCACTAAAATAGCAATTTCGTCAGTGGCGTAGAATTTGGAAAGGGTCAACCAGCCACTATCCTCCGTCGTACGCCTCTGGTAGTAGCTAGAAACGTTTATTTATCTTAATTTAGTAGGGTGAATAGTACCTACACTTTCTGCCAAGTATGATAAGGATACGCCAAATAGTTTTAAAGTACTGTGTACAAATAATTTTTAAATTTTAATCATATGAATCATAGCATAAATTCAACTATCTCGAATATCTAACTTCAAATATCTCGAAAACTAATGACTTTATCGTTACCAATGAGGAGTATATTATTTACGTAGAAAGTATTGGAGAATCTAAAAATGGTACTAAAATAGTAATTCCTCCAGTGGCGTAGAATTTGAGAAGGGTCAACCATTCACTATCCCCTGTCGTACGCCTCTGGTAGTAGCTAGAAACGTTTGTTTATAATAATTTAGTAGAGTGTATAGTAGTCGCACTTTCTGCCAAGTATGAAAAGGATACGTCGAATAGTTTTAAAATTCTAAGCAAGAATAATTTTTAAATTTTTAGTTAAAACACCCTGTAACTCAGTAAGAAACCACATTTTATTTAAGTGTTTTAGGTTAAATCTTCATATTTTGTGCTAAGGTTTCTCCAGTTACTATATGGACAATTATTAATGAAACACCCTATATACAGGGTGTTAGTGAATAAGTATGAACAATTTTAAGGACTAATTCTACATGAAAAAATAATGCCTGTTTGCTTTATAAACATATGTCCGCAAATGCTTCGTTTCCGATATACGAGGTGTTGAAATTATGATTTCAAACTGCCAATTTATTTATTACTCTAAGACCAGTTGAGCTATGAAAATGAAATTTGGTGAGTTTTAGGAGGTAGTTATTGCGCATTTTTTGACATACAACTAAGAATTTTATATTCATCATTGGCGTGCATATGGGTAATAGTCTGAATTTTTGTAAACAAAAAAGTAGTACCCCATTGAGATATTTCAAAATAAAAATTATTTTTAAATTCCACGTTTAATTTTTAATAAGAAACCTTTCTTGACTTTTTTTCATATGGTGCACCGTTTTTATGCAAAAAAATAAAACATCTTGGCGCGTATTTTTCATTTCTTAATACATTATCAAGAACAACTATCCAATATAATATTACCAAACTAGAACAATAACAGAAAATATTACTAATAAGATTTAAACTAGGTGCAAAGCTACAAGAAATGTTTAAAATGATTTCCTTTACAGGTAACAGAAGAATTTTATATTCATCATTGGCGGGCGTACGGGTAATGGTCTGATTAAAAAAAAAATAGTACGCCACTGAGATATGTCAAACTAAAAATCATTCTTAAATTCCTCATTCAATTTACGACAAAAAATCTTTCTCGTCTTTTTTTCATACAAGGCGCCGTTTTTATACAAAAAAATAAAACATCTTAACGCTTACAAAGTATTTGAGGTAGTTTTTCATATGCATAGAAACTTAGTTCAAATACTTTGTATGTAAACGTTAAGAGGTTTTATTTTTTTTTTGCATAAAAACGGCGCCGCATATGAAAAAAGACAGGAAAGATTTTTTGTCGTAAATTAAACCAGCAATTCAAAAATGATTTTTAATTTGACATATCTCTGTGGCTCACTATTTTCCTCTTAAAAAAGTCAGACCACTACCCGTACGCGCGCCAATGATGAATATAAAATTCTTCTGTAATCTCTAAAGGAGGTCATTTTTAACATTTGTTGTAGCACTACACCTAGTTAAAATCTTATTAGTAATATTTTCTGTTATTGTTCCAGTTTAGTATTATTATTTTGGATATTTCTTGATAATAATGTATTAAAAAATGAAAAATACGCGCCAAGTTGTTTTATTTTTCTGCATAAAAACGGTGCACCATATGAAAAAATGCAGGAAAGGTTTTTTTATCACAAATTAGACGTGGAATTTAAAAATAATTTTTAATTCGAAATATCTCAGTGGCGTACTATTTTTCTCTTTAAAAAAATTCAGACCATTACCCGTAGGCGCGCCAATGATGAATAAAAAATTCTGAATTGTATGTCAAAAAATGCGAAATAACTATCTTCTAAAACTCACCAAATTTCATTTTCATAGCTCAACTGGTCTTAGAGCAATAAATAAATTGGCAGTTTGAAATAATTCAACACTCTGTATCTCGGAAATGAAGCATTTTATAGAGCATTTTATAGAGCGGAAACGGACATATGTTTATAGAGCAAACCGGCATTATTTTTTCATGTCGAATTAGCCTTTAAAATTTTTCATACTTATTTACTAACACCCATATATTAAAATGAAATACTCGCTTTTGATTACAATAAAAGTTTTCTATAGTCAATGGACCTAATGTACATATAACCGCGCTCCATTTCAAGTTCCCTACTTTCAGACAATTCTTCTTTTTCTTTTAACATCATAACCCTGGATGAGTCTTTGCCTGTTTGACTACGTCCTTCCATTTAGATCTCTCTTGTGACCTTCTCCTCCATTATCTTATGTTCATGGTTTTCAAGTTGTCTTCCACGTCATCGAAACATCTAGTTCTGGGCCTTCCCTTTTTCGCCTCCCTCTCGGCTTACATTGTAATATTTTCTTTGTTGTTTTTGCATCTTGTTTTTCTCTGAACATATCCCAGCCATAACAGTATTTGTCAGCCAATAAACTGTATAATATGAAAGATCAAGAGCTAGAAAATGTTCTATCAATAGCTTCGGAAACAGGATGGAAAGAAAAGACGACGAATACTACGAAAAAGGACGATACGACTGGCTACATATAGATATATATATTCTCACATAAACTAAAAAGAAAGGAAAAGGGAGTGGGGGAATAGGTGAGTTCATTCATCTCTACAGCGGCGTTGACAAAGTTGTGAGAGCAAAAAGACGAGTTTCCATTGCTGTCCATGAATACGAACAAGCAGGAATGAAAATGAATGTAACTAAAACAAAATACTCACGAATAGGGGAAGAAAACGAAGATCCAGAGTGCAATTAAGACAAATAAGACGATGCATAAATATTTAGGTAGTATTATATCTAACAAAGGTTCATCTGAAGGGGATGTTTGATGTAGAGTTCAAGAGGAACAAAAGAGTATAATATGTGATCCCAATTCTTTACTTTGGTCCAATCGAATTTTTATTAATACAAAATAGACAATCTACAGAGCAATTGTAGTCAATATTGACATATTGATAAGAATACTGGCAGGTTACTAATGCAGAGCGCAGATATTGTTAGATTTGTAGTCACAAAGAATAAGCTATCTTGATCACTTCGAAAGAATGTCAGATAATCGTGCTGTAAAAGTAATCCAGAGATGGAGGCTCCAAGGAAATAGAACAGGAGGAAAGCCCCGTAAAAGATGGATAGACGACGTAGAGGAAGATGTCAAAACCATGAACATCATGCAGTGAGGAAGGAAACTATCCGACAGGGCAGAACGGACGAATATTTTTAAGCAGGCCAAGACTCACAACTGGTTACAGCGCCATTAGAAAAAGACGAAGAAGACCGAGAGCTTACGGAAAAAAATAGACAGTAATATATAGAAAGTAGCAGAAGTAGATTTTTTCCGAAGAGTGTGTCGAATATCTAACCTAGACTACATACCGAATAATGAAACTAGGTGATGCGCGACTCGAATACGCAGAACAAGTAAAAGAAGAGAGACAAAAGACAGATATGGTATGGGTACATGATGCGCATGAAAGAGCATAGTAGAAGAGCCAAAAAAGGAGGGAAATCGACACGAAAGAAAACTACTCTCCACGTCAAGAATAATAACTTTTATTTAATAGTCTCGACTGAAAGATCTAGAGGGATATAAACCGCATACGAACCATTCTAATCCTCGTAAAAATAAAACGAAGTGGAATATACAAACGACAATATTCGGAATATTACGCACTAGAAAAAGTAAAAGTAAATCTTGTTCTTCCGTTATAACTTCTTTTGACATCATAACTCTGGATAGGTCTTTGCCTGTCTGGCTGAAGCTAGGACAAAAAATCCCCGGACAAATAATCCCGGACAAAAAATCCCCACAAATTATCTCCGGACAAAAAATCCCCGAACAAAAAATCCCCGGACAAATAATCCCCGGACAAAAAATCCCCGCAAAAAATCCCGGACAAATAATCCCCACAAATATTTTTGGACAAAATATCCCCACAAAAAATCCCGGACACAAAATCCCCAAGAAATATTTGCTGCCGAATAGTTCTCTAAAAATTTTCCCGAAATTTTACCAAATTTCGAATTCCAATTCATGCTGAAAACTTCAAATTTTATATGACAAAGGAGTGTGAGTTTTTTTAAAAATCGTGGAAGATATTATGGGTAATGAGCTAAGGCCCCGTTTTTATGACAGGCGCTTAACGCGCGTTTTGATAAGGCGCGATTACAACTACATACATTTTACTTGAGACCGTTCACATGCAAACGCGCGTTTTAATGACCTAAAACGCGCGTTAGCATGTGAACGGTCTTAGGTAAAATGTGATGTAGTTCTAATCGGGCGTTATCAAAATGCGCGTTATCAAGCACCTGTCAAGAGAACGGTGCCTTAGCTCATTCCCCATATTTTCCACGATTTTTGAAAAAACTCACACTCTTTTGTCATGTAAATTTTGAAGTTTTCAGCATGGAATTGGAATTCGAAATTTGGTAAAATTTCGGGAAAACTTTTAGAGAACTATTCGACAGCAAATATTTCTTGGGGATTTTTTGTCTGGGATTTTTTTGTGGGGATATTTTGTCCAAAAATATTTGTGGGGATTATTTGTCCGGAATTTTTTGTGGGGATTTTTTGTCCGGGGATTATTTGTCCGGGGATTTTTTGTCCGGGTATTTTTTGTCCAGGGATAATTTGTGGGGATTTTTTGTCCGGGATTATTTGTCCGGGGATTATTTGTCCGGACCCCGTCTGGCTATGTCCTTTCATTCAGATCTCTCTTGCAGGGCCCCCGCAAGGATGAGCGGCGCCCGCGTGCGGCATATATTTTAGCGCCCTTAAATCTACTATATCCACAATGTATTTTTTTTTCGAATCCTGAGAAAACTAAAATGTACTTAAGTATTTTTCAAAAATTTAAATGCAGAATGAAAGATTACGTTATTACCGAGAGCCAAAATTCGCTGAAAATTTCTATAATGTTTATTTTAATAAGTTACAGGGGTAAAAAAAAGAAAATTTATTATAATTTTTAATTTTAAATATCTCTTTCAAAAAAAGCTTTTGTTTATTTTAATGGACTTTCGGCAATTGGTAATAATGTAATCTTTCATTCTGCGTTTCAATTTTTTAAAAATATTTATTAGTTTTCTCAACATTTAAAAAACATTGGTTCGAAATTTTGGGTCTACGCTCTTAAATCTAGAAAGCGATAGCTAAATCTAAATTGAATTAAATTGGTGTTTTCCTAGATTTGACTGCAGCAAATTCTTTTATGTTATCTTCGAAGTCAATTTTATTGACGAGTTCTTGCTATATAGCTAATATTGCCAAACCAGATAATCTTTCCTCCACCACAGTAGAACGCAAATAATTTTGAATAACTTTAATTTTCAAAATGATCTCTCACCATCAGAAGCAACAGACAGTTAAAGTGAGGATAATTCTTAATGAAAAAGTGATATTTAGTAGAGATGTAGTTAAATATTTTCAAATATACAGCCGAACCCGCTTATTGGACTAGCCTTCGTGCCAGTCAAAAGTATTCTTATAAACGGGATATTCTAATAACCGATCATTAGTGTCTAGTAGAAACGTTTGAGACCTCAAATTTATATTCCTTAAAGCGGGATATTCCTATAACCGGTATTCTAATAAGCGGGTTCGACTGTATATTGATTATTAAGAGTTTTTAGTAGTGAGCTCAGTTTTTACTGGATCAGTTAGCTTTTGTTGAAGAGCAAGACAGTTTTTTTTAAATATCATCGTAACTTAATGTAATAATATCACTAAAAAACCAAAAAAATTATCATAAATAAACATCATATCAAATCTACTATTTAACGAACTTAGGATTTGATCAATTATTCTAATACATACTGTCTAATTTTTATGTTAAAGGTTATAATATCTGTTATATTTGTAAGATTCTCACAAACTATAATTATATGAAATTTATATGGCTTTATAGCTTCTATCCTACTCGACCATCTTCTATCACTTAGAGGTTTTAGATTTAACTCAGGAACATGTAGTTTTATAATATCCCATCTTTTTGTGGAGGAAGAGAAAAATAAGTAAAGTTCTTATACCATATTAAACAAGTTTACTATTTTATTTGACACTTTAGCAGCATAATTCATTACTAAATTTAAGCTATATGCAGCGTGTGGAACAAAAAAGCTCGAGGATTATCCTACCCTTATCACATATGCATATTGCCATAGTTATCATACCCTTGACCTGTCATGTCTTTTATATTTAAATTTTGTAATAGTTCAACTACAAAATTAAATAACCATTCCCCTGTAGTGTCAAATATTATTCGAAAAAACTTTCTTGTATTTGAACTTTTTTTAGAATTATCGTTTAATACAACATAACTCAAAATTAGGCCTTTTTGCTTTGTACCACTTGAATCTGAGGTACAGTCCATAATTATTGAATACAATTTGGAACTATGCAGCATACCCTAAATATTATTTTTTACTTTAGAAAACATTAATACTGAAAAACGAATATTCGAAAATTATATTTATTTTTAAAAATACAATAATAGTAGAAATTGTTTATTAACACCAAATATAAAATAAGATTTTAATTATTTTTTCAGCAATAACACAATATTTGATTTTTTGAGATTTCTCTAGCAGTCAATGGAAAAATTAAAATTAAGATTGAATAAAAAAATGATCTCATTTAAAATAAATATTTCTTAACCAAACCTTCGGTTTGGTGCCCTTTCGGGGTTACGCCCACGTGCGTCGCACGCGTTGCACGCCCGGTCACGGGGGCCCTGCTCTCTTGTGACCTTCTCCTCCATTATCTTATTTTCATCGTTTTCAATTCGTCTTTCACGTCATCCAACCTTCTCGTTCCGGACCTTCCTTTTTTTTGCCATCCTATCGGCTTCCATCGTAATATATTTTTTTTATTTTCCATCTTCTTGTCTCTGGACATGTCCCAGCCACGACAGTCTTTGACTTTTGACAAATTAGAAAGACTACTACTACTACTATCGGTTTACAGCTTTCTCCGATGCCTTCCGACTCCTAATCGCCATTCTTCTTTGTTTAACCATACATCTGGAGGGATTGCTCTTTCCTCTAGTTCTTTTTCTATTCCATCCCTCCAGCTTCTTCTCACCCTTCCTCTTTTCCTTTTCCCTTTGTTAGAGAGATATTGCAGAGTCACTTTTGCACTTGCTGTATTACAGCACGCGTTATTTTGATAGTAGAGCATGCGCAGATGTGATATTTGGCTTACGCTGCGGTATTGGAAATACGACCTGCCGTTATTAAGGGAGACGTTGTGCGATATTCGTTGCGCTATTATCTTTCTTAGGTTATGTTTGTTGGTTGTATTTCATTTAAACCAAGTTTATTTGTACCTAATAATTTTCTAAAATGAGTACCACAGACAGTGACGTGCTGGTCATATAAACGAAGCGGTGCAATCACCGAGAGGCTGCGGCCTCTTGAGGCCGGTCAAATAAGTATTTTTCACAAACAATTTTAGATGTAACAAAAATTTTTTTAAATTTATAATCGAATGATATCAACAAAACATTTCAAGAAAATTTAATTCATTTTTAAAGCTAACCAGCTTAAAAACCTCGTCGGAATCATTCTCATCCGGGCAAATTTCGGTTTGGTGTTGGCTCACAAACTTTAGTAACATAGTAACATAATTCTATGGTTCATTTTTTAAATAGGAGGAGTAAACTCAAAAGACATTATATTATCACATCCAATAATGTCACTATAAAAATAACCATATTCATCTTCTTTTTTGGTTGATCATGTCGATCTTCGAAGGTAATCCACAAATATTATATTATACTAATATGTCGCTAAAGAGTTCTAAAATCAACTGTTTTCATATAAAAGAAGACTAAAAATCTAAAAATTAAAGGAATATGGCAGAAAACAGAAAAAATCGCCGATGTATTTCTTAATTAACCTATGAATTTTAAATGCCATTAATGTCAAAATTTCATAAATGTCAATAGTGTCAAAATTTTATAAGTTATTGGAATAAACTTGCCTATGGTTGAACCAATTACAAACAAGCATTACGGCGGGGTAAATTTGAATTACTGCTCCTATTTAAAAATCGAGGTTTAGTATCAACAATGTTTGGACTATTAAAAGTCATTGGATTGCTTCTTTTTTTGAGATAGTTATCTACGAATGGATGTTTAGAAAAAATATTGCAAAAATAAAAGACTAAATTTAGTAGGAGATACTAAATGGTGGGCTAAAGACCACTCTTCGTAAAATATTTGGAACCTTCGAAGATAATTCAGAAAGTTTATTTGTTGAATTAATTTTATGTTTAGAAGAAATTATTAATAACAGTGGTAATGACAACGCTTGTTATTTATCTAAAGCTCACTTGAAAAATATCATAACGTTCGAAAAAATCCTGATTGCTAAAACCTTTTTAAGGATATTTACTGTCACAACTCCAACTGAAATAATCGACGAATTTGCTCAAAAATCTTAATGCGGAAATTATTGATTGAGAGTTAATTATTTTACAAAGTAATTGCAAAATAATGTTTAGATTCTCACCGGAGGGACCGCACACGTTCGGATACAATTAGCGTCTCTTTGCAAAGACAATGACGTCGACTTTGCAAAGTAACAAGACACTTACTCTACACACACTACACATAACATTAGTTATCTAACTGCAAAAATTCACCGTACCTACCATGCCAATGGCCATTAGTTGTCGAGGCATTAATTAAATAAAAAAAAAATGTTTAAATTATTGCGTTGTATTAACATTTAAACATTATTATTAAATTAACGTATTTGTACTGTACTACTTGTATTTGTACTCTCTTGTATAATTGATTTACTAAAATTCAATTTAAAGCATAATTGAAAAATTCACAAAACTGTATTTCCCTTTTATCTTAATTACACTAAATTCATATATATATTTATTCAGGAAATTATGGTTTCTGCCTTACTGCAAACAATATTGTCATACATGTGATATTTATTATTTGTAAGATTGCTTATGCTTAAATAAAAAAACAGCGCATATTCAAAAAAATTTCATTGAATTTAAAGTTTTATGTTTGATTTAAAAATAATTTACATTTTTGTTTTATAAATAATGAATGAGAAATTCTAATAGAAGGTAAAATGAGGATGAGAGGCCGCTTTTCTGTAAAATCACCGGGCCGCGTTAAAAGTTCCAGCACGCCACTGACCACAGACAGTAATAAACGAATCAGAATTATGTCTGATGACAATTTGTGTTTATTAAAACAAGTTTTAGGTCAAAATCAATTAACCTATCCAGAAAATTGGACGTTATTTCAGGAAAACATAAAGAGTACAACAGGAAAATCTTTTATTATAAGAACACTCAAGGATCATTTGTTTCTCTTGCCCGATATTTGGAAGAAAATCCAAACCTTCCTTCCATCTAAATCAAATTCTTGAATTTGAGCATGTAACAGTATATGTTCATCTCCCAAAATGTTAGCAAGATGATAAATTCAATGTCTTCATCATTAGCATTGGCCAAAATGAGAGCTTCTAAGTCTTGTTCCATTTTAAATTACATACAAATTAGAAAAACGGCTTTTGATTGAGCCGTAAAAATACCGCAACTAAAATGTTGTGAAATATTTGTTTTTATGAAACGTCTAAGAAATGCCAATTCTGTCAAAATAGCGCAGTGTAAATAGCGCAACGTAGGCTGTGTTAAATTGGCAATATCTCTCTATTGTGTCCACGCCAAACTCTGTTTAAGGACCCTGTCATCTGGCATTCCCTCAACATGGCCGTACCATATTAGTTGTTTTGTTTTTATATTATCAATTATTGTATGTGTGACTCCAATCATTTCTCGTATTCTCTCATTTGGTATCCGATCTCTTCTTGATTTGCCTGCTGCTCTTCTCCAGAAGTACGTTTCTGTTACTAGTAACATTTTCTCTGTTCTTTGTTTCAGTGGCCAAACTTCACTGCCATATGTGATTAAACTTTTAAGTATGGTATTGTATATGAGCTGTTTGTTCGCTTAAGATATTGTTTGGTCACACAGAATGCCATTCATCATGGATCCATGATCCGAAAAACTTATTTATTAAAAACATGTATATTTTATATTTCTAAAGAAATTGACATCGTGGTGAATTAGAAATACGCACTTACCTTTCTAAAGTAGCAGCGAAAGCAGGTATCACTTTAAGGCATTTTCCAAACTCATACCATTCATTTACTTCACCAAAAGCAAAGTATAACGGAGTTTTATTACCAAGAAAATATTCTACAAATCTGCATATTTCTCCAGATTTTGCAACTATGGAATATCCTCTGTACAGATGGTTTGTAATTTGTTTTCTAAAATGAAGAGATATTAAAATAAATTAATTTATAGCCTAATATCAATTGGGCCTCTAAACAGGATATTGTTTTCTTAATCATGATACAGATTGTTTAGTTTTCAATTAGATATACGCACTATAAAAATGGCAACACTGCTTCCTCGCTGCACACCTAATGTCGTGCCGACTCATTCAATCATTCGTCATTTTACGGTGGCAAGCGACTCATTCTCATAAGCAATGTTGCCGAATTTAGCGCTTCCT
The DNA here is from genome assembly GCF_917563875.1 of Diabrotica virgifera virgifera. Classification (NCBI taxonomy): domain Eukaryota; kingdom Metazoa; phylum Arthropoda; class Insecta; order Coleoptera; family Chrysomelidae; genus Diabrotica; species Diabrotica virgifera. The sequence continues at coordinate 22,589,516 of NC_065445.1, read as the reverse complement.
TCATTGAGGTATATCTAATCAAACGGTAAACAGTCTGTATATCACTTACCTAAATACATCATGCAGAAGTCTTACGTATTCAGCATCCAGTGTCTGTGACTTAATCTCATCGAAAATCGTCAAAAGTCCTTCAGATGTTCTACCACTGACACATATTACTCGTGGTATATCGTCCTTAGGAAGACCGCCGTTAATTTTTTCTTTGTGATTAGCTCTTAACAGTACATGACAGTTGCCTCCGCCAAATCCAAAATTATTAACACCTTAAAAAGATAGAATTAAACAAGTAAAATATTGATGTGCTGTTCAATCACAAATTAAACCCTTAATTTCGGACATAGGAGAAAAGAATTTACATTATATCCGAGATTATACATTTGATCCATAGGTCGGTGGTTCAAATCCGGCTCGAAGGATCAAATATAATTGTAGTAGTAGACTAATAGTAGGGGAGGAAAGTATGCTAAATTTGCAGTCACTCGAGTGTTGTGGGGACCTATTGGGTTATATGGGCGCTCCTATTTAAGATTTTAAAGTAACCCCCACCCTACCTCCGTGGGGGTCGTGTTTAGTGTCATTCGATAGATTTTTCAAAAATATTGAATACATTTCGCGAAATATCGCGGGGTTCCTACTTACAATTTTAAATTTAATCCCACCCCTCTCCGCGGGGGTCGTGTTTGGTATCATTCGATAGATTTTTGAAAAATATTTAAAACGTATTTTTAATTTTTTCGATGTGACGTTTATATCTCGAAATATTCGCTTTTTTCTTGTGAAATTTTGTGACTCCCCATTTCCTTAAGCCCCGCTCAAACCGTCAGAATTTTTAAGTATACACTTTTCTGCATGTACTTAACCTACCTTACCTTAGTCTGACGAGTTCGAGATTTTCTAAGCATTGATTTTCTTTCGGACCCCCCTTAACGAACTCGCCTGTATTACGATCCAATATATGGTATGGATACATTTACAGGGCACAAGATTTTTCCTTATGTGATAATCTGACGCGCTCGAGTAACTGCAAAAATCCCCGCTTGGGCTCCCCTACCATAAGTAGAATTTCGAATACAATATCACCAGTGAAGTAAGGGTGAGGGTAGAAAATGTAACAAAGTAGGTTAATCAGGCTATTTGTGGTATTATAAAAGATAAGATCGGAGGTTTTTTTTTCTACTAGTAGTATGTTATACGTACCAATTAATCCTCTATTATCTTTAAATGGTCTCTTTTCAGTAACAACAACCATTCTTCCTTCAACGATTCCTAGAATTTCCTCTCTTGGAGTAGTAAAGTGAATATTTGGTGGAATTAAACCAGTTTCAGTAGCTATTAGGCACTGAAATAAAGAAATCAGTGTTTGCATAAATAGTCTAGGCGCCAAATATAGGTCACCGTGTGCTTTCTAATTCTGATGGACAAACTCAACGGTTTCTTATGGATTTTTGGCTGCTGATTACGATTTCCGAGGGTGGATTTCGATCCGAGTGGTCAAAAAATTGTTATAAACAATTTAATTGTTTATAAGGCTTTGGCTCATAAACTAAAAGAGATAAATAGTTATTTTTCTACGGCCGTGCTAAAAGAGCCACTTTCACGCACGTATTTCGTTTCCGAAAGTTGCACTTTTCCGCATGGCGTGCGTGAAAGTAAAATACCTTGTAATATGGCATTGTAATATATTATAATACATGCAATAAACTAATATTTAGATATTATTTACTAATTTATTTCAAATTTATATTATTGTGTTCATGTTTTAATGAAATTAGTGCCATTATTTCATTCATAGGAGATTCTGACCAATAGAAAGCTACAGAAATCTGAATTAAATCGATAATTTTTGATAATCTCCCGTCGTTAAGTATATTACGTCAGATGCCCTTCGTTGCTACGAAAAAATACATTCAGTGACATTTCAATGACAATTAATGTTTTAAAAATTATAAAAGTGATGACTTTCAATCGTCAAATATTTATACTAACTGTGTGTTTAATGGTACTTACATAAATAAATTACAATACAATTTTGGTTTTGAACAGTTTTATTCATGAAATAATCGCAACAAATTGCACTCGACCTCTGAAATTAATATAGAATTTTTGCTCTCGTGACACTTTGACATAATTCACTCGCCTTCGGCTCGTGAAATTAAAACTGTCAAAGTGTCACTCGGCAAAAATTCAATAATTTCAGAGCTCTTGTGCAATTACTACTGATTATTTCATTCATAGGTGATTGTGACCAATAGAAAGCTACAGAAATCTGAATTAAATCGATAATTTTTGATAATCTTCCGTCGTTAAGTATATTACGTCAGATGCCCTTCGTTGCTACGAAAAAGTACATTCAGTGACATTAATGACAATTAATGTTTTAAAAATTATTAAAGTGAGGACTTTCAATCGTCAAATATTTATAAAAACTGTGTGTTTAATGGTACTTACATAAATAAATTACAAGAAAATTTTGGTTTTGAACAGTTTTATTCATGAAATAATCGCAACAAATTGCACTCGACCTCTGAAATTAATATAGAATTTTTGCTCTCGTGACACTTTGACATAATTTCACTCGCCTTCGGCTCGTGAACTGTCAAAGTGTCACTCGGGAAAAATTCAATAATTTCAGAGCTCTTGTGCAATTACTACTGATAATTCGATGAAATAAAATTATTTTTACATAATATTTAAAACTCAGATCAGTAGACAATTACAACGGTTTTGAATAGTCGTCATGGAAACCAATATCGTCGTCGTGGTAACCCATTATATTTAAAGTTTGGTTTTGACAACCTTGTCAAAGAATTAATTTGTGTATTTTCACTTCTAAATAAAAATTGATATAACTTTATTGTTTTTGGTTTTTTCCAAACGTACGGCCCTAGAAAATATATTGTTCCTAACTCATTCGGAAAGTGTCTTCCCCGCACTCGACTGCTTGCCCGTACTCCTAAATAGTTATTGAAGTTATACTTCTTTAGGCGCGATTTCATTGAGGATGAAATTTTATTGATCTGCGCGCATGCGCACACCGACAGTATGGTATCAGTCGTTATACGGGCTCTGATTGGGTGTTGAAATAATCTGTCAATAATTGTTCAATATGGAGGTTATCGGTAAACAAAAATATTGTATATTAGTTTTTATTGTTGTGAGGACAGAAATAAAATCAAATTTATAATTATAGTGACTTTTTAAATAGTTTTGAAAAGCCACAGGTACGTAATTCTAAATGTTTCAGTTGTATTCCAATAAAAAATTATCTTCATACCTATCTATTTGGAAAATATAAAAAAATAATGTAGTTACCTATTAGTAGGCAATGCTTTAATTTACATAATCTGATTACGAACAAACTTTCTACAAATCTTCATCTAATATATCGTTTTCTTACTCTATATTTTGTTGTATTTTAATTCGACCAAAATCAAACTAACAATTTGATTCATATAAATAAACAAAATGTCGAAAAGTTTATGTGGTGTAAACGTTTAGGTTGTGTATATTCCTACATGACGTATACGCGAATGTGGTGTAGTAGGAAATCACTTCAACTCTCGTACGGCGCGGTAGACGTGAAATGGGTTCAAGCCCCAAGCAAGTTGTTATTTTTTTTTATTTTTTTTTATAGATTTTATGATTGTAAGTATATTATTATATATTTTTTTTCAGAAAATACGTATTTAATTAAAATTTTTGGCAACAATTATTGTTCAGAAATCATTTGTGGCATTTTTCAATGTGTTTGTGTGTGTTTTATTCTTTTATTTTTTTAATTTTTGGTATTGTTTTAATAAAAATTTTTGGAAAGTAGTAGAGAAACTGTTTAAAGTATATTGATTTCGTTGAAATCATATAATAGAAGTATAACTTCTTACGTGCGTACAAAGTACACACACATTCTTTTTTTTTCCTAACTAGTGCGGAAAGTGATACTTTCACGCACGAGACTGCCGTTGACCCGAACGACGCGATAGCGGAGTTCGGGCAAGCAGTTGAGTGCGGGGAAGACACTTTTCGCATGAGTTAGGAACAATATTTTTTCTAGGGCCGTACGTTTGGAAAAAAGCCACAAACAATAGTCATAATATCAATTTTTATTTAGGAATGAAAATACACAAATTAATTCTTTGACAAGGTTGTCAAAACCAAACTTTAAATATAATGGGATACCACGACGACGATATTGGTTTCCATGACGACGATTCAAAACCATTGTAATTGTCTACTGATTTGACTTTCAAATATTATGTCAAAATAATTTTTATTTCATCGAATTATTGCGTTAATTTTATTAAAACATGAACACAATGAAATACATTCGAAACAAATTAGTAAATAATATCTAAATATTAGTTTATTGCATGTATTATAATATATTATAATGCCATATTACAAGGTATTCTACTTTCCCGCATGCCGCGGCATGCGGCATGCCGTGCGGAAAAGTGCAACTTTCGGAAACGAAATGCATGCGGGAAAGTGGCTGATTTAGCACGGCCGTAGAAAAAAAATGTTTCAAATAAAATTTGTTCCATAATAAAAAAAAAATAAAAAAAAGTTTACTAAACTTAAATCCAACAATTAGAACTCAAGATATTGTAAAATTAGTGCACAATGCAAATTGCAAATTGCAGAATAAGTATTTTTCAGCTCTTTATCGATCGTAACTCGGCTTCTACGCATGCAAATGAGCCTTAGAAGGTCTCGTTCTAAAGCTTAATTATCCGGCTTCCAAACAATGTTTGCTAAATTACTTTATCTTTATTTTTTTTAAGTTATACCTGTTTGAAGTTAAATTTTTTTTTAAATTGTACATTAATTTGTTTATAAGGGTTTCAAGAAAATTTGAGCTATACACATTTATACTTTAAAATAAAAATGTATACCATTTTTATTCAGTTGCAATGCGAAGGCAAAACAATCTTACTTTTCAATTAGAATACGGAGCTCAGTCCAGTCCTCTGAATCGCGATTTTCGGCTCTTATTGGAGCCTCATCGGAAAGAACGTAGGCACTGTTCTCCATACCCCAATTGACTAGCGTCGAGAGTTTTTCCCACCCATTGCAACCGAAGTGAAGGTATTAGGTGACTAGCGTCATCTGGCAATTGAAAGATGAAGTTAGTTTTCAATCCTAATAGCAAAATTAATAATATTGAAAATATTAAAAATATTACTAAAAGATTTTTAAATTGAAAACTTATTGGTACATTTCCCTGGTGACACCTCCAATGCTTCTACAATTTGCAAGCCAAATGGATGCTGCAGTGAAGACAAAGGGAAGGAATTCTACACTATGCAATTAACATCCCCCGTCTGCAGCTCGGTAAAGTTCCAACGGAAAATGCACCTGGTTACTCTACGGAGTAATACGACTATAAAATAAAAATGTATACCATTTTTATTCAGTTGCAATGCGGAGGCAAAACAATCTTACTTTTCAATTAGAATACGGAGCTCAGTCCAGTCCTCTGAATCGCGATTTTCGGCTCTTATTGGAGCCTCATCGGAAAGAACGTAGGCACTGTTCTCCATACCCCAATTGACTAGCGTCGAGAGTTTTTCCCACCCATTGCAACCGAAGGTATTAGGTGACTAGCGTCATCTGGCAATTGAAAGATGAAGTTAGTTTTCAATCCTAATAGCAAAATTAATAATATTGAAAATTATTGAAAATATTAGGATTGAAAACTAACTTCATCTTTAAATTGCCAGATGACGCTAGTCACCTAATACCTTCACTTTGGTTGCAATGGGTGGGAAAAACTCTCGACGCTACTCAATTGGGGTATGGAGAACAGTGCCTTCGTTCTTTCCGATGAGGCTCCAATAAGAGCCGAAAATCGCGATTCAGAGGACTGGACTGAGCTCCGTATTCTAATTGAAAAGTAAGATTGTTTTGCCTTCGCATTGCAACTGAATAAAAATGGTATACATTTTTATTTTATAGTCGTATTACTCCGTAGAGTAACCAGGTGCATTTTCCGTTGGAACTTTACCGAGCTGCAGACGGGGAATGTGAATTGCATAGTGTAGAATTCCTTCCCTTTGTCTTCACTGCAGCATCCATTTGGCTTGCAAATTGTAGAAGCCTTGGAGGTGTCACCAGGGAAATGTACCAATAAGTTTTCAATTTAAAAATCTTTTAGTAATATTTTTAATATTTTCAATATTATTAATTTTGCTATTAGGATTGAAAATTAACTTCATCTATTTATACTTTAATTTGTTTCGAAGCATATTAACTAAGCTTAAAAATGAGACCTTCTAAGGCTCATTTGCATGCGTAGAAGTCGAGTTCGATCGATAAAGCTTCGAAAAATACTTATTTTGCAATTTGCAATTTGAATTGTGCACTAATTTTACAATATCTTAAGTTCTAATGAAACACGCTGAAAGTCCTCCGTCTAAATATTTGAAATTCCGACACAGTAATACTTTAGCTACGCCCTGTATATCGATCTTCCGCATAGGCAGAGTATGTCGTTTTTCAATTCTCACGGGATTTGGATGTTTATTTCGGTTTTTGCGATTCTTTGAAATTTGGTGTACAAAGGTGACCCAAATTGTTTATATCCTACAAAATTGTAAACGGAATATTTTTCAAAGAGGTTCCACGTTAAGTAGGGACTCAGAGTATTAAAAGGTTTTATGATATTTACAGTTTTGGTTTGTCGGTTATATGTTCGTCGGTATATCCAAATAGCTACAGGAAGAACCCCTGCTATGCTGTTAGGCTGTTGCAGTCTAGAAGATGAAAAGATTTTTATGACTTTCTCAGACACAAATTTATTGAGGGTGTATTGCAACCGGAAGGCTCAACCTAAAATAAGCCGATGCCTTTAGTAATATTGGTTCTCAAAACTAACTGTAATATTGTATGAGTCATCGCATTTCGTGTAAACTCGAGGGATTTTGTTATTGCGAAGTTTAAGTAATTGTAATTGGTTGAGGGTAAAACCATCATGGCGTTCGAGGGATGTCTTGAGAGTTTTTCTGACCATTTGATTGGTAGAGAAATATCTGGTATGATTCCTATTGGTCTAAGTGAGAAGTCACCTTTTTTTGGGAGAGGAACCCAAGTTTTAGAAGGATCGAGTTAGCGGTCCTAGAGATCAGTTCCGTATAGGCTATCATCATGTTCAGTTGAGTTCAGTAGAAGCCGTCATCATGTTCAGTTGAGTTCCACCAGGGCCATCGTCATGGAGTTTGGTTCCATTAAGTGTTTCGGAATGTAGTTTTCCAGTTTCCCAGCCGGCTAGGTTAATTCCAGCCCGGTGAATGTGATGGTGTATCGTGAACTCCGGCGATTTTCCCGCTGTTTCTAAGCAAATCGTCGTTATCATTTTATACCAATTTTGGTATCCACTAATTTCTTTTAAGCAGTCAGAACCAGAAGTAGGAGAGAAGAGTTTCAATTTTCTCATTGCTATGTTTAACAGTGCAGTTAGAACATGTAGTATGCTCACATATTTTATTTTGGTCAAAGTTAATGAACTTTCAATAATCATGTTTGAGTCTAACTAAATAATTTTATTCGAGTAAAAGTAAATTTGATCCAGTTTAACGAACTTTTAAACTATTTATCTTCAAGTGAAAGCTGAATTTTTCTATAATAATGTTTGTTTATAAACAATGTACTGTTTGCTGTTTGCTGTAATTAACGACAGTGAAGTAAGTGTTTCGCGAGTGCAATAGCGCCTTGGACTTTCCAATCAAGCTACGAGGAAGAAGCCAGGACACTAATTGTTAAGGTATAATTTTTATATTTGTAAAACTGTTCGTTTCATCTTTGATTAATTGGTAATCTGGTCTCTAATTATAACAGAGAGATCAGAGATTAATTTTTTTGTTTTTAATAAATAATGTTTGATTTTCAACATATAATTTATTTTCTTCCCTTCTCTCTTGAATCGTAAGAACATTAAAAATTGACTGAGTATATAATTCTGAATAAATAAGGTAAGTTACATTATAACATTTTGTATATTATGTATATCATTTTATTTGACTATGTTTCTTTGTTTTATTTTAAGTTATCTTTCTTTGTTTTATTTCTATTTTTTTTGTATAAATTCTGGTTCCTTAGTAACCAGTGGCGCCCAATATTTTATTTTTTTTCTTTATTTTTTATTTCACATCCTTATTTCGATTTTTCTATCTTTCTAATTTTTCTAAGCTAATAAGAATATATCATAACATCTATTAAAGAATCCACTCCCTAAAATCTCTGAGACAGTAGCAACCGAGGTACTTAATAAATTATGTAGCACGAATTTTGTCCAATTCTTAATTAGTCATGTTTCATAAAACAACAGGGGCTATCTTTTGTCTTACATTAAAATGGCCCCATATGACTTCCATTCTTTGTCGTGTTTCATAAAATGGCTTCCATGCGTGGGGCTGTTTCATAAAATTAATTGTGCTACACTAATTGTTAAATTTAAGTTTACTAAACTTTTTTATTCGTTTTTTATTAAGGAACAAATTTTATTTGAAACATTCTTGAAGTTATGCTTCTTTAGGCGCGATTGAGAGTAAAATTTCATAATTCTGCGCGCATGCGCACACAAACAGTATCGTATAAACGTTATACGGGATCTGATTGGGATGAAATCATCTGTCAATAATTGTTCAATGTGGAGATTTTGGATAAACAAATTAATGTTTTGTATATTAGTTTTTATTGTTGTGATGGCAGAGAAAAATGCAAGTTTATAATATTGTAGTGACTTTTTAAATTGTTTTTAAAAGCGACAGGTACGTAATAATTGTAAATGATTCAGTATCCTAATAAAAAATTTCATAGGTAGGATCTACCTATTTGGAAAATATAAAAAGAACCTACTAAAATAGTATGTAATGCTTTGATTTACATAATTTGATTACCATCAAAATTTCTATCAATATTCACCTAATCTATTGTTTTCTTACTCTATGTTTTGTTGTATTCTAATATTTCTTTCAATTCTAAATAATTTCAATTTCAAATCAAAATAAATCGGTTCAATTCAGAACCGTCAAAAGTTTAATCCGTTTAGTTAGTTGATCTTCGCACATGATGACACATGGTCTCCGTGGGTAAAAGTTTAAGGTGAATGAATTTCAATACTAACTGCGCTGATAAGTGGGTTCGAACCCAATGAAAACTTTTTTTTTTATTTTTTTTATACATATTATGTTTGTAAGTTTATTATATAATCTTTTTTCCAGAAAATACGTATTTAGTTAAAATTTTTTCCTACATTGTTCAGAAATCATTTGTGGAATTTTTCAATGTGTTTGTTTGTGTGTGTTTTATTCTTTTATTATTTTAATTTTTGGCACTGTTTTAATAAAAAATTTTGAGAAGTAGTAAGTACTAAAATTAGTTTAATATTTAAATAAAATATAAATAAACTGTTTAAAGTATATTAATTTCGTTGAAATCATATAATAGAAGTATAACTTCTTACGTGCGTACAAAGTACACACACATTCTTTTTTTTTTCTAGCTCTTTTAGTTTATGAGCCCGAGCCTTATAAACAATTAAATTGTTTATAACAATTTTTTGACCACTCGGATCGAAATCCACCCTCGAAATTCGTAATCAGCAGCCAAAAATCCATAAGAAACCGTTGAGTTTGTCCATCAGAATTGAAAAGGACACGGTGACCCCTCTGGCGCCTAGACTAAAATAAAATATTGTAACATAAAATTAAGTTAATTAAGGGCAGATTTGATTACAGAATAGGATGCCTACTAAAACTTATTCTCATCAGAGCACCTGTGCAGAAGCACTTCTTCATAATATGAAGACCAAAGCAGGTGTGTCCGATGGGCTGAAAATTCGTATTCGAAATCAACAACCTTGTGTTATTTAAGAAAAGTATCGTATACATAAATGCATCAAATTTCCTGTTCTGCAGTGTTATTTACTTAGTGTAACAGTATGAAAACACTGAAAACAATGTTTTTAAAACTTACTTTTGTTACTGAGCATAAACCAGAAGCCGGTTCAGAATGTCCGATGTTTGATTTAACCGAACCAACAAGGAGGGGTTCATTTCTACATTTGGCAAGGACATCATCAATTGCTCCACATTCTTCTGGATCACCAACAAAAGTTCCTAAAATACATTTAAATACAATTAAACTTAATATTGTATAAACTAATAAACTAGGTCATTATGAAAACATGTTACCACTGAATTGCATGAACATTTGGATTTATGTAGGTTCTACTTAGACTTCAGAGACTTAGACTTCTATGTAGACTTCAAAGTTAGACTTGTGCCGTTGTGTCTTTTTTCACACCCGAGAAGGGGAAGTAAAAGCAACCAATGGCACAAGTCCAACTTTGAAGGGTAGGATAAGTAGAACCTAAATATAAATGTACCGGGTGTCCCAATAAGAATGGCTCTCGGCCATATCTCATGAACCGTTTATAGTACAGCTTTGAGAAAAAAATATTTATAACAAAAGTTGCGTCGGGGAAGGCCTGGAAATTATTTTCATAATTGTAGGTCCACCGCTAGAGAGCGTAATTCAATATCAAAAATTAAAGAATCAAAATTTTACAAAATTTACCTAATGAAAGGGTACTGAAAATCCAATCATCGTATTCCTCATAAAATTCTGCGTATATTTGATTTCACAAGTCTAAGTCTACCTTTGCAAATAAGAGGTGGGGGTGAGTGGGAACCTTCTTATAAAAAATGGCTGTAAGTCCGGCTCTGCTAAATCGAATTTTGCATACTTGGTCTTGTTGAAAACAGCTCTTTTTCATCAATGTGAGTGTCTTATTTTCGAAATAGCCTAATAAGTAATAGGCAAGCTAGGAGGCGTTATTTAATTATTTTCAGAAATCTAGTTTTCTTTGGAAGATATTAAATACGGGTATGCATTTTTAATCCTGAATTACAAAATTAGACCAAATTATCAACATAATACATAACACCTGTTACTGTCACCGGTAAACGAGGTTAAGGAAAAGTAGTGTGCTATGGAAAAAACAAATAAACATTTTCCAGATGTAAACGTATATAATTAATTAAAACAACAATATGACAAACAACACTATAAAATATAACAAAGAAATAAAAGCAACTACTTACTTAGTCTTAGTGACTGCCTAAATATTCAAATTGTTGCAAAACATTTTCGATTCAAGCATTTACTCTTTCAAGAGTAGATTGAATAGCAACAGATTTAACTACTGTTTTAGACTTTCATTTATGGGGACGGATTAAAGACCTTGTTTTTGCCGCTAGGCCCACTACTCAAGAAAACATGATCTAGAATCTAGAGAATACGAAACGCCATTCAAAGCATTGCGAAAGCAGAGATTAAGACTGCTGTTCGATCTACTCTTGAAATAGTAAATGCTTGAATCGAAAATGATGGGCAACAATTTGAACAGTTAGGTCGTCAATAAGTAAGTAGTTGCTTTTATTTCTTGTTATATTTTATAGTGTTGTTTGTTTTATCGTTGTTTTAATTAATTATACGTTTACATCTGGAAAATCTTTCTTTGTTTTTTCCATAGCACACTACTTTTCCTTAACTTCGTTTACCGGTGACATTAACAGGTGTTTATAATTCACACATTTCTTAAGATATCTCGAGATGGAAAAAAGGTATCGACATGTGGTTTTCGGTATTATGTTGCTAATTTTGTCTTATTTTGTAATACAGGATTAAAAATGCATACTTGTCTTTAATATTCTCCAAAGAAAACTAGATTTCCGAAAATAATTAAATAACGCCTACTAGCTGGCATATTACTTGTTAGGCTATTTCGAAAATAAGACTCTACATTGACGAAAAGAGCTGTTTTCAACAAGACCAAGTACGCAAAATTCGATTTAGCAGAACCGGACTTACAGCCATTTTTGCATAAGAAGGTTCCCACTCACCCCCACCTCTTATTTGCAAAGGTAGACTTAGACTTGTGAAATCAAATATACGCAGAATTTTATGAGGAATACGATGATTGGATTTCCAGTGGCCTTTCATTAGGTAAATTTTGTAAAATTTTGGTTTTTTAATTTTTGATATTCAATTACGCCCTCTAGCGGTGGACCTACAATTATGAAAATAATTTCCAGGCCTTTCCTGAGGCCACTTTTGTTATAAATATTTTTTTCTCAAAGCTGTACTATAAACGGATCCTGAGATATGGCCGAGGGCCATTCTTATAGGGACACCCGGTACAAGCAAATCCGTCGTGATGCTGAAAATTACAGTCCAAAACGGTCAACCCGAAACAGCTCTGATCAAACTCTATTGATTAACGCATTTCCATAAGACTCCTTTAGTAAAAGAAATCAATTATATGAAATTTTGACAATGATTATACTAGTTTAATTAATTTGAACTGCTGAAATACGGCGGTCAGAAACTCACTAATTGTCTCACAACATTGTTTAACAAAATCTTACAGAGCAGAGATACCACAAGATTGGCACACCAGCAGTGGCGTGCTGGTCATATAAATGAATCGGTGCAATCACCGAGAGGCCGCGGCCTCTTGAGGCCGGTCAAAGAGGTCACAAAAAATTTTAGATATAACTAAAAAAATATTTTTTAAATTTTTAATCGAATGCTAATTTGGTTAATAGCATCTATTAAAAAACATTTCAAAAAAATTAAATTTTTTTTAATTGTAAAATACAAGTTAAGTAGATCATTGAATAAGACTATATACATAAATAGATTGCTACAGATAATATTTATTTTCATGCCTACAAGTATATTTATGGTTGTTCAATTTTCTTCAAACATGTATGATGTATGTACCTACTGTGCAGAATAAAAAATGGAAAAACGTTTTGCACAATTTTGACCGAATTATTGGAAGTATCAAAAAACGATTTGATCAAGACAAATCGTTTTATGATGATATAATCACTCTACATCCTAGAAATTTTGATACAATAAAAAATGGTATACCTTTACCGGCATTTAAATCATTTACTGAAAAATTCAGAAATTGTTATCCTACCATATCTGGGACTTGGGACTGCAATTATAGAAGAATTCGTGGATTTTGCTGATAAATCGATTGTATTAAAAAATAGGATTTTGCAAAATACTGAAATTATAGAAGATCGAGTTAATGATGAATATGTTCAGTCTACAGAAAATATAAAGGATTATTAATCTAAGTGATAATGAACATAAAGTAACAAATGACAATGTTGTTGATATCGTGAAAACTTCACCTCCATGTGGCACTAAAAAGTGTAAAGATTGTATAGCTTACTATAACGCTGTTTTGCTTCAGTGTGCTTATCCAAATTTAAATAGTATATTATAAGCATTTATTAACTTTTTCAGTGACATAAGTATCTTGCGAAAGAAGCTTTTCAACGTTCAAATACATAAAAAAATCGGTTAAGAAGTACTTTAACACAAGATCGCTTGGAAACATGTATGCTAATGGCTATAGAAAAAAGAAGCTTTGAATGAGCTTAAAAATGATGAAATAATCTACGAATTTGCTCAAAAATTTACTTTAATGCGGAAATTATAAAATAATGTTTAGATTATTGTATTGTATTAACATTTTAAATATTGTTAAATGAAAGTACAGTCGGAAAATGAAAGAATACCCATGACCGAACATATAAAACACGCTGTATTTTCCTGTCACCGTGTCACAAAGAAAATTGTTCAGTGCAAGTACATGTAACCATAATTATTACATGTACTTGCGCTGTCCAACTTTTTGTGTGCCACGGTGACAGGAAAATACAGCGTGTTTTATATGTTCGTTCATGGGTATTCTTTAATTTTTCCTAGTGTATTTGCACTGTACTTGTATTTGTACTCTCTTGTATAATTGATTTACTAAACTCCAACTTAACACATAACTGAAAAATTCTCAAAATTTTATTTTACTTTTATCTTAATTACATCAAATTCATATTATATTTTTTCAGGAAATTATGATTTCTGCCTTACTACATACAATATTGTCATACATGTCATTTACTATTTGTAAGATTGCTTATTCTTAAATAAAAAAATATAGCAAATTAAAAAAAAAAATCATTGAATTCAAAGTTGTATGTTTGATTTCAAAATCATTTATATTTTTGTTTATTTGATTTTATAAATAACGAGTAAAACATCCTTATAATAGAAGGTAAAATGAGAATGGGAGGCCGCCTTTATATAAAATCACCGGGCCGCTTGACAAGTTCCAGCACGCCACTGCACACCAGTATCACAATGCCGATTTTTAAGAAAGGACAAAGATCATGTCCGGACAACTACAGAGGAATAACTCTCTGAAATACGACAATTAAGTTATTCACAGGCATACTCATCCGTCTGAAAAAATTTCTGATTCGGTTTCTTTGTGGATTCCTATTCAAAAATATCTCTTTTAAACAAATCTGAAGGGTGCCGGGCGGAATTTTTGGGCAGAAATTGTTTAAACAATTTTTTTAAACAAATACAAAAGATCACCTTTTTTGACCCGAAGAATTTTTTAGGTTTTTTTTGGGTCATTCTAAACAAGAAAGGTATCTTGTGATTTTTCTCAAAAATTGATAGTTTTCGAGTTATAGGCGATTTAAAATCTGAAAAATGCGAAAATACGCATTTTCAAGGCTTTAAAACTCCTATTTAAATTAGTATTTTTAAGGGTGCCAAGTAGTTGAGTTGTAGTTTAAACATTCATTTTCAAGATTCTGTAGACTGATCGGATCTAACTTAAATTTACACCGATTTTATTTAATTGTTAATTATGCGTGTTTATCCGATTTTTTTGCCGGTGCGGCGCGCACTATTTCCAAAAATCTCATATATTCCTCCGAAAAATATATTTTTTAGATTTTTCGGGACATTATAAATAAAATAGGTTTCTTGGCATTTTTCTCAAAAGTTTATGGTTTTAAAGTTATAAGCTATTTAAAGCGCATTTTCGGATTTTAAATCGCTTATAACTTTAAAACTATTAACTTTTGAGAAAAATGACAAGAAACCTATTTTATTTAGAATATTCCAAAAAATCTAAAAAATATATTTTTCGGAGGAAAATAGGAGATTTTTGGAAAAAGTGCGCGCCGCACCGGCAAAAAAATCGGATGGACACGCATAATTAACAATTAAATAACAACGGTAAAAATTGAAGATATACCCGATCAGTCTGCAGAATCTTGAAAATGAATGTTTAAGCTACAACTCAAGTACTTGGTAACCTCAAAAATACTAATTTAAATGAGTTTTTAAGCCTTCAAAATGCGTATTTTCGCATTTTTCAGATTTTAAATCGCCTATAACTCGAAAACTATCAACTTTTGAAAAAAAATCACAATATACCTTTATTGTTTAGAATGACCCAAAAAATCTAAAAAAAATGTTCTTGGGGTCAAAAAAATGTGACCTTTTGTATTTGTTTAAAAATATTGTTTAAACAATTTCTGCCCAAAAATTCCGCCCGGCACCCTTCAGATTTGGTTAAAGGGGACATTTTTGAATAGAAATCCACAAAGAAACCGAATTAGAAATTTTTTCAGACGGGAGCGGTCTCACCACATGGACTATCAAGGATAAATTGGAATTACAGATAAAGAACAGAGAAGAACAGCAAGGATTCAGAAAAAAAAGGTCGACGACGGACGCAATATTTGTCATGAAACAAGCGAAAGAGAAGTCGATAGAATATACCAAACCTGCATATATTTGCTTCACAGATCTAACGAAAGCATTTGACAGAGTCAGACTTAACGATATAATAAAGAAAATTAAGCAAAAAAGGTTACCGGCAAACATTGTTGAAGTCATAAAACAAATGAACAATAACAACACGAACAAAAATTAAAACAAACGGCACCACTACGGCCAACATATCAACACCAGGAGGAATCAGGCAGGGAGACAGCCTCATTCCATTTCTATTCAATATGCTAATGGATGAAATAATATAAGATGTGGAATCGCTTCAACTAGGATACAGACTCGGCCAGAGTAGAATCAGTATAGTGTGCTATGCGGATGATGCAGCCCTAATTGCAGATGTCGAGGATGACCTACAAAGACAACTTTATCGATTATATCAAGCATGCCGACGACTCAACATATCCATGCAGAAAACAAAATGCATTACCATTGCGAAAGACCCAATTAGATGGAAGCTCGTGGTAGAGGGGAAACCCATAAAACAGCTAAACCAGTTTAAATATCTAGGTGTAGAGTTATCAAGTTATCATGACCCAGCCAGAGACCTAAGAGGACAAATTAACAAATGTGGTCTGGAATATCCCATATATGAGAATGGATAGCAAAGATAGAATTTATAAAACTTGCATCAGACCTGCTATGACCTATGGCATTGAATCAAGAGAAGACACCAATAAAACCAAAAGCATGCTACGAATAGCCGAAATGAAGACACTAAGAGCAATATCAGAGAAGACAAGAAGAGATAGAATACGAAACAACATCATCAGGGAATAATGTGGCGTGCAAGATGTAGTTAGATGGGGCAGGCAAAGACGAAGAGAATGGTTCAGTCATGTAAAAAGAATGGAGGAGCACAGACTACCAAGAATTGCTCTAGAACAGTGGTTCCCAAACTTTTAATCTCGCGTACCACACACGAAATTATAAATTAGTAGCGTACCACTGAACTGTGGTAATCTTTAAAAAACCTTGAAAATGGTAAAGTAATAAAAACTGCAACAACTGTTTATGACAACATTATTATTTATTAATTATAGGAAAAAATACAATATACTCAGTGCGAAAAATGATGCTGCATGTTCGAGAGAAGAGAGGAAATATCTGGCTCAGTTGTACTTAATTTCAGGCGCAAATTAGTGTCTATGTTAAGCTTGTTACGATATTTATTTTTTATTATCAACATAGCAGAAAATCCGCTCTCACAGAGATATGTGGTTGTAAATGGAATTAGAAACAGTAATGCTTTTCTGGACAGTGATGGATATTCATTTTTAACTTTTAGCCAAAATTCACACAGCTCTTCTTTGATGAATTCCACTTGCAAAGCTCCATCGCAAGATAACTCTATCAGAGATTCCTTTTCATTTACACTTAAATTTTCACAAACACTATCCAGATCCGAAACGAATGGGTTCCTTATCCAATTGAACTCCGAATAATCTTCTTTAAAATATTCTTCAAATATTTCAACGATCATTTGGCTGTGATTTTTGATGTTATTGATCACAATTTCACTCACTGTAAGTTCATTTTCAGTTATAAAATTTTCTAAATTAGGAAAAGATGCTAGGTTCTCATTCGACACGCTCTTTTCAATCATTTGAAATTTCTTGATAAATGCTTTTATTTTGTCATTTACTGAAAATCTATTTGTAGATCTACCTTGCAAACATAGATTTAAGTCGTTGATGCGATTGAAAATGTCTGATAAGTAAGCCAATGATATAAGCCAGTGTTCGTCTGTCAGTCGATTGCGTAATTCAAAATCAGTCCCCATCAGGAACAGCTGCACCTCAGAACGTAACTGGAATAATCTGTTCAGCATTTTGCCTCGCGAAAGCCATCTAACCTCTGTATGTAGCAGCAACTGAATATGATTACTGCCCATTTCGGAACACAAGTTTGAAAATAAACGAGAGTTAAGTGCCCGAGATTTAATAAAATTTACCACCTTGATTGCATCTTGGAGAACATTTTTAAATTGTTCGGGCATTCGTTTTACTGCTAACGCTTGTCTGTGTATACTGCAATGCATAAAAGTACAATTCTTAGCAACATATTTTACTTTTGTGGCTACACCTCCGAATCTACCTGTCATAGCTCGAGCGCCATCAGAGCAGAAGCGAACGCAATTCATCCAGTCAAGTCCATTTTCAGCAAAGAATTCATCCAGTTTGTTGAAAATTTCATCCGCGGTAGTTCGTGTTTATAACGGCTCACAGAATAAATAATCTTCCTTAATTGTTTTATTTTCATGTATATACCGCACGCAAACCATAAGTTGAGCATAGTTCGTTACATTTGTACTCTCATCAAGTTGTATCGAAAAGAAATCGCTACTTTTTACATGATTGATGACTTTATTTTTAACATTTGATGCCATACTGTCGATCCTACGTTGAACGGTATTATTAAACAGTGATATCAGTTCTAGCTTTTTAGCTGACGCCTCACCCAACATACAGGTAACCATATCTTTTGCTGCAGGTAACAAAAACTCTTCGCCAATTGTGTGAGCTTTTCCTGACTTTGCAATTCTTAGGCTAACTAAGAATGATGCCTCTACTGATTTTTCGGTACTACCAGTAAATGAAGACATGACTTTCTTAGTGATTTTCATTTCTGTTAATTTTCGGGTGAAAAAATCCTTCGGTTTGCTTACTAATGTAGAATGTTTTGTGTTAAAATGACGATTCAGTAATGAGGGTTTCATACTTTGATTTGATAAAATTTCAAAGCAGATGACACACCGAGGGCGTGGCTAATTATTTATATCCGTCACCGTAAATCCAATATTTATGTATTCTGGGTCATATTTTCTAGTAATTTTTCGAATTTTAGTAGGTATTTTATCTTCTTGACTTACCGCACAATCTGGCTCCGAAGTGGAACTCGATGGTAAAGAATTTTTAACATCATCTTGAATCACTGCACAATTTAATTCTTGAGATGAACTTGGTGGTACATTATTTTGAGCACAAGGTCTTTTTACACTACTAAGCCACTTATCCATGTTAATTCAAATATATTAAACTTGACTTAAAACAAATTAGATAGGTAATTTGACGAATGCTAGCTGGTTGGACGTGCGTGCGGACGCTCGATAGTTTTGTCACTGTTTGACTCGCGTCGCCGAAAGATGCCCTGGCCAGCAAAATAGGCGGAGCTTAATGCAAACTAGACGCGATGCCCCCACGCTCCGTGGGGTTATTAGCTCAGTAAATTTTACTGAGCTAATAATATGTCCTATGGCTGCTTGCGTACCACCTTAATAATCGTCGCGTACCACTGGTGGTACGCGTACCACAGTTAGGGAATCGCTGCTCTAGAAGGAAAACCACCTGGCAAGCGTTTACTGGGGAGACCACCAAAAATATGGAGAGATAGCTGGCAGTCTACCTCTCAAGAAATACTTCAACGTCGGAATTAACAGATCGACAGATCTACAACTAGTATAAGAAGAGAAGAAGAAGAATAATTAATTTGATTGATTGTCGGTCAGATGGCCAAGCGGTAAGAGGCGCTCGATCGACAAATCTAGTAGATTTACGTTCGAGGTTAGAGCTTTGGCCGGGTGAATAGGAAAATACAAAGGCTAACGCAATAGTCTAAAATTCTAAGGAATCTACGGCTTGGTCTGGAATAAGCTTGTGACTAATGGGCTTATGGAGGATCAGAACGGCAAGGGATAAGGGCTTGCTGTTAGTGGAATTAGTGGAATATTAGTGGTCAAACTTACCTGTTCCGTGAGCTTCGACGAAACTCAGATCAGCTGGATTAATTCCGCATTCATGGTAAACCTCTCTCATCAATTGCCGTTGTAATTCACCAGATGGATATGTTATCCCTGCCTGCTTATATCCATCGCAGTTTGTTTTAACATAAACCACCTCCGCATATTTTCTTTTAGCAACCTTGTTCCTCTGCAGGATTATGACAGACACAGTCTCAGCTCTAGCGTACCCATCTCCAGTTTTATCAAAAACTTTACACGAACCATCCAAACTTAAAACTCCCAATCTGAAAACAGTTTTAAAATGATATTAAAAATTCTCTATAAAAGGTATATTTATAATAAAAAGACCCTTTCGGGATACATCACAGGACGTTTTCGGAATAACAATTCCATCATCAGTGCTGATTGCAAGGTATAGACGGTTAAGCCCCTAAAATAGTCTGGGTGAAAACCGTTTAAATGGTGTAAAATTATTATAATGTTACATTGTTATAGTTGATATTATGTGACGTCACTTTTTACTTGATTTTACATCATGGCAACGCAGTACTCTCAACTATGTAGATTGCTTTCCCTGAGGGAAACCTTTTTCTAGGAGAGGTATATATTCTCTACTTATATCTGATTTGCGCGACATTATTCGTTGGAAACCATTTAAGCTATCTGCAAAAACTTCTTCGTCATTGGCATATCGTCGACCTAATCTGTAAACTGCGTAACTACAAATTTTACAGACATAACTCTAAATATGACTAATGCGAATACTACGTATCTCCCATAAGATAGGATGCTAAAACGGAATATTTTATAGATACACATATCACTAACATTTTTATATTGTTTATTAAGTGTTTAATATTACTTACCACCAATTTTTTCTTGAAAATCTCACTTTCTAAGTAGTGATAGGTCAGTCGTGTGGTATGACAAACTAGGGAGTTATGTATTTTTCGTACTAAACTTGACGGTAAGGGAGATACGGTATACACGAAGAGGTCGCTATTTACTCATCTGGTAAAATATGCACGTGCGTCCTTTTTCAAACGATAAGTGTGGACTTTTTCAAACAGATGGCAGTAATAATTAATTTTCAGAGAATTATGGAGTTACGCAGTTTACATATTAGGACGACGATATACAGGGTGTCCCAAAAAGATTGGTCATAAATTATACCACACATTCTGGGGTCAAAAATAGTTCGATTGAACCTAACTTACCTTAGTACAAATATGCTCATAAAAAAAGTTACAGCCCTTTGAAGTTACAAAATGAAAATCGATTTTTTTTCAATATATTGAAAACTATTAGAGATTTTTTATTGAAAATGAACATGTATCATTCTTATGGCAGGAACATCTTAAAAAATTATAGTGAAATTCGTCCACCACATAAAAATTTTATGGGGGTTTTGTTCCCTTAAACCTTCCAAACTTTTGTGTACTTTCCAATTAATTCATTATTGTGGTACCATTAGTTAAACACAACGTTTTTAAACCTTTTTTACCTCTTGGTATTTTTCGATAAGCCAGTTTTTATCGAGATGCGGCTTCTTTTTTAATATATTTACATAAAAATTTTATGGGGAGTTTCTTCCTTTTAACTCCCCAAATGTTTGTGTACGTTCCAATTAAACTATTATTGTGGTACCATTAGTTAAACACAGTGTTTTTAAAACTTTTTTGCCTCCTACTCTTTTTTTGATAAGTCACCTTTTATCGAGATGCGGCTTCTTTTTCAAAATATACCTAAAAATGTAAATTATAAATACATTTTCAGATTATTAACAGGTCTCTATAATTGTACTTAACCATATATAGATATGTGGCGGATTCGAAAAATATTTAAAATATCTCGATAAACACTGGCTTATCGAAAAAGTACTAGGAAACAAAAAAGTTTTAAAACATTGTGTTTAGCTAATGGTGCCACAATAATAATTTAATTGGAACGTACACAGAAGTTTGGGGGGGGGGGGAGGTTGAAGGGAACAAAACCCTTATAAAATTTTTATGGGGTGCACAAATTTCACGTTAATTGAAAAAAAAATCGATTTTCATTTTGTAACTTCAAAGGGCTGTAACTTTTTTTGTGTGCACTATTGTATATAGGTATATGAGGTTCAATCAATCTATTTTTGGCCGCAGAATCTGTGGTATAATTTATGACCAATCTTTTCGGGACACCCTGTATATTAGAAACAAGGAAGTATTAAGAGCGGGCTTCCAGGATAGGGAAATTTTTCATTATGTAAAAATAAGAAGGCTGCGTACTAGGGTCACATATTACAAGAAGAACCATACACTTTTCAGCAACTGATACTCGAAGGAAAGATAGAGAGTAAGGGAGTCTGGGACGTAAAAATATGTCATGGCACACATTTAATCGCGCTTTATTCAAAATGGTTATGATGTCATCATGTTTTACTCTATCAAATGCCTTTTTGTGGACGATAAAACAAATATATACGTCATAGTTGACGAACTGAAATGAATATTGAAATGTTTATGATTGTTTATATATCTAGTATAATATATGATATAGCCCTGCAAACATTATTCACGACGACACTCTTTTCCGATAAAACAGATGTTGAAGACTCTGGCCAGTGGCGGATTTACGGGGAGGGAAAATGAGGAAATATTCTGAAATCTGAGTTTATCTTTTTTTATGTCTTTTGGTTGGTTTTCCATCGTAAGTTTCCTCCTAAGGCAAATTTCCCCTTTAATTTCTAGATCCGCCACTGTCTCTAGCACGAAATGGCAGACTCAAAACGCATCCGTTTCCAACGCAACCGGACCGATCTGTCACACTATGCGTTTTCACCGGATGCGGCGGAAACGCATCCGGTCAAAACGCATAATCTGACATCGGCCTTAGAAAGCAGGACGCAAACTTTCCAAAATCATTATCTCACTGGCGAAGCGTTCATGTAACGACTGTTACCATTGGTAACAGTTAAGAATCTTGCAAATAAAAATATTTTATGACTATGTACTGTGAAATAATTCTATTTTATTATTTTTACAATAGAAATATGAGTGTTTATTAATAGTAA
The DNA here is from genome assembly GCF_917563875.1 of Diabrotica virgifera virgifera. Classification (NCBI taxonomy): domain Eukaryota; kingdom Metazoa; phylum Arthropoda; class Insecta; order Coleoptera; family Chrysomelidae; genus Diabrotica; species Diabrotica virgifera. Next base: position 22,567,044 of record NC_065445.1, on the reverse strand, counting down.
TTCAGTAAAAAGCCAACTAGACGCACGAAAATATTGACGAGTTTATGCGACTCGGTTGCAGGTTATTTTGTTACCACTTTTGTTTGTGGTAACGAAATCGGATGGACGGGGGCGGAAACGGCTCGTGTTTGAAAATTTTGAAAGGCGAAGGCGTGGGTGCGCTATGGTGCTGTGGACTGTGGATAATAGAACTATTGTTACCACTTTTTGGAATGGTTACAATGGTTACTTACCTATTACAGTGTGCGTGCAATTAAACATGGATGAGTGTTGTTGACGATTTTTTTTTTAAATTGTTGACACTATGATTATTAAACTTAAAAATAGGTTTTCTAATGTAAAGCATCTCGAGTGTTTGGTAATATATTATGTGACAATTGTAAAAATAACACAAATAAAATTCCCAGATGCCTTTCATCAATTAGTAAAAATATATGGACAAAAATTTGACAGAGTAAAGTTAATAACAGAATTGACAGTTCTTTTTAATAATCCAGATTATATCGATAACTTGATAATGCATTTCAGGAAGATCTTAAATTGGCAAACCTATTTTTAACAGTTTTGGCTACAAGTGCATCCGTTGACAACAGTTTTTCAGCAATGACGCGGATTAAAACCTGCCAAAGAAATACCCAATTGCAAGATTGAATGTCCTCATTTTCTTTAATTTCCATTGAGAAACGCTTTTTAAATGGATTAATGACAAAATCCTCTTTATACAATTCTGTTATTAACATTTTTGCAAATAAACAAAAACTTATATTTGGGAGGTTCAAATTATTTGTTTTAAATAAGATTTTTTACATCTGGTTTTGGTAATACTTTAGAAAAAGTCACGCGTCGCCACTGTCCTGAGGATAGGCTAGCAGTCACTCTAAACTAAAGTATCCCAATTTTCATCTAAAACAAATTAGTCTAAACGATGTAAGGTAGAACTTCACCTAGCTGTCAATCGGATACAAATTTTTGGATATGTAATTTAGCATGTTAAAAATTACAAAAAACAAGGGGTGTCCGATCTAATGTTGATCTAACTATAATTAATTAATAATTAAAAAATAACTTTTTTTATAAATTTGAAAAAAAATTCGACCCGGGCAGATAATATTTCTGATTTTTTGGATCATTCGAAACAAAAATGGTCTTTTGTAATTTTTATCCAAAGTTGATCGTTTCCAAGTTATAAACAATTTTTGAAAAAAGAACGAATGATGACGATTTTCAAGGCTCAAAACCATAAGTAAAAAATATCATTTTTGAAATTACGAAGTACCTAAATTCTTCAAAATTTATTCTATTAGTTCTTGATAGGGATTTTGGACTTATCTCATTTTGAAACATTGTTTTTTAGTTGTTAATGCCCGTCTCCTCACAAGAAATCTTCCTAGCAATTAATTCCTCATTAACAATAATATTACAAATTACATATTCCCGCACACTTTCTATAAGAAGTTCGTCATCCAATGTTGCGTTTATTAAAAATCAGACCTGTACTTTTTAATGCATAAAATACTACTAAAAGCTAAAAATCACAGCCCACTCCCAGCAAAAATACACAACGGCATCGGAACGTTAGGCGGTTTTTGCCTATGCTATAATTCTCCTCCGAAGCCGAGACGATCTGACCGTTCCGAGTCGAACGTTCTTAAGCGGTGCGCGGTGGCTCATTTCTTTCCATGTATAGCAAAATCTGCCGACTGTTCTTAGCCGACCCGACCGGTCTATGCCGATTCAGTGCGCGGGCTCCTTTAGCGTACCTTCCGCACTTCTTTTGATGCTCTCTCTTTCTAGCACATTGTATTGAGAAACTAACATGAAATGGATTGGGGGTATAGGCACGGTAGGGGAGGACTAGTGTCACAGCTTTACTATATGTAAGAGTGAAAAACAGCACTGATTCAAAAAAGAAGATGGTGTCATCACTTCGCTCAACATGACACTCTCTCTATTAATATAATAAAGAGGGAAAAGTCTATGCTCGACTCGACATACGAATTGTGTCTATGATACTTGATTTTCGCATTATGCTTGATGTTTTATGGTAAAAAAATAAGTTAAAAATGGTTTTTAGTTACCTCGAAAATTGAAGGGAGATGAAGGGATGGATAACCATATTGCCTCCAGCCACAATAGCACTGTCTATCATACCACTCCTCAAATCTCTGTAAGCGTTTTCTAAAGCGAACAACGAACTGCTACACGCTGTATCTGCTACAATTGAAGGACCTTTAAGCTTTAGGAAATAACTTATTCTTTGAGCGACCGCCGATCGGATACACCTAGAAAATGTTATATTGTGATAGTTAAAACAAATAAGACATTTAAATAAATATATCGATCACATTTGTAGTAAGATAAATACAAGACTTTTTAATTCTGAAAATTACATATAAATATTAATTCACTATCTTTATCTTACACTTTTTGGTATTCAAATGTAAACGGTCCCAACTAAATGATACTGAGCCACGGAAATAAGACTTGAGATTACATAGATAACAAAGTTATGGATAAGTTAATCAATTTAGATATTGGATTTAAATTTTTTTTCTTCTTACTATAACAATTGTAGCATTACAAATTTCTGCTACAATGTTTTTGTTTTAAGAACCCGTCTAAATATCTATTTTTCGAATTTATTTTATGAAGGAATTTACCATAAATATTCTGAACCGCCCCTGCTTTTGAGTATTACAGATTATTGCATAACATTCAAAAAAGTTAGGAAATTTCCTGTTTATTTGTGTAACCATTTGTCATTCTAGAAGGATTCGTTAAAAAGTCCCGAGTATATTTCCTTTTATTTTGAGCGCGAAGCATCCTTTGTTACTATTGGCTTGAATTTTGAAAGATCGTTGAGTTGTCTCGAATGATTGGTCAACATCTTCGGTCGGACGATCGAGGAGAAATGCATCGGCTTGACGCGCGAGAGACATGACGATGAAAGAGTTAGTTCTAAAAGCATGTTTGTAAGGTAAACATCGCTTCATGTGATAGAACTCACAGACTCGCAGATAATTGCATTTACCGGCTCAAGTTGGCTTTTTTCGTTATGGTAAACGAAGTGAAGGACTTGCAATTTGTCCTGTAAATATTATGGAATACTGGTACAAAATTTCACTCCATTGTTGGATATATTTATGTGAAAATCGAGTATACCGTATTGTGACGTAGTTATGCCGGTAAAGAAGTGCGCGGTTCCTGTCTTTTGTGTAGCTGTTGCTTTTTTTATGATGTTATGGTCATGTTCCTGTATTCAATTCCTGATTCCCGGATGAGATTTCGGATTTGGTATCAACTTTATCCTGTTTTCTGTTTCGTTATGAATCGAATGCCTCCCCTTTTGTCCTGGATGAAAAATTTTTGAACAAGTTTTTGAAGTGTGGCGTGTGACGATGGGATTTTTTTTTTAAGATAAGGTATGAAATAATATTTGTTTTTGATTAAATTCCAAGTGGATATTAATTTGGTAAAAGTTTTAAATATTTTAATAGTTTGTTTTCAACATAGAATCTAATGAAAGTTTTATGTAAATTAGATAGAATAGCAGTGACATTTGACAGCCATAAGTCAATTTTTGTTTAGAGATACACTGCTAAAAATAAGGTTAAGAATTGTAAAATCATATACGCTGTGAGCTCGTACGTAGAGGGGATATTTACAAATTCGCGAACGCCAGTAGTGACAAGTTTGTAAACGTTTACCGGAAATTTGACATAAAGTCAAAGTGATTAATTTAAAATTAAAATTAAAAACATTAATTATAAACAATATTAGTTGGTCAAAGCTGTGGTATATATTTTTACCTTAAATATACTTACGTTTTAAATACTGAATTTAAGTTTTTTTAATGTTCCGTAATATCTAATTATAAATAATCTATTATAATCTTAGCGCCATCTACACGATCATTGTCAAAGTATCCGAAGTAAGAAATTGATATTTTATCAATAGAACGTCAAAATGATTAGAAAAATCTTAAAAAAATCGATTACAATTTAATTACTTTTTTGCGTTGTAAATATTAAGCGATAACAATTAAATAATAAATTTAAAAATTACCGGTAAAAGTTGAATTAGTAACCGCTAGGAGCGACACCAGCGAAGCTCAGAGCGTATAGTTGTTTTTATTATTCATTTCCTGTCATAAGAATATTTTTTTTTAAATAAAAATAAAGTCTAAAGGTTTGAAATAAATGTTTTAAAAATGTACCTATTTTATTTTGTGTAACCTTTTTTTTGGAAAGTTATTAACCAGATGTGTAATACAAGTGAAATAAGTTTTAGAGTAACAAAAAAAAAAAGGAATATGGCATAGATGCCATAGGATGGTAAATAATAGCCTCGTTTGACCCAACAGAGGAATCTCAGATGAATGTCTCCCATTTGGTACCCGTAAGTACTGTAACGTGTCGCAGTAAGTACCCAATATATGTATCGGAGGATTTTTCAAACGGCGTCCAAATTTCTTTAAATAGTACCAAAGTCCTCAAGTCTGTGTAAGTATCCTGTGTTTATTTGGTTATGGTAGTTAGTCTTCTTTAAACCCTCTTACCCCCCACTAACGATTCCACGACCTGCCACCGCACAACCCATGAGCTGCCGTTCGCAAAGAAGCTTTATGTGTCTGTTCCTTCTACTAGCCCCATTTCGACCCCCCAGTATCTAAGTATTTAGTTCTATCCCTGATCCCATCCGAGCAGACATGTTAAAACGCTTCACAATTGGCGCCCAACGTGGAACACCAAGTTTTCTGAAAAAAAAAATCCCAAAGAAAAATTCGTTTTATAACATACCCAGTAAAACCCCATCTTGGGGATGGTCCAATATGGTCAACCAATATACTTTTCTCAGTTTCGTTGAAACAAGTACCAACATACACGCCTGTATTGGTTCCTTCAAAGTCTTCCAAATTCATACCTGCGTCAAAAATCGCTTCAACGGTTTTTTCAAGAAGCATTCTGCCTATCGAATCTTGGGATTCCCCTTGTTGTCGATGAATACCTAAAATAAAAATTTCATGACAATTAAAGAAATAAGACGTTTTTGAAGTTATATTACTTGATGCGCGATTGGGAAAAATGTTGAGAGCGAATTTTTACGATGCGCGCGCATACCGACAGAAAAAAACGACGGTCTGAAGTTGGTTGCTAAATTTTCCATGAGTTACGTATCGGTGTAAATTAAACAGTGTGATAAATAACAAAAATATATTGATGTTTATGATGTAGATATTTATTGATAATTTATTAGTAAATGAGCAATATTTTTACTTTTTCGAAAATTTTGGGGGGAGGTCTATTGATTTCCCCCAAATTTTAGTATGTTGTTGTCCTACAAGAAAAATGGCCCTCTGAATTTTTTCAGATTTTTTTGAGCTTAGGCGGCCATTTTGTGAGCTTTAAAAAAACCAAAAATTTTAACACTTTTTGAAGAATTTTTTTCAAGGGTCTCTCTTCACAGAAAATCATTTTGAAAACGTCATACTTTATCTACTGATGTCTACTTTTAACTTGAATTTTTTCAACTCTTGTCAAACGTCAAGGCGCCATTTTGGTAAAAATTAAAGTAGACCCACCTTGTAGCCAAAATGACCATATTCAAACGGCTATAAAACAGCTTTTAGGCAACGCAGCTATACTTAGGTAGCAACTAGTCGAAAAATCTAAAAAACGTCTATAATTTTGTTTTATAAAGTTTTTTTCGTGCTTCACAACTTTTCAAGCTACGGTCGTTTAAAAAGTGCTCTTTTTACAAAAAACGCGTATTTTCGCATCTTCAAAGAGCTGCAACTTTTTTCTGCCAACTTAGAAATGCCCAAAAATTTTTTTGACAGTAGTTTTTAACATATATATAAGCTCCCGAAGGAATTTATTTGGCTATTTGCTTTTAAATCCTTCATCTGAACCTCTAAAAAATCGCGAATTTTGATACCTTTGTGAGCTAATATACCTTAACCTTTTGACCTACCCCGCTAAAGCAGGGGCTATTTATTCCCTCCATACATCATGAATTATGAAAGTATAAAAAAACACCTTTATTTTAAGCTCTGAAAGAAGTTCCTACCGTTTACGAAACCAAAGTTATGACAATTTTAAAATTTAATTATGTGAGGCCGTTCCTGTATGAAAATATTAATCACTGTTTTTGGCTCCGGAAAATATTTTCTTAGATTTTTTGGATCATTCTAAACAAAAAAGGTCTCTTCTCATTTTTCTCTAAAGTTGATAGTTTTCGAGTTAAAAGTGGTGTAAAACTGAAAAATGCGAAAATACGCATTTTCTAGGCTTGAAAATTCATAATATACATTCCAATTTTTTAGGTTGCTAACTGCCTACATTGAAGTTTAAATACTCAGTTTTAAGATTCTGGTGAGAAATCTGGCCTTGTTTTAATATAGACCGTTGTTTTTTAATTATTTATTATTACGAGAATGGGAGCGGCGGCTTAATATACGAGGAGACGCGAATAATTAACAATTAAAAAACAACACTCTGTATTAAAATAGGCCTCCATTTTTTACCAGAATCTTAAAACTGAATATTTAATCTTCAATTTAGGCACTTGTCAACCTCAAAAATGATAACTTACTTATATAAGTTTCCAAGCCTCGAAAATACAAATTTTCGACTTTTTTAGAAATAAATCTATTTTTAGAGGTTCAGTCGAAGGATCTAAAAGCAAATAGCCAAAGAAATTTCCAATATTTGTTAAAAACTACCGTCAAAAATTTTTTTGTGCAATTCGAAGTTGGCAGTAAAAAGTTGCACCTCTTTGAAAATGCGAAAATACGCGTTTTTTGTAAAAAGAACACTTTTTAAACGACCCTACCTTGAAAAGTTGTGAAGCACGAAAAAAACTTTATAAAACAAAATTGTAGACGTTTTTTAGATCTTTCGACTAGTTACTACCTAAGTATAGCTGCGTTACTTAAAAGCTGTTTTATAGCTGTTTGAATATGGTCATTTTTGCTAAAAGGTGGGTCTACTTTAATTTTTACCAAAATGGCGCCTTGACGTTTGACAGGAGTTGAAAAAATTCAAGTTAAAAGTAGACATCAGTAGATAAAGTATGACGTTTTCAAAATAATTTTCTGCGAAGAGGGACCCTTGAAAAAAATTCTTTAAAAAATGTTAAAATTGTTATTTTTTGTTTTTTTAAGGCTCACAAAATGGCCGCCTGAGCTTAAAAAATCTGAAAAAATTCAGAGAGCCATTTTTCTTGTAGGACAACAACATACTAAAATTTGGGGGAAATCGGTAGACCTCCCCCCAAAATTTTCGAAAAAGTAACAATATTGCTCAAATATAATTATTTATTTTGAATATTGGTGGTAAAAGTGGATTTGATACACTGTTCTAAGTGTATTTATATATTTAAGGTTATCTGTCGGTATGTATAATTTATTTACATTGTAAATTATGAGTCAACATTAAGAAAACTGAAGCCATGTGTATTGGAGGGACAAAGCAGTCCATTACATTAGACGATGGGGTAGAAATTAAACACTGTGATGAATACAAGTACCTGGGCATGAATATGACTCAAGATGGAACACTCGATACTGCTATAAAAGACAGAAATAGAAATATACAGGGTAGAAAATCCATATCCATGATAGATGGCATTCTATGGGACCAAAAAATATACAGTACTTTTTCGATAAGCTAGTGTTTATCGAGATATTTTGAATATTTGTCGAATCCACCACATATTTGTATATGGTTAAGTACGATTATAGAGAGCTGTTAATAATCTGAAAATTTATGTATAATTTACATTATTAGGTATATTTTGAAAAAGAAGCCACATCTCGATAAAATGTGACTTATCAAAAAAAGACTAAGGGACAAAAAAGTTTTAACAACACTTTGTTTACCTAATGGTGCTACAATAATATAGTCTAAGAGCTAGTGAACCCTCCGACTAACGGTCGTCCTGTAAAGCTAGAAATTTTTCTAGTGATAATTCATAGCACATCAAGGCTAAAAACCATGACCTGGCAGGCCTCAGCGGTGCACGCGTATCTACCAGGTGAATCGAAAAGTGCAAATTTAGGGGGTAAAATAAACTTTCTCCTGTAAGGATTAAATTTAAGTATGTGTTTGAGTAAGTCATTTAGAAGAAATGTGTACAATGACAGGCGATTCTGAAGAGCATAAGACCTTGCCAGGCGAGGGGAAAGATTAGGGGTTTTTCCTAAAATTATTCTTTTTGCATCGAACAAATTTTTTTTAGGTTTTTTGAATAATTCCAAACAGGAAAGGTGATTAGTGATTTTTCTCTTAAGTTAATAGTTTTTGTTATATAAGCGATTGAAAATTTTGAAAATTGCGAAATCGGCCATTTTTAACCCTAAATCGGACATTTCTCTAAATATTTCAAAGTTGCCAAGGTAGGTAGATATTCTTTAAACATTGATTGATGAAATCCCAAAGAGTATTTTTTAATACAATGTCGGAAACGCCTTTGTTTTTTAATTGCTAATCAAGCGGGCGCGACACTGTGGTATAAGTGAGGACGTTTGAGTTGGCATAAATTCATTATCTCGAGAATGGGCAAATTTCAAGAGAAATCCTTAGACAGGTCGATTTTTATTTTTAAATTAGGACTTTTTGGCATATATCTAATAGTAGTGACGTCATCCATCTGAGCGTGATGACGTAATCGATGATTTTTTTAAATGAGAGTAGGGGTTGTGTGATAGCTCATTTGAAAGGTTATTTAATTCTCTATTCACTAATATAAACATTACCATAATTATATGTGCCTCCTGATGAGAGACTAATAAGTTTCGAAACCGGTAGAGGTGCTTGCTGCACTCTCTGATTGAACTGGAATAATGATGCGGCTGTAGTTTCGTGTTGCAACGAAATTGAAAATGGTTATTCATTTTTGATTTATGTTTACTCCCATTGGAGTACGAGGGGAACCATTCTCGTTGGAACTTTACCGCGCTGAGCAGATGGGACGTGAATTATAAATTGTAAAATTCCCTCATCTTCCTTAGTCTCAGCATCCGTTATGGCTTGCAAATTGTAGAAGCCTCGGAGGTGTTACCAGAGAAGGTTCCCATTGTTTTCAGTCTGGTAGGATGTAGAATGACTTTTTTGATGTTGTTTTATGTGCTATTAGATTGAAAACTTAGTTTTTTGATAGCAGTTGCCGCTAGGGCATCCCTGCCATTTCTTTCGTTGTGCCTCCTGATGAGAGACTAATAAGTTTCGAAACCGGTAGAGGTGCTTGCTGCACTCTCTGATTGAACTGGAATAATGATGCGGCTGTAGTTTCGTGTTGCAACGAAATTGAAAATGGTTATTCATTTTTGATTACCATAATTATTTATACAGGGTGTACAAAATTTTTTTTTATTAAATTAACTTATATTAAATTTGACAAATAGAAGAAAAATTTTTTTTGTACACCCTGTATAAATAATTATGTTAATGTTTACATTACTGAATAGAGAATTAAATAACCTTTAAAATGAGCTATCACACAACTCCTACTCTCATTTAAAAAAATCATCAATTACGTCATCACGCTCAGATGGATGACGTCACTAGTATTACATATATGCCAAAAAGTCCTAATTTAAAAATAAAAATCGACCTGTCTAAGGATTTCTCTTGAAATTTGCCCATTCTCGAGATAATGAATTTATGCAAACTCAAACTTCCTCACTTATACTACAGTGACGCGCCCGCTTGATTAGCAATTAAAAAAACAAAGGGGTTTTCGATATTTTATTGCAAATAACTCTTCGGGATTTCATCAATCAATGTTTAAAGAATATCTACGTACCTTGGCAACATTGAAATTTTTAGATAAATGTCCGATTTAGGGTTAAAAATGGCCGATTTCTCAATTTTCAAAATTTTCAATCGCTTATATAACAAAAACTATTAACTTAAGACGTTTTCTGTTTGGAATGTATCAAAAAACCTAAAAAAAATTTGTTCGGTGCAAAAAGAATAATTTTAGGAAACACCCCTAATCTTTCCCCTCGCCTGGCAAGGTTTTATGCTCTTCATAATCGCCTGTCATTGTACACATTTCTTCTAAATGACTTACTCAAACACATAATTAAATTTAAACCTTACAGGAGAAAGTTTATTTTACCCCCTAAATTTGCACTTTTCGATTCACCTGGTAGATACACGTGCCCCGCTGAGGCCTGCCAGGTCATGGTTTTTAGCCTTGGTGTGCTATGAATTATCACTAGAAAAATTTCTAGCCTTACAGGACGACCGTTAGTCGGAGGGTTCACTAGCTCTTAGACTAATAGTTTTATTGGAACGTACACAAACATTTGGGGGGTTTAAAGGAACAAAACTCCCATAAAATTGTTATGTAAACATATTAAAAAAGAAGCCGCATCCCGATAAAAACTGGCTTATCTAAAAAATACCTAAAGACAAAAAAGTTTTAGAAACGTTGTGTTTAACTAATGGTACCACAATAATGAATAAATTGGAACGTACACAGGGCTTTGGGGGGTTTAAGGGAACAAAACCCCCATAAAATTTTTATGTGGTGGACAAATTTCACTATAATTTTGTTTTAAGATATTCTTGCCATAAGAATGGTACATGTCCGTTTTCAATAAAAAATCTCTAATGATTTTCGATATATTGAAAAAAATCGATTTTCATTTTGTAACTTCAAAGGGCTGTAACTTTTTTTATGAGCACTTTTGTACTAAAGTAAGTTAGGTTTAATCAAACTATTTTTGACCGCAGAATGTGTGGTATAATTTATGACCAATCTTTTCGGGACATCCTGTATAAAGCGAACAAACAGCACATATACACTACCATATTTACATAAAAGTGTTATCACATAATATCAGTATAGTTTCGCCACTGGAACAAGGAACAGAAAAAATATTACTATACTAAATTTAAATTCAAGATGCAGTAGAAATAAACAAACCAAGACGCGTTAAATGCTACTAGGAGCACTCCCGAATCATAATTTACAATGTATAAACTTTGGAAATCATTATTTGGGATTTACAAGGTATATAAATTGTAAAATATGATTCGAGAGATTCATTTTCATAAATTATGATTCGAGAGTACTCCTAGTAGCATTTAACGTGTCTTCGTTTGTTTATTTCTACTGCATCTTGATTGTAAATTTAGTATAGTAACAGAAATGAACTTATGGAGAAGAGCAGTAGGCAAATCAAGAAGAGATCGGATACCAAATGAGAGAATACGAAAATAATTGATGACATAAAAACAAAACAACTAATATGGTACGGTCATTTACTGAGAATGCCAGGTGACAGGATCCCTAAACAGATGTTGGCGTGGACACCACAAGCGAAAAGGAAAAGAGGAAGGCCAAGAAGAAGCTGGAGGGAGCGAATTGAAAAGGAACTAGCGGAAAGATAAATCCCTCCAGATCTATGGTTAAACAGAGAAGAATGGCGGTTAGGAGTCGGGAGGCGTCGGAGAACGCTGTAAACCGATAATACTACATAATATTTAATAAATACAATTATTTACAATAATTGCTCATAACCGTGCGAATGAGAATCATTCCTAAAAAACATTTTTAGCAGATGCCAGCCCCATCTTCTACAGGAATTTACAAACCTTCCTCTAATATTATATCAAAACTATATGCAAAACTTACCAAAAAATCCGGCATCGTACTTATTGATAACAGGAAGGGTACCAGAGCAGAGCGGTACTTCAGGATGCTTATAATCCCATCGTCTGTTAGGTAGTACCATGTTTACTTTATTAAACAAATTATATTGAAAGTGATAGATATCGGTAGAATTTGGAAACGTCCCGGACATACCTAAAATTTTAAGTTTCGTGATATAAAATATAGTATATGATAATATAAAGGCTGCTAACAAATGCTGCTCCAGCTGCTAGATTGTTCTGATATAGCGTAAATTAGAAATAATAATAGCATATTGTGAGCTCAACGTTAGCTATTCTTTATAAAATAATCTATGTTATAGCTGTCGCTTGGAAAAGCCAAGTTCTATATAGCTATGAATTGAAACGCCAAATATTTATGGCCCAGCAAGAAAAATAATATATTATTAAACCGTTTTGTTTATGGTCATGAAAGTAGATGGCACTTTTGTAGCTAACCACTTGAAGTGAGAAATAGCAGGACACATTCACTGGCCGTTCCGAGTATGATGCGATGGTCGTAGCTATGATAATAAACAGAGGAATGCCCTCTAGGAATTTTCTGTAATCTCAGTAGGACATTTGACTGTGTTAACCATCTCTTATTAACAGCTACATCAAAAGAATATGCGATAAAAGATTCTAGCTTTTCTTGAATCTATTCATACTTGTAAAATGAAGTTGTTGGTTTGTAAACGAGAATGATATTTCACTACTGACAATTGATGATATAGTCGGTTCGCTAAACTCAGACACAACTTGCTAGTGATTTTAGTAAGTAATTTTGCCAATTTTTTAAAATCGGTAAAAAAATAATTGCTAAATAGCTAATAATTACTAAACAGTTAGTAATTTTGCGAAATTTGGCAAAATTGGTAAAAAAAAAAATTACCTACTAAAATCACTAGCCAGTTTTGTCTGAGTTTAGCGAACCGACTATAAATATAAATTACTTATATTAATGAAATATCGGTTTAAAATAACCATTATGTTCTGGTTAATATAATAGTCCAAGTAATGAAGCTTAAAATAGGACAAAACCTCGCAATTTTTACAAAATGGATCGATTTGCTTGAAAATTTGAAAATACGTAGTGGATAGTCGAAGGATCAAAATCTATATAGTCCCAAAAGGCGCTTTTACCATGGGGGTGGTTGCCATCTCATCTCGGGGGCGGAAAGTTTTATTATATTTTGACCGCAACAGTTGGTAAAAACATTCATTATAAGCAAAAAACGTTCTATACATTTTTTTTGATAACATTAATAAGTAGTTTTCGATTTATTCGCTATCGAAAGTGTTAGTTTTATATTGAAAAAATCAAGTGTTTAATCAGTTTTCTGCTAATAACTCAAAAAGTTTTCGTTTACTCACAACTTTACTTAACAAAAATGTACCTTTTAAAAAATAAACAAAACCGTTTTTTTATTTTCTTTAAGACCAATAGTAATCGAGCTATACTTTATTATATGTTGACTCTTCTTCGTCAAATGCTAAATATTGTATTTTCAAAGTCAAAGACGGGAAAACTATGCATTTTCCGAGGATAACTTGTTGAAACTAATTTAAAAATATATATCTCTAGAAATAAAAAAAATCTCTAGCTAAAAAAATTAAGTGACTTATAACGAAAAGAATGTCAGTCGTTATTTTTTTCAGCAAAAAAGTGATCGTAAACAACCCCCTAATCACCATTTAATTAAAATTTGTCATTCACCTGATTTGGTTTTCTTGATTTATGTATTATTAATAGGTTCTAGAAGTTTGATCGGCTTAAGATGCTTAGTATTTAAAAAAATGGAGTTAAAAGCGAATAACGAGTTTTTGAAGTTTGTTAAAAAATGCTCTTTTCTTCAGAATAGAAAGATTAGCATCAGAGATACCTTGGTTTAATTTAATAATAACCTATAAATAACCTATTTAAATAACCTATTTAATTTCCAAGCACTTGGTTTGCAAAAAATTTTTTTACGGCAAAAATTGAGTGAGCTATTGACAATTAAAACTTGTAATATCATGCAAAAACCACCTTTACCAACCCTTTCAATGCCACCTCTTTTTGTGACTGAGAATTTTAATCAATTACTTTTAATGGGAAATAAGCCACACTTTTACCACCAAAAAAATGATTTTATTAACGTTTCAACGCCCAAGTCGGGTGTCGTTGTCAAAATACAAAATAATACTAATAAACAAAAATGTTGTTGCTAAGTAAAAAATTCTTCTAATAATTTATTTAATCTGACTCATTTATATCGGTAATTCAGACATGTATTATACATTTTTAAGTAGAAGACTTTAAAATGATATTGCCAATATTGATGAGTTGCGTTCCTAGGACGACTTTACTAAAAGATAGTTCATTTGATTATATGAAATCGACCCAACTCAAGAATATCCGCGACAAAAAATCATAGCATGTGATCTGTCTTTAAAAAGACAACCAAATGCAACGGTGGCAGTAAAATTCTCGCGTGAGAGATTCCATAGTAAATCACGAGGGAAAACCAGGAAAAAAACCTCGTGATACTATCCCGACATCGTAAGTATTTGTGCTTACTATGGAGTCTCTAACGCGAGAATTTTACTGCCACCGTTGCATTTGGTTGTCTTTTTAAAGACAGATCACATGCTATGATTTTTTGTGGCGGATATTCTTGAGTTGGGCCGATTTCATGTAATCAAATGAACTATCTTTTAGTAAAGTCGTCCAAGGAACGCAACTCATCAATATTGGCAATATCATTTTAAAGTCTTCTGTTTTAAAATGTATAATACATGTCTGAATTGCCGATATAAATGAGTCAGATTAAATAAATTATTAGAAGAATTTTTTACTAAGCAACAACATTTTTGTTTATTAGTATTATTTTGTATTTATTAGTATTATTTTGTATTTTGACAACGACACCCGACTTGGGCGTCGAAACGTTAATAAAATAATTTTTTTGGTAAAAGTGTGGCTTATTTCCCATTAAAAGTAATTGATTATAAAAATGCCACAAGAAAATAGCTTCAGAACAACATTGAGAATTTTAAAAGGATTTAATATTAATAGCCTTATAGATCTTGTAAAAACCTAAAATATTATTTTTTAATGAACTTTCTAAGATAAAAAATTAAAAGTTACGTTTAAAAAATCAATATTTTTTTTTGAAAAAAAAAAGGAAAAATCCAATTGGACGTATAATAATATAAGTTAGCGGTATTTTTAGTCATTGGCCTTATTTATTCTTCTTTACTTATGTATTATTAATAGTTTCTAGAAGTTTGACTGGCATAGAATGATTAGTTTTAAAAAAACTGAAGTTTAAAGCGAATAACGAATGTTTGCACTTTGGTAAAAATTGCCATTTTCTTCAGAATAGAAAGATTAGCATCAGAGATACGAAAAAATGTTTAAATATAAAATTGCAGGTAATTTAATTCCCAAGAACATGGTTTAATAAAATTTGTTCTACGACAAAAATTGAGTGAATCGTAAATAAATAAAACAACCAAAAACATTGATTTTTTAGATATAAAACTAACAATTGCGAGAGAGAATAATCAAAAACTATTAATTTTATCAAAAAAATGTATAGGACATTTTTTGCGTAGAATGAATATTTTTATTAACTTTTGCGGTCAAAATATAATAAAAAATATTTCCACCCCCCGAGATGGGGTGGCAACCACCTCCATGGTAAAAGCGCCTTTCGGCATCATATAGATTTTGATCCTTGCACTATCCACTACTTATTCTCAAATTTTCAAGCAAATTGATCCATTCTGTAAAAATTGCGAGGTGGAAAGCTTTGGTTCCTGGACTATAATGTCTATCTATATAAAATGTAAAATACTCACATTTTGGATATGTGTAACATTCCTAATCCCTTTATTTTTATTTGTACATCACTACAATGTACGTAATTCTATCAAACATGGAAACACATTACTTGTCCAATACCTTTCTCTAATTTTGGATTTATTAAATATTATACGTACCTGAAATAACGATTTCTTCTCCAGGGGGAGGATGTGAAAATAATTTTCCCTGTATATAATTATAGTCCACATTTTCAGTCGAATTTTTTTGATCCAAATTGAGATTTTCTTCATTTTCTACACCCATTTTAGATCCTAAAATAAAAATAATATATTTCCAATCCACTTCGATCTAAACAATAGAAAATACAATTTGTTTTTTGCCTTTTTGTAACACTTACATTTAATTAATATACAGGGTGATTTATTAGTAGGGTAAAGCTCAATAGCTCCGCTATAGTAATAGATAGCAATAAAAGTTAATAACAAAAATTTTATCCATCTTTGAGCTTCATATTACAAAATTAGTTAGAATGTTACAGGGTGATCGATAACACAGTGGCAGACCTAACTTATGTTTTTTTAAATGGAACACCCTATATTTTATTTTATATTCGAAATCCTGTTAACTTCTCCATCACAAAAATATAAAGGTTTGTAATGTTACACACGGTATTTACAAAGTTATAACCAATTTTTTATGAAAATCGTAACAAGTTCAACTCCCGGTATAAATAAAAATAAGCACAACAGCAATGGTTTATTAATGCCATATTTTTTATTTATTGTCAAAATTTTGAGAATTATTGATATTGCTAATTTTCTTTATATCAAATACAGGGTGAGTCAAAACGCAAGTACATTATTTTCTCAGTAATGTTAAACGGAACACCCTGTATTTTATATCATTATTGAAAAGCAACATTAACATACTTTAATTTTTATATTCCCTATGCCCAAATTTATTAGTTTTCGAGATATTTTTATTTTCATAGACAATTATTTTAGGTGTTTAAATTTATCTAAATTTTAAGTAAGCCATGACTGAATTGACAATTGAAGATTACCGATTATCAATCAGGTAATGAATGTAACACTGTAGCAAATAAAGAAATAAAAATAATTTATTAGTAATACATTTTACAAACAAAAACACAACCACTACATGCAACATTTTTGAAACAATTAAAAACTATTTTTGTTTATGTAAATGCAACAAATAAACAAAGAAAATTAGTAATAAATTTTACAAAAAAACACACAAACACAAAATACAATATTTTGTGAAGACAATTAAACACTACTTTTGTATGTAAATGTAACAATATAACAAATAAAGAACGAAACATATGATCAGTAATACATTTTGCAAAAAAAATGTTTGAAAAAATTAGAAGCTACTTTTAATAAAATATTTTTAATATTTAATTACATAAGGTGTTCAAAATTATCTCCCAACACATTTATGTACGCCTAAAAACGATCATTGAATGAGCTACTTACTCTACGGAGCATTTGTAAATTAACACATCGAAATACACTTTGTATTCTATTTTTCATCTCATCCCTTGTTGTTGGAGGTATTTTATAAACTTCATTATTAACGTAACCCCAAAAAAATGAGTCCAGTTTATTAAATTCTGGTGATTTGGGTGGCCACGCTACTGGTCCATTGAAAAATGAAAATATCTCGAAAACTAATAAATTTAGACATAGGGAATGTTACCTAAAAATTAAAGTACGGAATGGTAGTTTTCAATAGTGATATAAAATAGAGGGTGTTCCATTTAAAATTGCTGAGAAAATAATGTACTTGCGTTTTGACTCAGCCTGTATTTGATATCAAGAAAATTAGCAATATCAACCATTCTTCAAAATTTTGACAATACTTTAAAAAATATGGCATTAATAAACCATTGTTGTTTTGCTTATTTTTATTTATACAGGGAGTTGAACTTGTTACGGTTTTCATATAGAATTGCTTATAACTTTGTAAATACCCTATATAACATAACAAACCTCTATATTTTTGTGATGGAAAAGTTAACAGGATTTTGAATTTAAAATAAAATATAGGGTGTTCCATTTAAAAAAACATAAGTTTGGTCTGCCACTGTGTTATCGAACACCCTGTAACATTCTAACAAATTTTGTAATGGGCTCAAAGGTGGCCAAAATTTTTGTTATTAATTTTTATTGCTATCTATTACTATAGCGGAGCTATTGAGCTTTATCCTACTAATCAATCACCCTGTAGAACTAAGATCAAATATAGAACTAAGATCAAATGTTTGTGGCTGGGCGTGTGGATCGAGCGTGGAAAAGTTACACCGTCCTGAAACACCACTTCAAACATGAGTTTAGTGATTAAGAACGGTTAAACCGTTTATAAGTTATCGAGCTCCAAAATTATAATCCACTTATAACTATTATCGCCGAAACGATCTATGTAGTGGTTACAACGCTAAACTTGTGATCAGTCAATCTTGAGTTCACTTGCCAGCTATCCCAATATAATATAATATAATTTTTTCAATCTAATCCAAAAATAAGAGACCACTAGTGTCCATTCGATAGATACGAAAAATATTGGTATATATTATAAAAGGTATATACAAGGTGTGCAGAAACTCTACCGACAAACGAAGACAGGAGATTCCTCAGATAATTTTAAGACAATTTAACCAAATTCATCTAGTCCGAAAGTGTTGTTACGTTTAAATTCTGTGCAAAAGCACAAATATAATTTGTCATAAATATAAATTAAATATTTACTGTACTGGCCTAACGTCTTTTGTGTTATTGGTCGTAAAGGTATAATTGTATCAGTATGGCCAAATACGTTTCTGGTGGTATTAAATAGTAATTAGTAACTAATTATTTACGTGTATTTTGGCCCTACCTGTAGGCAACACACATTGTTTTATATATTTATGTATTAGATTTTTAAATGAGCCGCTTATCCATTAGGGCTAATTGATTTAAGCATTGGCGACACTGTTGTGGAAGCCGAAGAATTTCCTTCGGTAGAGGAGGTCCGAGGGGACATTTTTGGAATGTGTTAGTGAGACATGGTGGAAGGCAAAGTTTGAAAAGGGCGTGATAGCAAATATTCTGGATGAATCCTACCTCGTGCTGAGGGATATTATTGCACACCCCTCTATAAGGGCTACCTATTGTGTTGAGTGTTCCTAGGTCAGCCTATCCTCAAGGGATAAAGTTATTTGTCATCTCCTGCCGGTCTGATGTCCCGTTGACTATATTGGACTCCTGGACTATATGGGAATTTGGAAGTTTTCGAAGATATTGTGAATTGTATAAAAACCCCAGTTCAATCATTGGTGTAATTTGCTGGGTAAGTTATGTATATTTTTTTGTATTAATTTTTTTTGGTTGTCATCATTCTATTTTTTTATGTCATTTTTTTGGTTTAGCTTTCTTCTTGAAAGTTATTTAAATAATAGGTAATTAAAGAATGGTTTTTGGATATAAACTTTCTAGTTTCAATGAATTCTTAGTTACTACAATTTTGTAAAAAAAGTTTAATTGGGGGAAGCTTATATTTTATGAAATAAAAAAAAACATTTTTCTGATTTCTCCGTGTTGTTTTAGGGTTTTTTTTTCTGATCCGGGTTTGAAGAATTATTTTTGTGTTGGGTATGAAGAATCATTTTTATTTCCTGGTATAAAGAATTATTTCTATTTCCTGGTATGCAGAGCATTTTCTACCTATTTTTGCTGGTAGAGGAACTTGTAAGCAGAATTGTCTTTCATGGTATAGGGACTTTTCCTCTCTATAAATGGACTTTTGATTTCGTGTACGTTGATATTTCCTACTGAACATATCTTACGTGGACATGTGGAAATCCTACCGGCTTTCCGTAAAGGCCATATCGACGGCGGAGGAAGAAATGCTATGTTATTAAATTCAGATAAGTTTAGTTGTATGGTCGGACGGTAAGTTCTTATAAAAATTTTTATTTACTTGCCTGGTTTCAAGCAATATCTACTATCATTATTTAATATTAGGCCAGGTATTGACAACTATTTTAAATTAATTAATTGTAATTTGTGTAATTGATAGTATATTTAACCCTACATATATATGACATCAAATATTTATCCTGACGGTCCCATATCTGATCAGATACGCAGGGCTTGGTATTGCGTACATCTACACCTCTTCTTTAATTTTATTGTTACAGCGGAGAATAATATTATATAATATTTATTATTACAAAACTTACTTATGTTTTACAGGTTGTTTAATTTATATATTTTAATAGTGCTGAAAATATGTTATGCTTTACAGGGTGTTTAATTTATATTTTTAAAATGAGGAACTTAGGTACATGTTATTGTTAAATTTTATTAAAGTTTCTTTTTTATTTATTTTTTTTTGAAAAAGAGGTGCATTTGTTCGATTGGTATTTATTTATTATTTTGTTTGTTAGGACTTACCGATTCCGTTATTCCTTTCAATCATTTATTCATTTGTTTTACGTATTAGAAGAGTCAATACATGTTTGGTTTACTTTAAGGCTCGTTTTATTTCTTGTCTGTTCCTAAAATAAAACATTCATAGCCGAGGGGTAGTCCGTTGGAACGGACTGGCGCCCCTTATTACATCATATTTAGGTCTATAAAGAACTCCGACCCACTCCGCTGCCTGACAGGGTTCAGCTAGCCGGACATACCCCTATGTCCCCCCTTCTACTTGTAAGTAACTTGAAGGGTGGGGGGTGACATTTTTGGCGCCCAACGTGGGGCCATACAGCTTGTCGCATGTCGTTGTTAGTTATCTTGACTCTTCTATGTATAATTATAATATTCATTATAGTACTCGAATGTAGTTTTGATACTTCACTTGAGTAACCCATTGTGCCAATATTTTTGTGTCTGATTTGTGTGTTGTGGATAGATTTAAGTGCTGAATGATTTGTTAGATCTTATAGACATACATTTTTACTTGTTTGTCCAAGTTTTTTTAGTGATTTCTTGTTGCCCATTTTCTTAGCAATGTCAAGAAAGCTCCAAGTTAAGCGATTGAGTCAGGGTGAGCTGACTTATGAACTCAAAATTCGTGGAATTGCCACTGGTACGGTGGATAGTATGCGTAGTGAGCTATCCACTGCCCTTCGACTTGAAAGTAGTGGTGATAGTATAAAATATCCTGCTTATCCTTTTAAACCTGAAGAAGATGTTAAGGCTGTTCGTGATAAGTTACAAGTTTTGGGACCTTTGGTAGAAGCGTTTCGTGGCTCTAAAACTAGCAACGATTATTTGAAATATCAGTCAAAATTGTCTCATATCTTGAGTAGAATCGAGAACATTCCTGAGACTCAAGAAGAAAGGCCTGAATTTTTGGCTACGGCTTTTCGCCTGCTGGACTCTTTGCATCGTCAAGCAGAAGGAGACGAAAGGTTGGCTTCAGTGCCTACCCAAGTTGACTTCCTGGGTCCTAATCAAACGCAACAGTTTGCGGCAGCTATAGCTCAAACTTCGAGTCCTGTTACCCCCACTGCTCCTCAAACTTCTGCTACTTCTTCTTTTATTAAGCCTGTTCCTCCTAGTAAATGGAATCTTAAGTTTTCTGGCGATAAGAAGGGTATGTCGTTGAGTGCTTTTATCTCCCGAGTTGAAGAGCTGAGAGTGGCTAGGCATGTTTCGAAAGAAACCTTACTGGAATGTGGTATTGATTTGTTTAGTGGACGAGCTTACCAGTTTTATTTAGCATATAGGAGTCTAGTGAACAGTTGGGATGATTTTCTGGTATTGTTAAGGGAAGAATTTCTCTCCCCTAACTATAATGAGCATTTGTTTGATGAAATTCGCCGAAGGACCCAGGGTCCTGACGAATCAATGGGAATTTATTTGGCAGTGATGTCTGGGTATTTTAATAGGCTTACTTGCCCAGTCTCTGAGGATACGAAATTAAAGATTATTTTAAGAAACATAGCCCCTTTCTATCAAGACCAGCTGGCCTTGGTGGAAATAAACTCCTTAGCTGAACTGCGGGAGTACGGTAGAAAGTTAGAGGTTAAAAAAGAGGCAGTGGAAAGTTTCAGTTCTCCTGTTGGAAGAAGAAACGCCTCTATGAATTTTATGGAACCCGACCTCGCCTATGTTGAAGTATGCTCAACAAGTAGCGGGGATACTAGTCACACAACATCTAGTAGTAGACGTTCGAATATTCTGTCTACTCCAAAACCCATTATTTGTTTTAGATGTAATCAACCTGGCCATAGGGCTGCTGGTTGTTCTGAACCGAAGGGTAAAATGTTTTGTTATAGATGTAAAAAGGAAGGGTTCACAGTGAAAACCTGTCCTGTCTGCAATAAGAAGGAAAACTAGAACCATCTCACCTGAGTGATCGGATAGGGTGTGATGATGTGAGTAATTCGATCGATAAATTTAAGGTGATATTGGATTATGTGTTAGAAAATGTAGTAGGGGATGAAAGACCCTATTTAAGTATTGAAGTTTTGGGTAAGAAGATACTAGGATTGATGGATTCTGGTGCTTCCAGAACTATTATGGGTACGAAGGGACTAGCTTTTATTCAGGAGGTAGGACTGCATATGAATGCAAGCCGTACTGTCACTTGTACAGTTGCCAATGGACAACGAGTAAGCAGTGTTGGAACCGTTGAGTTACCTGTAGTATTGAGGGGTAACTTTCGGTTAATTGACGTATTGGTGATCCCAGAATTACCACATTTATTAATTTTAGGTACCGATTTTTGGCGTAGTATGGGTGTTGTGCCCGATCTTCGAAGAAATGAGTGGCATTTTTCTGATGAACCAGTGTTAATAAATACTGTTGAACAGATGCTCGGTAGAACTAAGTTGGCATCTTTAGAGAAAGATAGGTTACAAGCTGTTATTGACCGTAATGTGAAATTAATGGGTACAACCTTGGGTTGTACGGACAAAACAGAACATGTTATTGTTACAAATAGCCCACAGATTAAACAACGATATTATAGGGTTAATCCAGTAGTCCAAGCTCAAATTGATAAGGAACTTGATGAGATGCTTAGTCTAGGTGTGTTAGAGTCTTCTAATAGTGCTTGGGCTTCCCCAATCCTGCTTGTTAAAAAGAAAGACGGGACTTATAGATTTTGTGTGGATTTTAGGAGGTTGAATTCTGTCACTGTTAGAGATAGCTATCCTTTACCCCAGGTGTCCGACACTCTCGATAAGCTTCGTGATGCAAGGTTTTTGTCTAGTCTTGATGTTAAATCTGCTTATTGGCAAGTGCCGGTGGCCGAATCTTCCAGACAGTATACAGCTTTCACCGTTCCCAACCGTGGACTCTTTCAGTTCAAGCGGATGCCCTTTGGACTTCATAATGCTCCTGCAACCTGGCAAAGACTAATCGACAATGTTATAGGTCATGATTTGGAACCTTACGTTTTTGTATATTTGGATGATATCGTCATTGTAAGTCAGAGT
This sequence comes from Diabrotica virgifera virgifera, assembly GCF_917563875.1. Taxonomy (NCBI): domain Eukaryota; kingdom Metazoa; phylum Arthropoda; class Insecta; order Coleoptera; family Chrysomelidae; genus Diabrotica; species Diabrotica virgifera. The sequence continues at coordinate 22,544,114 of NC_065445.1, read as the reverse complement.
TTTGAACAGCATTTAGCTACCTTAGAAGAAGTTTTTCGACGCCTTAGGGATGCTAACATTACTGTTAGCATGGATAAATGTCAATTTTGTCGTCCCGAATTGAAATATTTAGGTTATGTTGTAGATCGTAATGGTTTACATGTTGATCCTGATAAGGTAAAGGCAATGTTAGAGATTTCTGCTCCTACTAACGTGACTGAAGTTAGACGTGTTGTTGGAACCTTTTCTTGGTATAGAAGATTTGTGCCTGATTTTTCTTCTATTATTGCTCCGATTACTGCTTTACTTAAGAAAAAGGTTAAATTTGAATGGACAGATGAGTGTGATAGATCCTTTAAACGTTTGAAAGAATGTCTGATTGCTGCCCCTGTTTTGCGATGTCCCGATTACACAAAGCCGTTTGTAGTTCAAACAGATGCCTCGGGGTACGGAATTGGTGCTGTTCTTACTCAAACACATGAAGAGGGTGATTGTGTGATAGCTTACTTGAGTCGTTCTTTAACTCGTCAGGAACGCAATTATTCTACAACTGAGCGTGAATGTCTCGCAGTTTTATGGGCCGTTGAAAAACTGCGCCCTTATCTTGAAGGTGTGGCATTTAGTGTCATAACTGATCATTACAGTTTATTGTGGCTTCAGAATCTGAAGGATTTAAATGGTCGTTTGGCACGTTGGGCTGTTCGTCTTCAACAGTTTAATTTTAAGATTATCCATCGTAAGGGTAAGGACAATGTCGTTCCTGACATGTTATCTAGGTCTGTTCCTGTTGTTGATGCTTTGGAAGCTGAAGATGTTTCGGATTTTGTCGGTTTGGATTCTGATAAGTGGTATCAGAAAATGTTGTTGAGGGTTCGAGATAAGCCCTTACATTTTTGTAGTTGGAGGGAGTCAGATGGCAAGCTCTGGAAATATGTAGCTTCGCCATATCCTCCTTTGTCTCCATCTTCGGATTGTTGGAAGCTGGTCGTACCTAAAAAGGATAGGCCTCGGATTATTTCGAATTGTCATGAGCCACCCACTGCAGGACACGTTGGAGTGTTCAAAACATACTCGAAGATTGCAGAACGTTTTTATTGGCCAAAGATGAGGAGTGACGTCGCTAATTTCATTCGTCATTGTAACATTTGTGCTGAGTATAAAGTTTCTCAAGAACGCCCTACGGACAAAATGGTTTCTCATCCCAAGGTAGATCGTCCGTGGGAGTTAATCTCTATAGATTTAGTAGGACCTTTACCGAGGTCAAAGCAAGGTCATACTTTCATTTTGAATGTAACCGATTATTTGAGTAAATTTGTTCTTTTGTTCCCTCTTCGAAAAGCCACTGGTGATGCAGTTGTTAAGAAATTGGAGAATGACGTATTTTTGTTGTTTGGTGTTCCTAAGGTAATAATAAGCGACAACGGGCCACAATTCCGTTGTACACAATTTAAAAAGCTTGCTGATGCTTATGGTTGTAAGATCAAGTTTAGTGCAAATTATCATCCTAGGGCTAACCCCACTGAGAGGATGAACCGCACTATGAAGACAATGTTGGCCATGTATGTCTCTGATAATCATCAAACGTGGGATGTAAATCTTCACAAAATTGCTTGTGCCCTTAGGACTTCTGTGCACGAAACCACTAAATTGACTCCATATTTCATTAATTTCGGAAGAGATATGAAGTTATCTGGACAAGACTATTCTAATGTTTCGGTTCCTGAAGATGGTACTCAAACAGTTAATGCTAGTCGTAATTCGGCTTTTAAACAGATGTTCACTGATGTTCGATCTCGTCTGGAAATTGCTGGAAAGAAGGCTTGTGATAGGTATAATTTGCGACGTCGTCATGTAGAATATTTTCCCCACCAACTGGTGTGGCGGAAAAATTATGCCCTCTCGGATGCCACTAGGAATTTCTCACACAAGCTGGCACCTAAGTTTCTAGGTCCGTTTTCTATAAAGAAGAAGTTGTCTCCTTGGACATATGAGTTGTGTGATGAACGTGGTCTCTATAAGGGGGTTTGGCATGTAAAAGACCTGAAACCAGGTCCGGAATTAGAGTAATTATAATGTTTGTTCTTCTTGTTAGCCATGGATTCCTTGAGGTGCATTGACCCTAGAAGCACAGAGGCAGCAAGAGAGGTGATCTGGGATACTTTCGCGCTGACGCCTAGCTGAGAGGGGTAAGACTAATTTTGAGCCAATTGAGGAAGTACTAGGCTGGCAAGAAATTTTCTACGAAAATTTCTCCGAAGTTAAGGGGGAATTGTTACGTTTAAATTCTGTGCAAAAGCACAAATATAATTTGTCATAAATATAAATTAAATATTTACTGTACTGGCCTAACGTCTTTTGTGTTATTGGTCGTAAAGGTATAATTGTATCAGTATGGCCAAATACGTTTCTGGTGGTATTAAATAGTAATTAGTAACTAATTATTTACGTGTATTTTGGCCCTACCTGTAGGCAACACACATTGTTTTATATATTTATGTATTAGATTTTTAAATGAGCCGCTTATCCATTAGGGCTAATTGATTTAAGCATTGGCGACACTGTTGTGGAAGCCGAAGAATTTCCTTCGGTAGAGGAGGTCCGAGGGGACATTTTTGGAATGTGTTAGTGAGACATGGTGGAAGGCAAAGTTTGAAAAGGGCGTGATAGCAAATATTCTGGATGAATCCTACCTCGTGCTGAGGGATATTATTGCACACCCCTCTATAAGGGCTACCTATTGTGTTGAGTGTTCCTAGGTCAGCCTATCCTCAAGGGATAAAGTTATTTGTCATCTCCTGCCGGTCTGATGTCCCGTTGACTATATTGGACTCCTGGACTATATGGGAATTTGGAAGTTTTCGAAGATATTGTGAATTGTATAAAAACCCCAGTTCAATCATTGGTGTAATTTGCTGGGTAAGTTATGTATATTTTTTTGTATTAATTTTTTTTGGTTGTCATCATTCTATTTTTTTATGTCATTTTTTTGGTTTAGCTTTCTTCTTGAAAGTTATTTAAATAATAGATAATTAAAGAATGGTTTTTGGATATAAACTTTCTAGTTTCAATGAATTCTTAGTTACTACAATTTTGTAAAAAAAGTTTAATTGGGGGAAGCTTATATTTTATGAAATAAAAAAAACATTTTTCTGATTTCTCCGTGTTGTTTTAGGGTTTTTTTTTCTGATCCGGGTTTGAAGAATTATTTTTGTGTTGGGTATGAAGAATCATTTTTATTTCCTGGTATAAAGAATTATTTCTATTTCCTGGTATGCAGAGCATTTTCTACCTATTTTTGCTGGTAGAGGAACTTGTAAGCAGAATTGTCTTTCATGGTATAGGGACTTTTCCTCTCTATAAATGGACTTTTGATTTCGTGTACGTTGATATTTCCTACTGAACATATCTTACGTGGACATGTGGAAATCCTACCGGCTTTCCGTAAAGGCCATATCGACGGCGGAGGAAGAAATGCTATGTTATTAAATTCAGATAAGTTTAGTTGTATGGTCGGACGGTAAGTTCTTATAAAAATTTTTATTTACTTGCCTGGTTTCAAGCAATATCTACTATCATTATTTAATATTAGGCCAGGTATTGACAACTATTTTAAATTAATTAATTGTAATTTGTGTAATTGATAGTATATTTAACCCTACATATATATGACATCAAATATTTATCCTGACGGTCCCATATCTGATCAGATACGCAGGGCTTGGTATTGCGTACATCTACACCTCTTCTTTAATTTTATTGTTACAGCGGAGAATAATATTATATAATATTTATTATTACAAAACTTACTTATGTGTTACAGGTTGTTTAATTTATATATTTTAATAGTGCTGAAAATATGTTATGCTTTACAGGGTGTTTAATTTATATTTTTAAAATGAGGAACTTAGGTACATGTTATTGTTAAATTTTATTAAAGTTTCTTTTTTATTTATTTTTTTTGAAAAAGAGGTGCATTTGTTCGATTGGTATTTATTTATTATTTTGTTTGTTAGGACTTACCGATTCCGTTATTCCTTTCATTCATTTATTCATTTGTTTTACGTATTAGAAGAGTCAATACATGTTTGGTTTACTTTAAGGCTCGTTTTATTTCTTGTCTGTTCCTAAAATAAAACATTCATAGCCGAGGGGTAGTCCGTTGGAACGGACTGGCGCCCCTTATTACATCATATTTAGGTCTATAAAGAACTCGGACCCACTCCGCTGCCTGACAGGGTTCAGCTAGCCGGACATACCCCTATGTCCCCCCTTCTACTTGTAAGTAACTTGAAGGGTGGGGGGTGACAGTGTTTCCTAAGGGAGCTAGAGCTCCTTGAAGATGGCGTCTTGTAATTAGTTTTTCTTAAATACCTCCAGAACGCTTCTAGTTAGAAAAACGAAAATTGTTACACATATTTATCTTCTAGAGATAAAATGATTTCATCCATTGTGAATTTCTAGTACCAGTCATAGGCGTCCTTTTTGGGTGGGACAACGGTTATTTTATCGCATAACTTTTTTGTCTTTAAGTTTTAAGCATTTTTGATACTGGATTATTAAATTGTGATGTATTCTAGTACTAAAAGGTACTCTTGTTTTAAGTCGGTAGGACACACCGTTTTCTAGAAAAATCGATTTGAAAATTTTTCGTTTCCTGAATTTGAAAAAAATTGAAAAAATTTTTCAAAAAAAAAACCGTGTATTTTACCAACTTAAAGCAAGAGTACCTTTTTGTACTAGAATACCTCATAATTTAATAATCTAGTGTCAAAAATTATTAAAAATTAAAGATAAAAAAGTTATGCGATACAATATCCGTGACCTACCCAAAACGGACGCATATGACCGGTACTAGAAATTCGCCATTAATGAAATCGATTCATCTCTGAAATATAAATAAACGTACCAGTTTTCGTTTTTCTAAATAGTTTTTTTTTATTTTTTTTTGATATTTAAAAAAAATTTCAAATCGATTTTTCTAGAAAACTGTGCATCCTATCGATTTAAAGTAAGAGTAACTTTTGGTACTATAATACTTTACATTTAATAATCCCGACTCAAGAATGCTTAGAAATTAAAAACAAAAAAGTTATGCGATTATTTCATTCATAGTAGATTCTGACCAATAGAAAGCTACAGACATGCAAATTAAGGTGATAATTTTTGATAATCCCCCGTCGTTAAGCATATTACGTCAGATGCCCTTCGTTGCTACGAAAAAATACATTCAGTGACATTAATGACAAATGTTTTAAAAATTATAAAAGTGATGACTTTCAACCGTCAAATACATATTTATAACAACTGTGTGTTTAATTTCACTAATTGGTACTTACATATATAAATTACAATAAAATTTTGGTTTTGAACAGTTTTATTCATGAAACAATCGCAACAAATTGCACTCGAACTCTAAAATTAATATAAAATTTTTGCCCTCGTGACACTTTGACATAATTTCACTCGCCTTCGGCTCGTGAAATTAAAACTGCCAAAGTGACACTCGGGAAAAATTCAATAATTTTAGAGCTCTTGTGCAATTACTACTGATATTATAACTGTAGCCCTACCTAAAACGGACGCCTATGACAGGCACTAGGAATTTTTAATGGATGAAATCGATTTAACTCTGGAAGATAATTATGTGTACCTAGTTTCGTTTTTCTAAATAGAAGCGTTCTGGAGATATTTAAGAAAAACTAATTACCAGACGCCATCTTTAAATAGCTCTAGCTCCTTTAGTAAACATTTTCGGACTAGATGAATTGGATTAAATTGTCTTAAAATTATCTGAGGAACATCCTGTCTTCGTTTGTCGGTAGAGTTTCTGGACACCCTGTATATGATATATTATAAATTACAGTTTTAGTTTGAAAGATTTTTTCATAATATTTGCTAAATTTGAAGTAAAACGCGCCACAAAAGAGCCTCAAACTGCAAACTTTATCAAAGGTACTCTTTTGTGGCATGATTTACTTCAAATATAGCAATAGTCCAGGGCGCATCTATTTTGAGATGGATATTGAGAGGTGACCCAAATTTTTTTGCAGAAATTGCTTGAAAACAACTCAAATAATAATATTTGAGTTATGCTCCCACTCAAAATGGTCCGGAACATTGTTTAAATAATCAAAATGTCAAAATATGAATGAAAAATTCTTCTTTAGCGGCGAATCGATTGAGGGTAAAATTGTACATGAACCACGCGCCTGCGCACACTGACAGTATATAGTTCTGACAGTATGTAGTTCATTGCTAATCTTTCAAGATAGGTATGTATGTATCTGTAACCGTGCAAATAAGTCATTAAAAGAATATATTAGTGGTTTTAGGAATTGTATTATTTATTATAATTCTTGTGTTTTTGGATTTGTGTTTCCCTGTAGTAAAATAATAAAATATGTAGGCATAACATTTTTACAGTTTGTCGCCGTGTTGTGTAATTATATCCGAAACTTACGTGTCAATTCAAGTGGCTCGATGGCGTAGTTGGCAGAGCGGTGGGACAGAGAACGGAAGCACACGGAAGGTCGCGGGTTCTAATCCTGGACGATTCATACTTTTTTTATTTTTCGTTATTTTAATAAAAATTTTTTGAAAGTGGTAGATAAGAAAGTTAGTTTAATTTTTAAATAAAATACAAATAACCTGTTAAGTATATCTACTTCGTTTAAATTACCTATATAATAGAAGAATATCTTCTTACGTGCGTACAAAGTACACACACATTCTTTTTGATTATAACTTTAAAACTATTCATTTTTGAGAAAAGTTGTACTGACATAAAAGTTGCGTAATTAAATTTCCTACAACATAGAATTAGTTAAAAATTTAAAAAATAGTCACCCTTGTTGAAAAATGGCAATAATTGCAAAAAAAACCATACAAAAACAAGTATTCGCATTTTACGTTTTTCAACCATTTATGCTAAACTAAGGACCTTCATATTTTACCCGAAAAAACTTAACGATATAGTAAAATAACATTCTAAATTTCATTAAGATCGGTTTAATAGATTTTTCTAAAATAAATTTTGCAATCCAGCTTTCGCAAAAAAAATTCATTTTTTTAAAATGTTGCAGGATTGAAAATAAAGCAGATAGCAAGTTGAATTTTTTTTTCTTATAGAAGTGTACTGTACCTTTCATTTGCAATTTGCAAAATTAAAATCGATTAATTACCACGGCGTCAGGAAATTTTTTAAATAAACAATAATTTTTGGTGCTACGCGCAGGACAGCGGTGTTCGATTCACATAAGTTGATTTCCACCAAAATTTCTTCCAATTTTTATCTAATATATTATTTCTTACTTTATATTTTGTTGTATTTTGATATTTTAATTCCACAAAAATCAAACTTATTTTATTATTGTTTGTGAAATATTGTTTAAACAATTGCATATGTTTAAAAATAATAAACTTTTATTCTCTATGTTAAAATATATGAACAAAGAAAGTTTTTGCTAAAAAAAGTGTTATTTCAAAGGATAGAGTATGTGTTTTTATTTTGCAATAAACAAATTTATTTATTTATATCGAAATGTAATAAAAATTGAAATGTATCAATCATTATCAAAGGTCATTGAAACGCCCAATCAGAGCAAACTATCCACTGTCCTGCGCATAACACCAATAATTAATGTTTATTTAAAAAAATTCCTGACACCGTGGTAGTTAACCGATTTTAATTTTGAAAATTGCAAATAAAAGGTACAATACACTTCTATATGCAAAAAAATCTATCTGCTTTATTTTCAGTCCTGTAACATTTTGAAAAAATGAATTTTTTTTGCGAAAGCTGGATTGCAAAATCTATTGAACCGATTTAATGAAATTTACAGTATTCTTTTAGTGTATCATAAAGTTTTCTTGGTGAAATATTAAGGTCCTAAGAGTAGCGTAAATGGTTTAAAAACGTAAAATGCGAATACTTGTTTTTGTATGGTTTTTTTCGCAATTATTGCTATTTTGCAACAAGGGTGACTATTTTTTAAATTTTTAACTAATTCTATATTGTAGGAAATTTAATTACGCAACTTTTATGTCAATACAACTTTTCTCGGAAATGAATATTTTTAAAGTTATCAAAAAACGAAGAGAAAAATCGAATTTTCCCTTCATTTTTGACATTTTGATTATTTAAACAATGTTCCGGACCTTTTTGAGAGGGAGGATAACTCAAATATTATTATTTGAGTTATTTTTAAGCAATTTCTGCAAAAAAAATTGAGTCACCTCTTAAGTCCAAATTTACTAATATTTTTACAGATGCGCCCTGGTCTACAAAGAGTGTGGAAAAATCTTTCACAATAAAACTATAATTTTATTTTCCATCAAAATAAAAATACATTTTTGTGCTACGTAATATTCATATCAGCTCTTTTGTACCTGGAATATTGTGTGCGCCGCTCATTTTTACCGCTTTTAACGTTTTTTTTTTTGTTTATTACACTGCCTTTTATTTAAAACGAGTATAGTCGCCATCAAGATATTTCAGCAAAACCTTAATCTTATTACAAAGTCATTTGTATTTTAATGGTACGGTTAAGTTTCCGGTAGATACAGGAAGTAATCTATTGTTAATCTATTCACTTTTAATTATGATACCTGCTATTCAGTCTGTTTACCTCTCGAAATTTAATGATACTACATACTCAAATGCCTTTTAATAGGATTAAGATACTGTTTTTTCAAATATTTTGTTGACAAGTATACTTTGGGAGTAAATCAGCCTGTGATGAATCATTCACGTTAAATATAACGTAAAGTTATTCCTTAGTTAAGTTATATCGTCAAATTGGTGTGATGTATCATATTTAACTTAACTACTTGCGTTATTTCTTGACAGTTCTTGAGTTATCTGATACATCAACTGTCACTTTATAACGCGACGTTAAACCTCAAGTTATGAGATAACTTTGTAGTTATGTAAGGATATGTAAGGTTCGGTTCATCTTTTGACTTGTTTTTAGACACAAATCTAGTGAATTTAGAAGCTAATAATTTAATAATTAAGAATAGAAGGGTAATACAATTTTAAAAATTATACAAAAATCAAATCGAGAGATATAAGTTGAAATTTATAAACATAGGGATTTTAAAGTACCTACTGTTCTTTCTATCCAGAGTTGCCAGAAGATTTTATAAATCCCCACTTAGAAACTGAAATTCTCTCAAATTGAAGCTCAAATCCCCCAAATTTAAATTTTTGCCGCATTTTAATAAATTAGTAGTCAAATGAAGAGAACAGTAAACCAAAATTATACTATTTATCAACGAGGGCCCTGGAAATAATTCATAGTTCCTATCGTCTTCGATTATATGGGAGTATAATATACAGTTCTATGTACATTCACAAATTTAATTTACCATGACCCCTTAATATCCTCCATAATTTTCCGCCCCCAAAAAATCCCACTACAATTTCTGCTTAGAAAAATTTCCCTAGACGTTTTCAAATTACCCCAAACTTGTGGGAAAATACCCCAATCTGGCAACCCTGTTTCTATCTACTTTTTGATACACCACCGAACCCGAACGGTGGTTTGCTGTTCGGTCATCGGCGGTGGCCGACGACAGGTAGGTCTTCTCATGATTCACTTTCTCGCTCCAACTTGTACTATTTCTACATAAGGTTCTCTTTGTTAGAGAAACCAATATGTGCCAAAACTTACTTCTCTTTTTAGCGTTTAAGAAATAACTCATCTCATAACGGTGACGAAAACGTCACACCGAATTTACGTAAATAGATATGGACATAGTTATCCGTTAGAGTTATCTTAACTTTAACGCAAATGTTATACCGCATTTACACTCAGTTCTGTTGGACAGGGAATTGGGCAGGGAAGTGGGCAGCGTGAATGTGTAAATAGCTCACTCGCGCTGCCGCTGCTCATGCTACTGCCATTGCACGGCGCTCCCTCAAAAGTCGGTTTTCGAGATGGAAGTCAAAGGAATGGCAGAGCGAGCGCGAGTAAGTATTCACATTCAACTACTCTCTCTCTCACTTGCCGCCGGAAAAGTGAGTAAGGGAGCAAGACGATGCTGTCGTCACATTCTTGTGAGTCGTTCGGTAATGAGTTGTGAGGACATTGGCGAGGAACTGATGTGAACACCTCACTCGCGTCGGTATCGTATTTCGAGCAATATTTCCGTCAGCGGCAGCAGCAGTGGCAATAGCTGAGTATAAATCAGGTATACTCAGCTATTACCACTGCTGCTGCCGCTGACGGAAATATTGCCCGAAATACGATATCGACGCGAGTGAGATGTTCACAACAGTTCCTCTTCAATGTCCTCACAACTCATTACCGAACGACTCACAAGAATGGAATGTGACGACAGCATCATCTTGCTCCCTTACTCACTTGCCGCTTTGCCGGCGGCAAGTGAGAGAGTGAGTAGTTGAATGTGAATGCTAACTCGCGCTCGCTCTGCCAGTCCTTTGGCTTCCATCTCGAAAACTGACTTTTGAGGCATCGTCGTGCAATGGCAGTAGCATGAGCATGAGCAGTGCGAGTGAGAAATTTACACATTCACGCTGCCCACTTCCCTGCCCAATTCCCTGTCCAACAGGACTGAGTATAAATGCGGTAGTATTTCGGGCAATGTTTGCGGCAGCGGCAGCAGCAGTGGCAATGGTTGAGTATAAATCAAGTAGCGTATTAAAACTCAAATAACCCCATATTTTCATAATCAAATGTATTTGGATTGTTAAACACAAAAATTATTAATATTTCTTAGGATTTTACCTCACACAGAATTTGATATGAGCAAACAGAATTTTAAATTGAATGAATTAATTGGGCGCGAACGTTATCATTTATTGTATTGAAATGAGTTGTAAAGCTACTGTAATTTTATACGTTATTACCATTTTTATGTTTCAATTTATACAACAATGCCACCTTTGGTCGCTTAGTATACAATGTCAGACCGTGATAATGAAAATTATAGATTCATCAGTTACACATTCAATCAAAATATATTTGCTTCAAAAAGTATTTTTCCCAGTCGTAATACAGTAAGAATAAGCCAGTCAATCGGGAAAACACGAAAAAAATCTTATGTAGGTAATCTAAGATATTTGGGGGGTAGCTGATGACAATTCCGTGAAGAGGTACAGCTAATTTTGATATTATTCAGATAATAATCTTCAGTCAATAGATTTTGATAATAATCTTTCGTATATTTAGCGGTATTAGGCTGATATGCCTAAAATTGCAAAATTGTGGCAGTTAATTAGTTATTGAAGAATGCTACATTTCAAACAGATCGACCAAATATTTTACAAGTTGTTCTGAAGCTATTTCCTTGTGGCATTTTTATAATAAACTATTTTTAATGGGAAATAAGCCACAATTTTACCAAAAAAATGATTTTATTAACGTTTCGAAGCCCAAATCGGGTTTCGTTGTCAAAATACAAAATACTACTAAAATAAACAAAAATGTTGTTGCTAAGTAAAAAATTCTTCTAATAATTTATTTAATCTGACTCATTTATATTGGCAATTCAGACGTATATTATACATTTTAAAGTAGAAGACTTTAAAATGATATCGCCAATATTTATGAGTTGCGTTCCTAGGACGACTTTACTAAAAGATAGTTCATTCGATTACATGAAATCAATCCCAACTCAAGAATATCCATCACAAAAAAATCATAGCATGTGATCTGTCTTTAAAAAGACAACCAAATGCAACGATGACAGTAAAATTCTCGCGTTAGAGATTCCATAGTAAATCACGAGGGAAAATTTTTAAAATCCATTTGCAAATAATAATGACACATTTATAAAAAATACACAACATTTTTTAAACAAATTATCAAATATTGAATTTAATCCAAATAATATTTTAGTAAGTTTTGACATAAACAGTTTTTTTACAAATGTGCCATTGGATAAAACTTTAAACATAATTAAAACTAAATTAGAAAATGATAATACATTGACAAATAGGACAAGACTAAATGTATCAGCTATAATGGAGTTATTGACATTATGTACTAATAATACCTATTTTCAACTAAATAATGAATTCTATAAACAAAATTTTGGTCTAGCAATGGGTTCTTCTTTATCTCCATTATTGGCTAATATATTTATGAAGGATTTCGAAACTAATATTATTTCTAAACAAAATTTAAAACCCACAGTATGGTGGAGATATGTAGATGATGTGTTTTCAATATGGCCTCATAGATCAGAATTGTTGGATACATTCCTGAATATTATAAACGATCAAGAAGAGACAATAAAATTTACAATGGAAAAGGAATACAATAACACTTTACCTTTCCTCGATGTTTTAGTCTCAAAGAAGGATACTGGATATGAGATTCAAGTGTATAGAAAACCAACACACACCAACAGATATCTCAATTACAAATCAAATCACAACATCAACGTTAAAAAGGGAATCATTAAATCCTTATAATGATATAGCCAAAATTACTTGTTCTAACGAAAATTCATTTTTAGAAGAAAAACAATTGTTAACATCTGTTTTATTAAAAAATGATTATCCCTTATCGTTTATAAATAAGGAATTGTCAAGATTGGATCGAATGGAACAGAACAACTTAGAACGGGATCCTACAGCATTTACAAGAAATAATACGAGGAAAATATCAATACCATATATAAAAGGACTATCCGAGAAGCTTAAAACAATAGGAAATAAATTCAACATTTCAACAACATTCAAAACAACAAACACATTGAGATCTATTCTATCTAAAACTAAACCTAACAATGAACAAGAAAGAACAAAGAATTGCATTTATAAAATACCTTGTAAATGCGAACACTTTTATTTAGGTGAAACATCAAGACCATTAAACGTTAGAATAAGTGAACATCAGTCTTATATTAAAAATAGAGAATTTGATAGATCTCAAATATGTCAACACGCATGGGATAATGAACATAGAGTTCAGTGGAGAGATTCAAGTATAGTTCTGAAAGAATCAGATAGTAAAAAGAGAAAAATCAAAGAAGCGGCTCTAATTATGCTAAATGAAACCAATTGTGTCGCAAATTCCTCGGTAGAATGCAGTAGGATGTGGTTACCCATACTGAAAGAGGAAGTCAATAGAAAGAAAATACCACGATTAGTTAGTACAAATTTTATATTTTAGTATTACTTATTGTATATCTATATATTAATATTAGGTATGTATAATTTAAACATATTGAAGTCAGAATTTGGTATTAGTTTTTTGAAAGTAAATTAAATGTAAGACCAAATACTTACGATGTCAGGATAGTATCACGAGGTTTTTTCCTGGTTTTCCCTCGTGATTTACTATGGAATCTCTAACACGAGAATTTTGCTGTCATCGTTGCATTTGGTTGTCTTTTTAAAGACAGATCACATGCTATGATTTTTTTGTGACGGGTATTCTTGAGTTGGGATTGATTTCATGTAATCGAATGAACTATCTTTTAGTAAAGTCGTCCCAGGAACGCAACTCATAAATATTGGCGATATCATTTTATAGTCTTCTACTTTAAAATGTATAATATACGTCTGAATTGCCAATATAAATGAGTCAGATTAAATAAATTATTAGAAGAATTTTTTTACTTAGCAACAACATTTTTGTTTATTTTAGTAGTATTTTGTATTTTGACAACGAAACCCGATTTGGGCTTCGAAATGTTAATAAAATCATTTTTTTGGTAAAATTGTGGCTTATTTCCCATTAAAAATAGTTTATTATTTTACAAGTTATTCAATTTGTTTATCCTGGAGAGCGATTATTTATACAAACAGTCACTCTAGAGGTATTTTGTAAATCGCAGTCAATTCTTTCGATTCACGGCGAAATTAGATCTAGGATAGAGCAGCCCAGAGCCGCTTTTAGAAGAATGTCCAAGGTATTATTGGTATTATGTAACAGAGACCTAAAATTGACATTGAGGATCCGCCTACTTCGCTGCTACGTATTCTCGGTCTTACTTTATGGCGTCGAGTTCTAGACTGTTAATAAAATCGATTTAAATCGCCTTGAGGCTTTCGAAATGTGGTGCTGTAGAAGAATTTTATGAAAGTTTCTTGGGTGCAGATGATTCGAAACTCAACAATACTGAAATGTCTTAACATGACTACTTATATTATAAAAAGCATGAAGAAGAGAAAGCTAATGAGAGGTTCCAAATATAGGTTGCTACAAAATATTATGCAAGGGAAAATAGCAGACAAACAAAGTTCAGGACGAAGAAGAACCTCATCGTTGAAGGGCTTGTGAGATTGGGTGAACTGAATTTAACGTCGTGTCGTGTCATCTCCCATAATACAAGATCAACTGACTAACTGGCGATGAAACGGCCGGCGATGAAATGGACTGGCGATGAACCGGCGGCATCGAAACGGCGGCGATGAAACGTCCCATTCCGTGAGATTGGTATGGGGTTAATACAAGCATGCTATTTAGGGTGGCCGTGAATAAAATTAAGATAGTTATGACATGATGCTAACCAACATTCTGAAAGGACATGGTACATGAAGAAGAGAATCAATTCTTTGAGGCTTCATTTTTAAGGTATATTAAAAACTTCAACATTTTGTTAAATTTGTTCTAAAAAAACAGTTTAAAAGGGGCTGACTTTTTAGCTCACAAACATTTATAATAACTTTGATATTTTTTGTCACACGCTTGTAAGTAGGCTCAATGAAAAGATGGTGAAACAACAAACTTAAAAAAAACAGAACCTTCTACGATCAATAACAAGAAACAGGAGGTGTAGAAGTCCTTAATGAAACGAGTTGCCATGTTAAAAATCACCAAAATGTTACTTAATGTCCGACTGGTATATTATTTGACAAATAATGACATGATTCCGAAGTCAGTTAAGTATAATATAATGCCCTAGGGCGTTATTTTTCAAAATAACGCCCTAGGACATTAAATTTAAATAACTAGTTAAATACATTCAAATTTTTTGCACATAAAGAATAATTTAGTCATACATTAAACGTTAAAAGCACTGAGGAACAATTTGAACACTGTTTTCTATAGAATTAGGCATGCTGATTTCAAAACTGTTTTTAGTTTTCTTCTACCAGGTCACGTTCGTTTTCTATATGGATGGGGCGCCTGGTGGGGGTAATGACGCTATGACAATTGCAACTTGTCTAGACTTGCCTGTTAAATTCAGTTAGGTATGTCTGTTATACTGTGGTGAAAAGTTGCGTTGTGTGTCAGTTAGCAGTGTTTAGTATTTTGTTACTGAAGTGTATAGAACTGCGGACATCTTGGATATTAGTGCACCCTATGTAACGCACAGCTGAATATATAAGTGCGTTCGCGGGAGCCTGTCGGGGACTAGTCGGCGACAAATTAGCAGCAAAACGCATGCGCACTTTAAAATGATATAAATAATATCTGTAATAGATAAATATACAAGGTATATTTGCCTAGTATAATTTAATAATTAGTTATTAATATTAATTAAAAGTAAATATACCTTGTATATTTATCTATTAACGGTATTATTTATATTAAGTGAGGTTAGAAATTGTCGGCGACAATTTGTCAACTGTACCCGCGAACGCACCTATTGTTTGTGCGTCACAGTGTTGCCATGCCATTTCTTTCATAATTTCAATCAATGTTAAATGTACCTACAAGAATAATAGAATAAGAACGTTTACTTCTCCGTCATTATACTAGGTAGAATGACAAATGAGGTGTCAAATGAAAGCTTATAATCCAAGGATAGTGAGAAATTAGACCTAGATTGTCTGTCCCTCAAAGAATAAGCGTTATATTGGGGATTTCTAATGTCCACATTAAAAGTTGCACTATTTTTTTTTCTATAAAACATTTTGATCTAAAACTTACCAAAAAACTTCTTTGTACTCTCTACTTTCAAATAAACGTAATTAAGAAGCTAAATTTTAAACTTCGTGACACAACTTTTGCGATTAAACTTTGCAATGTACAAATCCGCACCTTTTTCTTTGAAAAATTCATAACCTTTATCACGATAAGAATAAAAACTTGAAGCAGGTACCTTTGTCTTCAGAAATGTTAGAGATATATACTGTAAAAATTTCAGAAAAAAATATTACAATGGAACAGAGTTGTAGCGAGGTAAATGCAAAAAACTTGATTTCATTTTTTTTTATTTTTAGGTTAAAATTGCGATTTTGACAATGTTCCCCCACATAAAATTCAAAAAATAAACTCATTATCGTTTTCAGCACCCTCGAAAATATAAAGTATGAATAAAATTAGCCATTCACCCCTCCGTGGTCAGTATCTCGAAAACTAAGCGGTTTTTTGAGGGTGTCCCGCTCGTGTATAATATCACAAAAAATTGTAACGTGATAGTATGAAAAAATAGAGGATACGGCAACGGTGTTACAAGTGATGGTCGGATCCAATGCCAAAATAATCCTGTCGCCAGGGGGGTACAACGGCCTCCTTAATTCAGATGGACTTACATAAGTTTTTTTTTATATATTTTTATCCGTAGAATACGAATTTTTTGGGTAACAGTTGATCCGGATGTCGATAAGATTGTTATAGACAAAGAACTTGAGGAATTACATAACAGCGATTTCTCGCAAAACAAAACATCTTTTTGTATTTTTTGGGTCATTCCAGGCAAAAAATGTTCTGACAAGTTTTTTTCGTAGGATGCATAGTTTTCGAGATAACCGCGGTTGAACTTTCAAAAAATCGAAAAATTGCAATTTTTGAACCCGAATAACTTTTGATTAAAAAATAAAGTAGCAATTCTGCTTACCGCATTTGAAAGTTTGAGTCAAATTTTATCGGTTCTGATTATTTGCATTGCTAAAAATTAATTTTTTTATTGTTAAACAAAGCTATAAACACATAGTGTTTCCCGTGCCTAATACATGCGTTTTAACGCATGCTACGTAGAAATTGCCTCGCTTGCACTTGTAGCTACTCTACCTACTCGTTCGATTTTAAATGAGAAATCATTGAAAACATCACTCACGCACTAGGTGTTTATAGCTTTGTTTAACAATAAAATAATAAATTTTTAGCAATGCAAATAATCAAAACCGATATAATTTGACTTAAACTTTCAAATGCGGTAAGCAGAATTGCTACTTTATTTTTTAATCAGAAGTTATTCGGGTTCAAAAATTGCAATTTTTCGATTTTTTGAAAGTTCAACCGCGGTTATCTCGAAAACTATGCATCCTACAAAAAAACTTGTCAAAGCATTTTTTGCCTAGAATGACCTAAAAAATACAAAAAGATGTTTTGTTTTGCGAGAAATCACTGTTATGTAATTCCTCAAGTTCTTTGTCTATAACAATCTTATCGACATCCGGATCAACTGTTACCCAAAAAATTCGTATTCTGCGGGTCAAAATATATGAAAAAACTTGGGTAAGTCCATCTGAATTAAGGAGGCCGTTGTACCCCCCCTGGCGACAGGACTAAAATCTACACAGACATTTTAGGGTGCACTAATATCCAAGATGTCCAGAACTGCTTAGTGTGTTTGAACTGAAACGTTTCCTCATGGCTACATCTGCTCCTATACGTCGTAAGTTAGAAAACAGCCCCGATTTGTTTACCATTCCCAGTCAAAGGACAAACATCAATACATTTGTCAGACAAACATATTTTGCCTATTTTAAAGTGGAACTTGGTGATCAAGATCAAGTATGGGCACCTCATAAAGTGTGTAAACAGTGTGTTGAGGGTTTACGGATGTGGACCAATGGAAAACGTGCTAAACTTCCATTTAGTATACCTATGATTTGGCGTGAGCCCAAAGATCATTCAAGTGATTGTTACTTTTGTATAGTGAAAACATCAGGATATAACAAGAAAAACAAATGTAAAATAGAGTATCCTAGTTTACTGTCAGCTATTCGCGCAGTGCCGCATTCAGCCGAAATCCCCGTGCCAGCTTTCAATGAATTTCCCTCTTTGGAAGAAGGGGAATAGGGATTTTGTGCAGATGAAAGCCACTCCAACGATGAAGATTTCGAAATTGAAGATGACTCCGTACGTAAGGGATTCGAGCAGCAAGAGCTAAATTATTTGGTACGAGATTTGGGACTATCCAAAAAAACTTCAGAGCTATTAGCATCACGACTCAATGAGAAAAACTTGCTTGAAAAGGGAGTCAAGGTATCCTATGTTCGAACACGAGAAAGGGCATTTCTGCAATATTTTCAAAGTGAAGGTGGATTTGTGTGTTGCCATAATGTAAGTGGTTTAATAGATGAGTTGGGAATTTCAAACTATAATGCATCTGACTGGCGACTGTTTATAGATAGCTCAAAGCGAAACTTGAAATGTGTTCTCCATAATGGAAATTTATTTGGTTCTGTTCCACTTGGCCATTCAGTTTGTTTGCGTGAAGAATATGACGACATAAAGAAAGTTATTGATCTGTTGCAATATCACATGTACCAATGAATCATTTGTGTTGACCTTAAAATGGTCTGCTTCCTACTTGGTCAGCAACGTGGATACACAAAGTATCTCTGCTTTTTTTGTATGTGGGACAGCAGAGCTCTTGCGCAACATTGGGTGCAGTCGAATTGGCCGCCAAGACCGGACCTGAGACCTGGTGGTCCAAACATTGTAAATCAGCCACTTGTCGACAGGAAGAACTTTATATTTACACCTCTGCATATAAAATTGGGTCTCATGAAGCAATTTGTTAAAGCTTTGCTAACTGAAGGAGACTGTTTCAAGTATCTCGTGTCGAAATTTCCTAGCCTGTCATTTGAAAAGATAAAGGCCGGTGTTTTTGATGGTCCATAGATTCGGCAGCTTCTTGCAGATGAACATTTCGTGGTCACAATGTCAGAAATTGAAAAGAATGCTTGGTTGGCATTAAAAAAGATTGTTAAAAACTTTCTTGGAAATACACGAGCATTGAATTACGCCGACATTGTCCAGCACCTCTTGGAGAGCTTCCAAGAGCTAGGTTGCAACATGAGCATTAAAGTGTATTTTTTACATAGCCACCTTGCTAATTACCCGAACAATCTTGGTGCGGTTAGTGATGAGCAAGGTGAGCGTGTCCATCAAGATTTGAAGGTCATGGAAGCACGTCATCAAGGTAGATGGGATGTACATATATGATGGCTGACTATTGTTGGAGCATCAAGCGCGAATGTACACAAACTGAACACTCCAGAAAAAGCCATAAACGCAAATTTTTGTCTTAATTTGTAAGTACTGTTCATTAATTAAACAATTTTATTTGTATGAACTCGATTTAACTTAAATTAAATGATTTGTAAACTGTATAATTGGTACGTTTTTATTTTATGTTCCTTTATAAGCATGATTTTTGATAGACAAAATCTGAGGTTATTCTCTGATTCAGACGCCAAAAATTAGTGAAAAACAAGGGTCAGATCTAACTTAACAAAAAATGTGTTCCCCAGTGTTATAGATAATAACGCTTTCGGTCAATGTATATTCCTCGAGCCAAAGGCCCTCGGTATATATGTTATAGTCAAAGCCCGAATTTCAGGCACTCCTAGGTTTGACTAGGCAATCCTCAGGTCTGACTGACGGTCTTAGTCAAAGCCCGAAATAAATTACAGTTTCGGCATTTGACTAGTCAAACCTAGGAGAGACTAAGTTGTTCAGGCAAAGGTCGAAATTTAATTTGATGAAATCGGGGTTTGACTAGTCAAACCTCGATCAGCTATTAAAATGTCGTAATTTGTTAGATTAGGTATAATAAAACGTCATTTTTTAATTTTAATGTTTATTATTTTTATATTGTCGGAATGAAAATAAAAAAATTGTGTGTATTCTCACATATCGAGGCATTATGGCATTTACAGTTGCACAATGCGTTAGACCTTTTACACTTACATAATTTTGAAGAGCATTTCTCATTTCACTTTATAGAGCATTTTATTAAGCCTTTTCCTCCAAATTTAGAATATTTTGTACCAACTTCTCTTAGAGACAGCTTAACGTCTGGAACATCTTTGAAATTAAGGAAATTCTCTTTGCATTCTCTTATTTGATTTCTTGAAAAAAAGTGTGTTTATTGTTCCGTATTTCGTACCAACTCTATGTAAACCGTCTGTTGTTTTACCTTGTATGTTACCCAAAATATTTCGAGCATCTCCTTTGGCTCTATTAAAGCTGGGGATAGGTATTGTTACAGTTTTTTAAATAATTAGAATTTATTTACACCATAACAAATGAGAAAATTATTTAACATTAAATATTTAAAAATATTAAATTTTTTACACAGAATAAAAATATTTTGAGGGAATAGATTCCACAGAATTGTATGAGTTTAGTATACACTCCCAACATTTCCAATAATCCTTCTTTTTTTAATGAAACCAACTCTATTTGAGCTGTTAATATTGTGAGGTAGGAAATTTTGTGTTGTACGTTTCCTACTCTGAATCTGTCAAAATGTGTCTGAATTGAGTGAACGGAGTTTGATTATTATTTACACGTAATTTGTTGGTTTGACCAAGTATATGGTCAAACCTCAAACCAAAAAAAGTTACATGCATGCGTTGTGCACAGATAGAAAAGATTAAAATAAATAAAGGAAAGGCGATTGAAGGTCTTCATGCCCAGGCTAATGCTATGAAACAATTAAGTGAAAAAAATTTCCTGCAATTTCGATCGGAGAAACTGTAACAATACATAATATCCCCAGCTTTGATAGAGCCAAAGGAGATGCTCGAAATATTTTGGGCATCATACAAGATAAAACCACATTTTTTTCAAGAAATCAAATACGAGAATGCAAAGAGAATTTTTTTAATTTAGAGGATGTTCCAGATGTTAAGCTGCCTCTAAGAGAAATTAGTACAAAAGATTCTAAATTTGGAAGACCAGGCAAAATGCTACTGCAATAAGAAATAATGCTCTTCAAAATTATGTAAGTGTAAAAGGTCTAACGTATTGTGCAACTCTAAATGCCATAATACCTCAACATGTGAGAATCAACACTTTTTTTTATTTTAATAACAATACAGGGTGTTTCATTGGGAAAGTAACATAGGTTAACTGTAGAAAGAGGACACTTGGGTGGTCTGAAAAATACCATACCTAATGGGTCTTACTTCATTAGTAACAAAGATACTGGGCGTTTTACCTATTTTGCCATTTTTTTATTTGGTTCATAACTTTTTAACCACACTGTATATTTATTTTATATTTGACACGCAAATATTATTTAAGGTGTACAGTCAACTAATTTATTTAAAATTGTAAAAAATCCAGGTCCGGATTAAAAAATATTACAAAAATTTTCCGACCCAAAAACAACACCCTGTACATTGAATTTTTTTAAAATAGATTTTGCATTTGAAAAGAGGATGAAAAACTAAATTTAGTGGTATACTTTGAATTTTTGGCAAAATGACTTTTCTGGTCAAATTTTGAATTTGAATTCTGAAATTATGTGAATTGCGAAAGCTCGAAGTAGAAAAAAAATTGAAATACGACTTACAACTTGCTAACCATACTTTATTTTTATTTTATATTTATCACTGAATATTTTTTAAGGTGTCCAATCATTTAATTTATTTACAATTATAAAAAAAATCCAGGGCCGGATTAAAAAATATTGGAAAAATGAAATTTTAATTAATAGCATTATTTATTGTAAATTGTTAAAATGTTAACATTTTAGTATTTTTTTTATTATGTCGACAAATAATTCCATAACCAATATTCACCTTTAATTAATAAATAAATAATACAGAGTCCACAAAAAATACATAACTTTAGTTAACGAACTATCTTAAATATTAAAAGAAAAACAGAAAAAAATTGCTGAAAAATAACTTTTAGATATCTAATATCCAAAATTTCGAACGAGGAAATAAATAGTAGAGAAGAACTTTTTGAGCGGATTCGAGACGCCTTCCAATAAATGAAGAATAACCCTGACGATATTAGGAAGTCAGTCAGACAAATAACAAAAAGAGCAAGACTTTGGCCAATAATTTTGATAAGTTATTTTTTGGAAAAATTTTTGTTTTTTTTTTAATTTGTAAGACAGATCGTTGATTAAAGTTATGTATTTTTTTGTAAACATTTTATTATTTATTCATTGATTAAAGGTGAATATTTGTTATGAATTATTTGTCGCCATAATAAAAACGAACACTAAAATGTTAACATTTAACCAATTTAGAATAAATAATGGCATTAATTAAAATGAAGTCACAGTTTAATTTTTTTAATTTGAGCTCTCGCAATTCATATAATTTCAGAATTCAAATTCAAAATTTTACCAGAAAAATCATTTTGCCGAATATTCAAAGTATACCACTAAATTTAGTTTTTCGTCCTCTTCTTAAGTGCAAAATCCATTTAAAAAAAATTTATGTACAGGGTGTTTTTTGGGTCGGAATGTTTTTCCAATATATTTTAATCTGGCCCTGGATTTTTTATAATTGTAAATAAATTAATTGATTGGGCACCTTAAATAATATTCTGTGTTAAATATAAAATAAATATATAGTGTGTTTAATAAGTTTTAAGTATTATTTCAATTTTTTTTCTACTTCGAGCTCTCACAATTCGCATAATTTCAGATTCAAATTCAAAATTTTATCAGAAAAATCATTTTGCCAAAAATTCAAAGTATACCAATAAATTTAGTTTTTCATCTTCTTTTCAAATACAAAATCCATTTTAAAAAATTTAATGTACAGGGTGTTGTTTTTGTGTCGGAATATTTTTCCAATATTTTTTAATCCGGACCTGGATTTTTACAATTTTAAATAAATTAGTTGATTGTACACCTTAAATAATATTTTTGTGTCAAATATGAAATAAATATACAGTGTGGTTAAAAAGTTATGAACCAAATAAAAAAAATGGTAAAATAGAAAAAACACCCAGTATCTTTGTTATTAATGAAGTAAGACCCATTAAGTATGGTATTTTTGAGACCGCCTAAGTGTCCTATTTCTACAGTTAACGTATGTTACTTTCCCAATGAAACACCCTGTATAAAAATAATAAACATTAAAATTAAAAAATGACGTTTTATTAAACCTAATCTAACAAATTACGACATTTTAATAGCTGATCGGGGTTTGACTAGTCAAACCCCGATTTCATAAAATTAAATTTCGACCTTTGCCTGAACAACTTAGTCTCTCCTAGGTTTGACTAGTCAAAGGCCGAAATTGTAATTTATTTCGGGCTTTGACTAAGACCATCAGTCAGACCTGAGGATTGCCTAGTCAAACCTAGGAGTGTCTGAAATTCGGGCTTTGACTATAACATATACACCATTGACCTCAAGCGTTATTATCCTTATAATACCCTTGGTACCTTAATAACTATAATATTTCGAGACTCATTAAAATATAGTTCAACTTTTGAACAGAAGA
Source organism: Diabrotica virgifera virgifera (assembly GCF_917563875.1). Lineage (NCBI taxonomy): Eukaryota > Metazoa > Arthropoda > Insecta > Coleoptera > Chrysomelidae > Diabrotica > Diabrotica virgifera. The sequence goes on along the minus strand of NC_065445.1, from coordinate 22,520,773 downwards.
TTTTGAGTAACATTCATACCGATAGCTTGTTTACTATTTTTGTTGGAAATAACCCACAATTTTACTTTGAAATTAAATTTATTTGACGTTTCAATTTCCACGTCGGAAATCGTTCTCAAAATAGAAAACATTGATGAATTAAACAAATTTTGTTTTTGTTGCTTGGCACAAAAATTCTTTGAATAATCTAACTTTATCTGACTCATTCATATTGACAATTCAGACATATATTGTAGATGACTTTAAAATGACATTGTCAATATTTTTAAATTGCGTTCCTGGGAAGACTTTACTGAAAGATAGTTCATTCGATTACATGATGTTGCCAACTAGAAAATCCAAACCAGGGACAGAGCAGAATGGCACAGGAAGCTTGATGGTAGGGGAGCCCAAGCGGGGATTTTTGCAGTTACTCAAGCGCGTCAGACAAAACACACATGGAGACAAACCTTGTACCCTGTAAATGTACCCCTACCATATATTGGCTGTTAATACAGGGGAGTTCGTGAAGGGGTTTCGTTTAATGTTCCGAAAAAAAAAAAATGTATTCTTGCAAAAACTCGAAATCGTCAGATGAAGATAAGGTAAGTTAAGTACAGGCGTGTATATTTCAACAATCTGACGATTTGAGGGAGTCGTAAGGAAATGGGAAGTCACAAAAAAGCGAATATTGTCGTCAGATCGAAAAACAAAAAAAAAATGCTTGTTCAATATTTTTCAAAAATCTATCGAACGATACTAACCACGACCCCCACGGAGAGGGGTGTGGATAAATTTAAAATTTTAAATAGGAACCCCGCGATATTTCCCGAAATGAACATCAGATTGAAAAACTGAAAAATACACTTATTTAATATTTTTGAAAAATCTATCGAATGAGACCAAACACAACAACCCCCCATGTAGGTGGGTTGGGGTTACTTTAAAATCTTAAATAGCAGCTCTCATTTTTATTGCAGATTTGGATTCCTTACGTAAAAATAAGTAACTGTTTTCCAAATTATGGATAAACGGCACTTTAATCGGAAAAAACGATTCTTGGAAATGGAAAATTAAATTAAAAAGGGAAAGTCCCCATTAAAATTGAAAACTTAACTTTTTTTTGTTTTAGGACCCAATCTTCACAACTCAATATGTCTCCATAACGCTTTAATAAATGCAAATTTAGCATCCTTGCCTCCCCTACTATGAGAAGGTCAAAAGTACCTGAATTTTTTTTGTAGAAATTAACTAATATTTTAAAACTTTTCACTAATTGATCCTTAGCGAATAAATACGGTATGGTGCAAATGAAAGGAATAAATTCGTTATTTCGCAAACCGGCGACTTTAAGAAAAAATCCCGAAACAGGTCGATTTTTATTTTTAAATTATAATATTTTGAATGGAAGCTAGGACAAATAATCCCCGGACAAATAATCCCGGACAAAAATCCCCACAAATTATCCCTGGACAAAAAATCCCCACAATAAATCCCGGACAAATAATCCACACAATTTTTTTTGGACAAAATATCCCCACAAAAAATCCCAGACAAAAAATCCCGAAGAAATATTTGCTGTCGAATAGTTCTCTAAAAGTTTTCCTGAAATTTTAACAAATTTCAAATTCCAATTCCATGCTGAAAACTTTAAATTATGCATGACAAAAAGTGTGAGTTTTTTAAAAAATCGTGGAAAATATGAGGAATGAGCTAAGACCTTATACATACATTTTACAACTATTAGCTATTACAATTACATACATTTTACTTCGCGCGTTAGCATGTGAACGGTCTTCAGTAAAATGTTTGTAGTTGTAATCGCGCGTTATCAAAACGCGCGTTAAGCGCCTGTCATGAAAACTGGGCCTTAGCTCATTCCCCATATATTCCACGATTTTTGAAAAAACTCACACTTTTTTGTCATGTAAAATTTGAAGTTTTCAGCATGGAATTGGAATTCAAAATTTGTTAAAATTTTGGGAACATTTTAGAGAACTATTCTGCAGCAAATATTTCTTGGGGATTCTTTGTCAGGGATTTTTTGTGGGGATATTTTGTCAAAAAAAAATTGTGGGGATTATTTGTCCGGGATTTTTTGTGAGGTTTTTTTGTCCGGGGATTATTTGTCCGGGGATATTTTGTCCAGGGATAATTTGTGGGGATTTTTTGTCCGGTATTATTTGTCCGGGGATTATTTGTCCGGACCCCCATATAAGTCTTACTAGTGACGTCATCCATCTGTGCGTGATGATCTAATCGATGATTTTTTTAAATGAGAATAGGGGTCGTGTGCTGGCTCATTTGAAAGGTTATTTAATTTTCTATTCAGTAATATCAACATTTACATAATTATTTATATAGGGTGTCAAAAAAAATATTTTAAATTAAAATATTTGACAAAAAAAGAAGAATGTGTGTAATTTATTTAATTCAAAATACATTATACTCCTGTCACCAATTAGAAAAAAAAAAATATTTATATCACAAATAAACATTGCTTTTCGCTTAAATTAAATGTACAAACTTCCAAGCCGTAGGTGGCTGGCGGGAGCTGGCTTGAACATTGAATTTAATCGAAAAGCAATGTTTATTTGCGAAATAAACATTTTTTTTGTTTTCGGGCAACAGTAAAATGCATTTTAAATTAAATAAATTACATACATCCTTCTTTTTTTTGTCAAATGATTTAATTAAAAAAATTTTTTTGACACGCTATACAAATAATTATGTAAATGTTTTCATCACTGAATAGAGAATTGAATGACCTTTCAAATGAGCTAGTACACGACCCCTATTCACATTTAAAAAAATCATCGATTACGTCATCACCCCCAGATGGATGACGTCACTAGTATCACATACATGCCAAAATATCATAATTTAAAAATAAAAATCGACCTCTTTCGGGATTTTTCCGTAAAGTCGTCGGTTTAGGAAATAACGAATTTATTCCTTTCATTTGCACCATACTGTATATATTTAAAATTCCCTGTTATTGTTAGGTACTAGCGTATTTTTCATTACTTTCTTAAAAAGTATAAAAAGCAAAAATACCTTAACGGTTATAAATTTAGTATACGTGTTTTACGTTTAACGTTATAAATTGTGTTGTAAAATTAGAAAAACTTAGATTTCAATATGTTTTTTATTGTATGTTCAATAAATAACCATCAAACAAAAAAAATGAAAATAGGTACTTATTATTAACAACAAATAAAAACTTAGAATGTTTTTTCATTTCAAAGTAAGATATTTTTCAAGCCGAAATCCCAAGAAAATTTAAAATATGGATATTAAAATCGAGTATTTTCTCTTAGAGCTCGAATAAAAGCTCTCTTCATTTCTTTTAGCCGTATTTATTCGCACTCGTTTACAAATTCGCCAACAAACTAATTTTGCCTAACTACTCTTCCTAAGTCTTCCCACTAATGTTCTATGGGGTTAAATCTGTACTTCTAGGAGGTCAGGATAGTATCAGAATACCAACATCTTTAAAGTACTTCATAAAGTAATTCATTCTAGAAATTGCATATAAGGCATCACATGTTCGGCATTAAGGTCACATCTCTCTAACATAACAAGATCTATATCTCTCTTCTATGGCGCTACAGCCCAAGTGGGGCCCTGCCTCCCCCAGCATCCTCCTCCAAGTATCTCTGTCTCTGGCTGCTCTTCTCCAGTTGTCCACCCTCAATATCTCTTTAGCATCAGTTCTCACTTCGTCTAACATCCCCCTTGATCTGCTTACTGGCCGACATCCCACCATAGTCCGGTAACTGTTCTACTAGGTGTTCCGTCGTTATCCATTCTTATAAGGTGTCCTGCCCAGCGCAATCTTTGTATTTTTGCATAATTTGCTATAGAAGGTTCTCCTCTGAAGGGATAAATTTTATTGATCTGATGAGAATCGTAAAAAATGGCAAAAATCGAGCGATGTTTATTTATTTAAGAGCTTTATAAAAAATGACTTCATTTCAAGCCCGAAGGTAGGTTTGTCAAACTTTTTTCATTTTTTTGGCATCCCAAAATTGACATTCTAAGCAAAATTTAGCTTGTTCGTATTAGTTTTACAGGTTCAGTTACATTTTCGTTCCTGTCGATTGCACTATTATTGAGAATAAGAATAAAAATATTGAAATACACTCTAGAGCTTCACGATACGATACAATATCAATACTTTTTAAGTATTAAGTATTGTATTGGTTATGCCAATGAAGTATCGTATCGAGTATCGATATCGGCAGTACTTTCTTATAAAAATATCGTATTGCTATTGATTTCGATACGATATCGATACAATACTCGATGAAATATCGACATAAAAAGGATTATTAAATATAATAATTCTTGACATAATAAAAAAGACATTAAATTAATAAAAAAACTATTCTTTATTCATTTATCACTATCGTTATTAAACAAAGCTCTTAAAATATACATAGAGCAGTCACTGAAGGTGGATTTGAACTATTACCCCTGATTTCGTTGAACCTCAATAGATTCTTTTGAACATTGGTGAGTGGTTAGAGGTTATCTTAAAGAGCAAATGTGACATAGTGCCGATTTGCGCTTTTTGCATTTTAGGGGTGAAATCCACCCTTGCTTTAAAATTATTTTTTATATTTCTGAAAGTGCAGTCATCGAAGGTTTTCCCCTCCGATTTCGTTGAACCTCCATTGATTCTCATGCAAATTGGTGAGTAGTTAGAGGATACCTCAGGAAACAAAAATGATATGATGCCAACTTGCGCTTCTTGCATTTTAGGGGTGAAATCCACCCTTTTTAAATGAAAAAATACAGGTTTAAGCAGTATGGCGTAAGTATAATTTATTATTGTAATTGATTTTTCAACCCTTGTAGCAACCTTAGCCTAAATAAAATTTCACGTAATTGTTGTAGCAATTAATGTTGGGCAATAATAACTCACAAATAATGAAGTATCATAAATAGAGATAGGAAATAATGAAGTTCCATAAAATAGCATTTCATTAAAATGTGAAATTACAAGGTGCTCCATTTGAGAAAACTCAAGAAATACTCATTCAGTTTCGACCAATCCTGTATACTAAAATTAAAACATTTAGCTATATTAATAATTTTTAGCAATAGACTATATTAAAAATAATTTGAATATTAATAGATTTCTTATAACTTATATAGGAATGCTCCTTTGAAAGTCGACTAAAACTTACTAATTCTGTATTGTTTAAAAACTACTTTTGAAAAGATAGGGAAGTCCCCGGAGATTCGGAATAAATCGCAATTCAGTATTTTTTTTCAAAATTATTCTTTCGTCATCATCACTCACTTCGATAATATTGCCACAAATTCCACTTGATAAACAGTGTAATCATAACAGTCATTTACTCACTCTCAAGAGTTTCAAGTTCAGGCACTAAAGTGTAAAATATTATAACTGCTGATGCTTGGGTTGCAGATCACTTAATACTTTTATGTAAATATTTATGATCTAAATACCTATTCCACAAAATATAATCAAACAACTGTAGCGTTTTATTTTTTTTTCTCGATATTGATATTTTCAATAATATCGAGGCAAGCGTATCGACAATATAAGAGTATTGTATTGATTTCAGATAATGAGTATCGTATCGACATTAACATTGCTAAGGTTTGTATTGTATCGGTATCGTATTGGTTTTCGATACGATATCAATACAATATCAATATTTTTATCGAATATCGTGAAGGTCTAAAATACACAGAAAATAGAAATATATTGTAATTATTATTGGTCCAAGATGAGAGCGGAAAAATTAAGTAGTATATTGTTAATAATTTAATAAAAAAAAAATATTGGTACCTACTGGCTTTATGAACTGCTGGAGAGCGTTTAAGTTTCTAAATTAACGTTCCACCTTAAAATCACAGTTTTTGGACTAAAACCACGACACAAATAACAAACAACAAAAACTGAATATTAAATTTTTTGGAAATGTATAAATTACGGTATATATACTGCCAAAGTTCAATCACTTACTCAGATATTAACCTCTAACAAATATGAACCTTTGATTTGCATATCTCATTGTTACATTCTTTTAAATTTCCGCCCAAATAAACAGGGTTGTCGTTTTACATTTCTCTTTTCCATAATTTAAATTAAAAAAATCCTTGATAAATTAATTGTGATACATGATTATGGTACACGATTTTTACGGATTTAGAGAGATTTTTACAAATAAGAGCAACAGAGATGAAATTCCTAAGGAGAAGCTGCAGAGTAACAAGGAGAGATATAATAAGTAACATGGAGATTAAGAGAAGAATATGAGAGTGAACTCAGACATAATAGACTACATCGAAAAAAAGAGATTAACCTGGTACGGACATGTCAGAAGAGCAGACCAAAATCGTTGGATAAACCGAATAAGAGAGTGGAGCCACATAGGAAAAAGGAAGAGAGGCAGACCCCGAAGCTCCTTCAGAGATGAAGTGGACGAAGCAATGGAGAGAAGAAATCTGCAGGAAGGGGACTCGTAAGACAGAAAGAGCTGGAGAGAACGGGTGAGTGAAGTAATACAGTGAAAACTGTGGAAATCCTTAGTATACAGGGTGTCCCAGACTAATTTACCCACGCTATATCTCTTAAACGAATAGAGATTTTCGAATGGGACAAAATGTGTTCTATTCTACTTGTAATACACTTCAATATAGCGTAGAAAAAAATCATCCCCTAAATATTCATCCCTTAGTTACAACCCCTAACTTTAATTTTTTTTAGTAGCACCCTGTATATTTTTTTATAGTTTTGGATGTTGTCTTCTATCGTCTATTCAACACATTCTTTGAAAATAAAATCGGTTCCTAAATAACCAAGAAAATATCAGTTTAGTTTTGTTAATTATGTGTCCCAGACTAATTTATCAAGGCTATATTTCATAAACGAATAGAGATTTTCGAATGGGACAAACACTGATCTATTACATTAAATTTGTAATACACTTTAATATGGCGTAGAAAAAAAATATCCCCTAAATATTCATCCCTTAGTTACAACCCCTAACTTTATTTTTTTTTAAATAGCACCCTGTAAGTTAGGGATGAATATTTAGGGGATGAATTGTTTCTACGCCATATGAAAGTGTATTACAAATGGAATAGATCAGTTTTTGTGCCATTCGAAAATCTCTATTCGTTTAAGAAATATAGCCTGGATAAATTAGTCTGGGACGCACAATTTAACAAAAATAAACTGATAGTTTCTAGGTTATTTACGAACCGATTTTACTTTCAAAAAATGTGTTGAATAGACGATGAAAGACCACATCCAAAACTATAAAAAAATATACAGGGTGCTATTAAAAAAATTAAAGTTAGGGGTTGTAACTAAGGGATGATTATTTAGGGGATGATTTTTTTTGTACGCCATATTAAAGTGTATTACAAGTAGAATATATCACATTTTGTCCCATTCGAAAATCTCTATTCGTTTAAGAGATATAGCGTGGGTAAATTAGTCTGGGACACCCTGTATATAGGAAAAGATTCTTAAAGGAGAAGTAGACCGCAATATAGAGCTCGCTACGGAGTAGCTATATTAATGGACAAGAAATGTATTTCTAGCTCGATCAAACTGATCAGATGGTTTTTTTTTCTTTAGGTGCCGCCTCTCAGTCGGAGTTTGTATAACATCACCACTATTATCACTCTGTCTATAGCTAAACGGAAATGTACTATTGCAGCGGTTCTTAAACTTTTTGAGTCATGTACCACCTACAGTTCTTTTTATTATTTTTGGTACCACATATGTATACAGGTAACAACAATACAGGTCATAAATTAAATCACATATTCTGGTACCAAAAGTAGTTCGATTGAACCTAACTTACCCTAGTGCAAATATGCACACAAAAAAAGTTACAGCCCTCTGAAGTTACAAAATGAAACTCGATTTTTTACGATATATCGAAAACTATTGGAGAATTTTTAATGAAAATGGACATGTGGCATTACTATGGCAGGAAATTATAGTGAAATTTGTGCACCCATAAAAATTTTATGGGGTTTTGTTCCCTTAAACCCCACCAAACTTTTATGTACGTTCCGATTAAATTATTATTGTGGTACCGTTAATTAAACACAATGTTTTTGAAACTTTTTTGCCTCTTAGTATTTTTTCGATAAAACAGTTTTAATCGAGATGCGGCTTCTTTTTTAATATGTTTACATAACAATTTTATGGAGGTTTTGTGCCTTTAAACCCCCCAAATGTTTGTGTACCAGGAGCGTAATTTGAAATTTTGATAGGGGGGGCAAGAATTATATATACAATACGTTTATATTCAAACATAATACAAAATTGATCTATTTTTTGTAAATTTCAGTAATTTTCAGGGTCAAGGGGGGGGGGCAAATGCCCCCCTGCCCCCTATCAAATGACGCCCCTGTTGTGTACGTTCCAATTAAACTATTATTGCGGTACCACTAGTTGAATACAGCGTTTTTAAAACTTTTTTGCCTCATAGTATTTTTCCGATAAGGCACCTTTTTTTATCGAGATGTGGCTTCTTTTTTAATATGGTTAAAAATATACCTGAATCTGTAATTTATAAATAACTTTTCATGTTATTATCGGGTCTCTATTATAATAATAATCGTACTTAACAGTATACAAATATGCGGTGGATTTGACAAATATTTAAAATATCTCGATAAAAACTAGCTTTTAGAAAAATTATTAAGAGGCAAAAAAGTTTTAAAAACATTGTGTTTAACTAATGGTGCCACAATGATAATTTACCTGGAATGTACACAAAAGTTTGGGGGGGGGGGAGGTTTAAAGGAACAAAACCCCCATAAAATTTTTATGGGGTGCACAAATTTCACTATAATTTTTTTAAAGATTTTAATATGTCCGTTTTCAGTAAGAAAACTCAAATAGTTTTCGATATATTGGAAAAAATTGATTTTTATTTTGTAACTTCAAAGGGCTGTAACTTTTTTTATGTGCCCATTTGTACTAAGGTAAAATGAAACTTATTTTTGGTCCCAGAATATGTGATTTAATTTATGACCTGTATTTTTGTTACACACTGTATTTTTATAGTGTATTATGAAGACTTACTAAGTACTGCTATTTTAATTTTTTTTTGTGTTTTGTGTACCACCGCAAGTAATGAAATGTACCACCAGTGGTACATGTACCACAGATTGAGAATCGCTGTACTATTGAATTACATTTAAACAAGTCTTCCAACGTACTTAGGAATGGACCTGGTCGCAAACAATGAAGAAGAACTGAAAATAAATAGAAGGCTTATCCTGGCAAATAAAACCTATTTCGCGATGGGCACATATTCAAATCGCGAGACGTACACTGATTCAGTAAATTTGTACTCTACGAGCTCCCTAGTGGGAAAGTTTTGGGGTAGTTCTGATTTCTTTCATTATATATGGATTTTGGGCTGCTGAATCCGAATATGAGGTTTGCGGACAAAATTTCTTGCCGGAACATTGAAAAAATCGAAAAATTTCAGCTTTTTTCCGCTTTTTTGCTCAAATCTCGAAAACTATTAAATTTTAGTAAATAGTCTGTTAACAAAAATTAAAGTAAAAGATGTAAATCTTTGAAACACACTCAGTGATCAAAAGATCTAAGTTATTGGTTTACCGACCAAACGTAACTAAATCAAACAAATGAAATAGAGAATGTGGAAAAATCCCCTTACGAACAATTCACACATCCACCATTTCAGGTTGGGAAAAATTTCTTGAATAGAATCAAAGATCCAAACACCTGTTCTTAGAAATGTGTTTCGCCCTCTTCAACCTCTCTGGGCTTATCAATAAAGATGAGAGGTTGAATATCTTTAGACACATTCCATCAAAAAACAACATTCGAGACCCAGACATAGCAGGAGCGTATATCTACGCCGCATAATCTGACCATGACAGCCTCACGTTTTAATTCCCTAATTACTATAAGTAAAATATATGTTTGAAAAACAAAAAAACAAAAGATGTAAATCTTTGAAACACACTCAGTGATCAAAAGATCTAAGTTATTGGTTTACCGACCAAACGTAACTAAATCAAACAAATGAAATAGAGAATGTGGAAAAATCCCCTTACGAACAATTCACACATCCACCATTTCAGGTTGGGAAAAATTTCTTGAATAGAATCAAAGATCCAAACACCTGTTCTTAGAAATGTGTTTCGCCCTCTTCAACCTCTCTGGGCTTATCAATAAAGATGAGAGGTTGAATATCTTTAGACACATTCCATCAAAAAACAACATTCGAGACCCAGACATAGCAGGAGCGTATATCTACGCCGCATAATCTGACCATGACAGCCTCACGTTTTAATTCCCTAATTACTATAAGTAAAATATATGTTTGAAAAACAAAAAAACAAAAGATGTAAATCTTTGAAACACACTCAGTGATCAAAAGATCTAAGTTATTGGTTTACCGACCAAACGTAACTAAATCAAACAAATGAAATAGAGAATGTGGAAAAATCCCCTTACGAACAATTCACACATCCACCATTTCAGGTTGGGAAAAATTTCTTGAATAGAATCAAAGATCCATCAATTGTTCGTAAGGGGATTTTTCCACATTCTCTATTTCATTTGTTTGATTTAGTTACGTTTGGTCGGTAAACCAATAACTTAGATCTTTTGATCACTGAGTGTGTTTCAAAGATTTACATCTTTTGTTTTTTTGTTTTTCAAACATATATTTTACTTATAGTAATTAGGGAATTAAAACGTGAGGCTGTCATGGTCAGATTATGCGGCGTAGATATACGCTCCTGCTATGTCTGGGTCTCGAATGTTGTTTTTTGATGGAATGTGTCTAAAGATATTCAACCTCTCATCTTTATTGATAAGCCCAGAGAGGTTGAAGAGGGCGAAACACATTTCTAAGAACAGGTGTTTGGATCTTTGATTCTATTCAAGAAATTTTTCCCAACCTGAAATGGTGGATGTGTGAATTGTTCGTAAGGGGATTTTTCCACATTCTCTATTTCATTTGTTTGATTTAGTTACGTTTGGTCGGTAAACCAATAACTTAGATCTTTTGATCACTGAGTGTGTTTCAAAGATTTACATCTTTTGTTTTTTTGTTTTTCAAACATATATTTTACTTATAGTAATTAGGGAATTAAAACGTGAGGCTGTCATGGTCAGATTATGCGGCGTAGATATACGCTCCTGCTATGTCTGGGTCTCGAATGTTGTTTTTTGATGGAATGTGTCTAAAGATATTCAACCTCTCATCTTTATTGATAAGTCCAGAGAGGTTGAAGAGGGCGAAACACATTTCTAAGAACAGGTGTTTGGATCTTTGATTCTATTCAAGAAATTTTTCCCAACCTGAAATGGTGGATGTGTGAATTGTTCGTAAGGGGATTTTTCCACATTCTCTATTTCATTTGTTTGATTAAAAATTAAAGTACTTGAAATTATCTACAAATATCACTATTTACTTTTTTTTCAGACGAACCGTTCGGTCTAAAGTGCAAGTTGAAAATTGCCAATTTTTAACGGTCTCGGCAAAACCCACTTTTTACATTCCAAAACTTTATTTTTTATTAGAATGCTATCATTTGATAAATTTCTCCTAGTACAAATAATAAATGTTAGTTCATAGGTATGGTATGTCTCTTGTGACAGCTTCCATAAGTCCATTCCGTCCTAAGAGGCCGAGAATGTCTCTGCTTTTCCCTTAGAGCCACAGAAGATCAGGCACAGATGGAGTCACATTTTCAGTTGGTGTGAACATTCCCTTCGGATCTTGATTTCTAATAAACCTTGAGGTTTTGTCCTTTCAAAATGTAGTAGTTGAACGGCTCTCTGACTTCCATAAACCTCAGGTGCAGGTTTAGTTTTCAGCCGAGGAATGGATTGGTTAGGAGCTATTGCATGTTTTGGTGCAATACAAGAAATACCACCCATGATGTAAAAAGTGTGGTATCCGTCGATTTTATGTACGTTAACCCTTTCTGTCCCAACGCTGCATATATATGTTTTTGAAAAAGTGGGTCTGTATTCCCAGCTGCCGTATATATACGTTCAAGGTGTTATGGCCTCAATTTACTAAAGCCGAAAATATGCGTTGCTTATAAAATTTTAGACTCATTGGTGTCCCAATGCCGTAGAAATATGTCCGAAAATGTTAGATTATTGTTTCCAAAGCCTCAAAATATTGGCACGTAAGACAGGTCATGCGGACCCATTGCCGTATATATTTGTTCACATATTTTAGATATATGCTATATTGTAGCACTGGAGGCAACGCTTATAGGTAGCTGCTATAAGGTGAAGCGTTTGTAGCCACAGAAAAGACCAGAAAAAAAGAAACGAATCGAGAAATATAATATATGCAAGACGCGGAGTCGGCCTTTGCGTAGTGTCATGTTTTGAGGAGAACCACACAAAAGAAATCTTTTAATGTTAATTTACATTACATTATTTTTTTTTAGTTAGTTACATTTTTTCAAGTTGGTTTTGCTCTCTGATGAGTACTTTTGAAAAGAAAACGTTTAAGTTGGTTAAAAAAACTCTTTAAAAAACATGTTTTGGTCATTTATTTGTTTATTTATGTGCGACGTATATATAAGGCAATGGGACTCTAAGCATGAAAAAATCCTTTGGGATTGAGGGACCAACATGCAAATAAAGGCCTGGCATAGAAATGGTTAAAATTAGCGTTTTCGTACACCTGTTGTGTAAAGCACGGCTGGTCAATTTTCTGCGGATCGCGTGCGATTGCTGACACTTCCAGATAAGCAACGCGCTTGCTCAAAGTCTTGCAGCGGCAGTAAGGCCCAGATAGTTGGTCTCACCATTCCTTGCAGGGTTGGCCGTTTTCTCTACAAAAAGTACGGCTTATAAAAATAGGTTGATGTAGTTTCCTCTTTGGGGTTTTGTTAATCCTATACAGAAGCTGTTCGCCTGGAAGTGTCAGCATTCGCAGGAGATCCGCAGAAAATTGACCTGCCATGCTTTACACAGTAGGTGTACGATAACGCTGATTTTAACGTACATACAATCGACGAATACCACACTTTTCACGTCATATGTGGCATTTCTTGTATTGCACCAAAACATGCAGTAGCTCCTAAGCAATCCATTCCTCGGATAAAAAAGAATCCCGCGCCTGAGGTTTATGGAAGTCAGGGAGCTGTTCAACTAATTCATTTTAAAACGACAAAACCTCAAGGTTTATCAGAAATCAAGATAACAGATCCGAAGGAAATGTTCACACCAACTGAAACTGTGACTCCATCTGTGCCTGATCTTTTGTGGCTCTAAGGGAAAAGCAGAGACATTCCTGGTCTCTTAGGACGGAATGGACTCATGGAAGCTGTCACAAGAGACATACCATACCTATGAACTAACATTTATTATTTGTACAGAAAACTAGGAGAAATTTATCAAATGACAGCATTCTAATAAAAAATAAAGATTTGGAATGTAAAAAGTGGGTTTTGCCGAGACTGTTAAAAATTGGCAATTTTCAATTTGTACTTTAGGCCGAACGGTTCGTCTGAAAAAAAATAATAAATAGTGATATTTGTAGATAATTTTAAGTACTTTAATTTCTTTTAACAGACTATTTACTAAAAGTTAATAGTTTTCCAGATTTGAGCAAAAAAGCGGAAAAAAGCTAAAATTTTTCGCTTTTTTCGCGATTTTTTCAATGTTCCGGCAATAAATTTTGTAGGCAAACCTCATATTCGGATCCAGCAGCCCAAAATCCATATATAATGAAAGAAATCAGAACTACCCCAAAACTTTCCTAGTCAAAACACAATTTTATTGAATCACACCGGAAAACAAAACTCCGGGTCTATTAAACAATAATCAGGCCATCTTTCTCTGTTTTGTGCGGCTTGCATCCAGTTGCCGACAATACGCTTCAGATCGTCAGCCCATCTGGTTGGTGGTCGTCCTCTGCTCCGTAGTGCTTCTTCTCGTGGTCTCCACTCGACAATACGTTTTGTCTATCGGTTGTCTGACAATCTGGCGACGTGTCCTGCCCAATTCCACTTTAGCGACGCGATTTTTTAGACAGCGTCCATTGTTTTTGTTCTACGACTTATTTCTTCGTTTGGGATTCGGTCCCTCCGGGAGACACCCAACATCTGGCGCTCCATAGTCCTCTGAGTTATGCGAATCTTGTTCACTACCTTTTTTGTGAGTGTTAATGTTTCCGTTCCATAAGTGAGTACAGGCAATACACACTGGTCAAAGATTTTCCTTTTCAGGCATATTTTGTCCTATCTTTGATCAAATCGTTATTCTGGGAGATTTAAACATAAATTTTTTCAATTTAAACTCTCCTATTTTAAACTGTTTTGAGTCTTATGGTCTACTGCAAATTCTTAATGAACCCACCCGCATAACAAGGACAACGAGCACACTTATTGATCCTGTTTTTGTAAATTGTCCGGACGTTGTTGTTAACCAAGGTACTCTTCCTACAGATAATATTTCTGATCACAATCTTGTGTATCTAACGCTTAATCTTAAATCACATAAACCACCACCTAAATTTATAGAATATCGCTGCTTCCAAAATCTTAATTATCAACAATTTTATAATGATTTAATCGAACTTAACTGGAATAACATTTTTAGAATATCAAATATTGACAAAAAGATCGAATACTTTAACACACTATTAATTGAACTTTTTGGTGTTCATGCCCCTTATAAAAGATGTCGAGTAACAAAAAATGAAGCACCTTGGTTGACGGATGATATTAGACTTTTGCAGAAGCAGAGATCAAAGGCGTTGCAAAAATTTAAAAAAAGTAAGGGTCAGGAAGATAGAGATAATTATAAACTACTAAGAAATAGGGTTGTAAACTTAACTAGAACTGCCAAAAAGAACTACTTAGAAAATATATGTTATGAAAAAAATTCAAATAAAACTTGGAATGCAATAAAAAATTTAAATGTTCGAACTAATAAAAACTACGATCTTCCTCCTAAATTAGCTGACCCCGAAGCTATTAATAAGTATTTTGAACAATATTTGTCCAATGTTTCTAATAAGGGTAAAAATAAAGAACAATTTTACAATAGTAACAAATTTAATAATAATCTAAATTTCGCTTTTTCGCTCACCTCACTGAATAGCATCAACTTGGCATTGCATTCCATTAAAACAAACTCTTGCGGAGTAGATAACATATCAGCGAAAATGCTTCAACTTTGTAGCCCCTTCATAGATATTTATATTCTCCATATAGTAAACTCTTGTATAGAAAAAACATATTTTCCATATTTATGGAAAATGGCTATTGGTAAACCATTAGCCAAAAACAACAATCCTCAGACTTTCTCTGACTTACGAATTATAAGTATACTTCCAGCCCTTTCCAAGGTATTGGAAAGGATTCTATATGATCAAATATATCTTTACTTTACAAACAATAAAATACTGTCTGATAAACAATGTGGATTCCGGAAAAACTATAGCACCGCTACTGCTTTGGTAACGGTTATGGATGAGATCCTAAGAGCATCTGATAAAGGTCAGATAAGTCTGCTCGTTCTTTTAGATTTCTCCAAAGCGTTCGATACCGTAGACCATGAGTTGTTATGTTCAAAATTGCGATACTATGGGTTTGAGGCAGAGTCTGTAAACCTAATACAATCTTTTTTATTAAATAGAACACAAAAAATATCTGTTGATAACAAACAATCTACCCCAATAAATATTCTTTCAGATGTACCCCAAGGGTCAATTCTTTCTCCATTATTGTTTTTAATTTACACTACTGATATTATTAACTCTTTACAATACTGCAGCATAGTTGCTTACGCTGACGACACTCAATTGTACCTTAGTTTCGATAAAGAAGATTTATTTAATGCTTTGGATAAAATTAATTCTGATCTTGAAATAATAAAAGAACTCTCTGACGAACACAACTTAAAACTTAATTCCACCAAATCAAAACTATTATGTATCGCAAATAAAGTCCAACGTCAACTTGTAAAAAACAATTCAAGCATAAAAATCGATCATGTTAGCTTACCATTCACAGCCTCAGCTAGAAACCTTGGAATTATATTTGATGAAAATCTAAGATTTCAGGAACATGTCAAAAACATTAACAAAAAAGCTTTTTCATCATTGAAACTCATTTTCATGAATCGTCACATTTTAAGTAAAGACTTAAAAAAGCTTCTTTGTGAGAGCCTTGTCCTGTCTCATTACTCTTATGGTGATTTTATTTTTATGCCATGTCTACTGGAGGCGGAGAAGAATAGGATACAGAAAATGCAAAACTCCTGTTGTAGACTGATTTACGGGATTAGAAAATATGACCACATTTCACATAAAATAAAAGAATGCGGTTGGCTTAATATGAAACATAGAAGCACATATCATCTGGGTAACTTTATTCACAAGTTACTTCTGATGCCAAACACCTCCACTATTCTTAAACAAAAGCTCGTCCGAAGAAAGGAAATTCATATGCGAGACGTGAGATTGAAAGACACTTTCACAATGCCACAACGATCAGCTTGGTTCCAAAGGAGTTTTACCTACAACGCAGTCAAGCTGTATAATTCAATTCCCCATAATATTAAACTATATTCAATTAATCAATTCAAGTATAAATTTCGTTTATATCTTTTTGATAAACAATAACATTACTTAACAATTGTGTTGTGCATTGAGCTTCATGGACATATTTTTGGTTGGGCTGTTTTGAAAGAATTTTTTCCCAATGATGAGTTTGAAAAAAATATTTTTTTTGAGTACTTGGTTAATATTTAGTTTTTTTCCCCACTTTTTTTTTTAAGTTAGGTTTCTTTTTAATTAGTTAGTTTAGGTTTATTTTTAGATTAATTAGAAGCGTCGGGGATTAACATTTGGTTAAGTAAGAGATGTTATCCCAATAGGGTTTAACTTTTTTGCTTTTGTTTTATATTCTTCAATGTGCTGTAACTATATGCTTATTTGTTTTACATACCAAATGAATAAAAAGTCTTTATTATTATTATTATATGGGTAAGTCCTATTTAAATACATAGCTCAGTTTACCAAACGCTGCCCAGGCTAATCCTATGCGACGTGGGAGCTCGCACGTTTGGTTATCTCTTCCCAACCGAATTTCATGTCCCAAGTACTTATAAGATACAGTCTGCTCAATATCCATTCCATCAACAACAATATTAGGATTTAGCACCAGATTAGTCATTATTTGCCTCTTGTTGATATTAATCTTTAGTCCGACCTCTAAGGAAGCCTGATATAACTTGTTCAACATTATTATTGCATCATCCATACGATCGGCTATAAGGACGATGTCATCTGCGAATCTCAAATGACTGAGCTTCTCTCCATTTATATTGATACCATATTCGTTCAGATCTGCCTTCTTAAAAGTGTGTTCTAAAAGAGTTGTGAACAGCTTTGGTGAGATGGTGTCTCCTTGCCGTACTCATCGCTGCATACAGAATTTATTAGTTTGTTGATCAGAGAGTCTTACTAGCCGTTGCATTGCGGTAGATATATTTTATCATGTTAGTGTAGCGATGGTCTATTCGACATTCTGTCAATGCTTTTAACATTTTCTGCTGGTTTATGGTATTGAACGCTTTCTCGTAGTTCACGAATATCAGTGCCAATAGTTTGTTGTATTCCGCCGACTTCTCTATCAAGTTTTTTATTACCAGTAAGTGGTCGTTAGTGCTATATCCGGATCTAAACCCAGCTTGTTCCCTAGCTAGGCTGATAGAAGTCTAACTTAGCCTCCAGGCTTTTTTTGATAATTTTTGTGGAAAGTTTATATATGTGTGATAGCAGACTGATAGGACGGTAGTTTCTTAGATCTGTTATGTCACCTTTCTTGTGCAATAAAACAATGACTGAATTGTTCCATTGGGAAGGGGATTTTCCTTGGTAAATACATTCGGTGAAAAGTTTGGCCAAAACCTGGATAATTTGATTTCCACCTTGTTTGATTGCCTCGATCACTACTCCGTCATCGCCAGGGGATTTATTATTTTTCATTTCTGAAAGTCTCTTTTTACCTTCGTATGGTGTTACTTCTGACATTAATTCTGATCCCTGGTTTGTGATTTTGGGCAGGGGCTGATCTTGCCTTGCGTTGGTACTCTCATACATTTCGCGATAAAACGATTCGACAACCTTAAGGATTTCGGCTCTATCCGTAGCAATGTTGTTGTTTACGTACACGTAAACGTACACGAGCTGCTTATTTAGCACCCACCGTGCCTTAAGAATTAGTACACTTAATACTTACAAATTAAATATTCGTATTACTATAGCATTTAATAGTCTAAGAGCTAGTGAACCCTCCGACTAACGGTCGTCCTGTAAGGCTAGAATTTTTTCTAGTGATAATTCATAGCACAATAAGGCTAAAAACCATGACCTGGCAGGCCTCAGTGGTGCACGTGTATCTACCAGGTGAATCGAAAAGTGCAAATTTAGGGGGTAAAATAAACTTTCTCCTGTAAGGTTTAAATTTAAGTATGTGTTTGAGTAATGTTCAATTTTCACATCCAAAAAATATTTTTATATTTTTTGCTGCATTTAATATCTTACTACAACCCTTAACTTTAAATAAGTAATAGGCCAACCCTGTCCTCTCCAGTACCACCTAGTTCATCCCCTCCTTTCAATCCCTTCCAATAGACAATATTTGGACAATTTGCGATTGAGAACTCTCTCTTGACTTACACCCGCCGTAGGGTAAGTTTATCTCTACACCGACACCCGTCCAAGGGTGACTCTCTCTGCTATCAGCGGTTCGACCGTCAACAAGTACCTTTTGGCAACACGCGAGGGTGCAGCCTCATCTCGACCTTATCAGCCTTTCTTTTGGGCTGAACGAACTAGCAATACGTACGTTACGTGCACGAACAGTAATCATAAACACTATAAACAGTATTTCGGGAGTGACGTCATACATAATTTCGTAACAGTCAAAACGCGAGGCACGCGGTACTGAAAACAGTCATCTCGTATGTGACCGGCTCTCGCGTCAGTGTCCCGGACAAGGCTTCACAGTTTGGTAAGACTATACACATGTTAACATTGTCTGTATACAACCTAATATTTTATACTCCCACCTTAACCTGAACCAGTTAAAACCTCATATACAGTCCACATCCTCTGAAAGTATATTCATGCTTTCACATATGTACAAGTTATCGTACAAGTAAGTCATGCAGAAGAAATGTTGTGTTGGAATACACGGCATCTCTTAGTAATCTTCTTATCAAAACAAATCCTTTTAATAATTAAAAATGTCTTTAGCAAAACAAACTACGTTTATTTATAGTAAATACGATCGACCTACATTAGCCCATATCAGTGTAACAGTTTAGGTTTGACCAACGTCGGTTTGCAATAACAATAGTATTCATTATTTTTATAACCGAGTCGACTCAGCGCTTTTAACCAAAACAATGTTACTTTCATTATATACCAAAACAATAAACAGGAGAAGACTAATTCTTATCTTCTAATTCCATTGCGAAGAGTAAGTCATTAATATTTGAGATCCCAAAGGGAAAACATCACAGCTACTCAGAACTAACGTACCACCAGCTATTTACCGTTAGTACTCTAACTTATAAAATAAATGCATCTACGGTGATACGAGTTATTTCATCAACCCTTATGGTAGGGGGTAACCAACCCCTAATTATCTAAGGTGGCTCGGCAGCCAGGAGCCACCATATGGCGATCCAAGACCAGGGAAGAACTCAGGACTGGTAAACGGAACAAGGATGGGAGGAAAGTCGTCCAAGGATGAACTCCAGGAGAATGGAGTAGTGAACAGCAACTTTATCGTCAAGAATAAGGACGTCAAACCCGATACGGAGCTGAAGGTGCTGCTTTACATAATTACGGCTGTTCTGATTCTTAGATTGGCGTGGTCACTATGGAAGGCCCACAGAAGGAACCTCAAAAGGAACATTCATCGTGGACTGGCGAGATCAACAGCGAACATTGAAGTGTAAAAGGGGTAAGTCCATATTAGCTATTTTTATGGTATTTCCTGATTCGTATAATAATTAAGTGTTTTATGATAATACTCCTGATTCGTATAACCATATAATAACGTAATATAATCGTAATTTAAGATACATAATCTAAGTTTTACCTATTTTTATCTACCTAGTTTATTTTAATTACCTTATTGGTATTATAAGGAATTTTTTTTACAAATATTATGGTTATTTATAGGACGTAATGATACATTTTTATTTGATATTGATTTTTATTTGATTTTTATATATTTACTAGCATATTTTTATCTTTACTTACTTTTTATCCATTTATTATTTTACCTACTGATTTTTATTACATTTTTATTGGTCTACTGATTTTTATGGTGATTTATATTGATTGATATAATGATTTTTTTATTGCAATTTACTATATCTTTACTATTTTTGACATAACATTTTATATACATATATATTTACTATACATCGTAAGACTGTCAAATTTATGCGTTCGTTACGGGTACAGGAATAAGGAAAATGAATATTACAGGAATAAATGAATTATGAATAAATGAGTAGCAACAAAGTTACTTGGGAAGACTTCATCAAAATAGTTGAGGAGATTACGCAAGAAGTAACAAGACAAAGTAGAAGGGTCTTGAAGAAGAAAGTACCTAAATCTAAGGATATACAAGAAGAAGTAACGACACAGCTAATTAAATTGTATAACAAATTCACACATTTAACGAAGAAACATTGGGAAGCGCTATCGGACAAACAAAGAGAAGCGTGCAACAAATATTTCGGAAAAATAAGAGACAAAGTTATACGCTCATTTCAAGCTGTAAACTTAAGAACATTAGTTCCAAGTTCAATACACCAACCAATCGACAAGGAAATAGAGGAAGAACAAAGCGACGAAGAAGTAGAAGAGGAAAAAAGTGAAGAGGAGATAGAGGAAAAAATTGACGAGGAAATAAAAGAGGGAAAAAGACGTAAGAAAATACGTTAAACAATGTCATAAATGTCAAATTAACAAACCGAAAAGAACACATGTCGAAGAATTCGTGATATCGGACACTTCTTCCAAACCATGGGACATAGTATACATAGATACGATAAGTCCATTCACTAAAAGTAACGAAGGTAACAGATAGTGTATAACAATGTTATGTGAGCTTACGAAATACGCGGCTAGTATACCCGTGTGCAATAAAGAAGCAGAGACAATAGCCCGAGGAATTTTTGATCATTTCATACCAACATACGGACTCATGAAGCAAATAAGAACAGACCAAGGCACAGAATATAAAAATGAAGTAATGCAGGAACTAACAAAGCTACTAAAAATAGAGCACAACTTCTCAACACTCAAAAAAATTTAGTTCGTAATATTGATTAACAGTGATTATTGAATAGTATTTCGTTCTCACAACAATTTAATTTGTTGTTTCAACGAACTTTTAGACATTGACGAATGTACTTGGTTATTGTCACAATGATTGAATAATAATTGTGAGAATAACTAGAGTACATTAATCAATAACACTCAATTTATTCAGCCAATAACTTAGTTTCGTATATTTAATAAATACTGTTAATTGTCGCAGCAACTCACGTTCTTGATTTCGTAGATGACAAGCAATTACCTTGGTTTATCGTGACAACGTACAGATTTCATTAAAACAATGTACAAATGTTGTTAATATAGAGTAATATATGATTATTGAATAGATGTACACTGATTGTTGTGCCAACGAATGCATTAATTAATCTACTACTGCCTTTAATTCCCACAATCAATGCGTTAATTGTGACAATAATCGTGGTTGTTGAGACAATAAATGTTTTGCTTGACCATTTGAAATGTAACGGCTTTTCCTTGAAAGTGCCGAATAATAATTGCATTTTGTTTCCAAGTGTAGTCCGTAGTAGAAGGAAGATAAGGATAAGATATTACTTATTTTTTATATTTGAATAAAAGTAAGTTTTTTCTGATAAGGTAAATACGGGAGAACATTCTAATTAAAAATAAACTTGTCAGTGTCTTATGTTTGTAAGTGTTTACTTTTAATATTGTCTTGTGATGTTATTTATAAGATGAACTGAAAATGAATTTTCGAATCCTGAATGAAAAAAATAATTAGTATCTTCGAAAATTTAAACGCAGAATAAAATATTACAGTATTATCGAGGGTCTGACGTCCCTGAGAACTTCTATAATGATTATTTTAATAAGTCACAGGGGTGAAAAAGAGAACATTTAGTATGATTTTTTTATTTCAAATATACTATTCAAAAGAAACTTTTTGTTTATTCTAAGGGACTTTCAGCCCTCAGTAATAATGTAGTCTTTTATTCTGCGGTTAAATTTTTCAAAAACACTTATTAGTTTTCTCAGGATTCCAAAAAAATGAATGCGTTTAAAAATAATTCGATCGAAATTTTGCCCCTGCGCTCTCAAAAATGATTAAAGTGTTATACATTTTTGAAATCACCATTTCAAACACTTTTAAATGAGCTGTCACAAGATGTACTTTCCCATTAAAAAAAAATCAAAATTACGCCTGTCACCTGAAGAGGGATCGTGTAAAGTTCGAAACATTGATGTTATAATATACTTTGATAATTTTAAAAATCGACCTGTCTGAGCGTTTTGCTTATGTGCTAAAAATAAATAAGTTAATAAGGGGAGGGGAGTGTAACACTTATTCCAGTGCACTGTATAAGCGATATAATAATTATGAGAAATCACACAGTGTAAAGTCCTAAAGGTTAAGGACAAAAAAGGGGATTTAAAAAATTATTATTAATCAATTAATATGATACATTGGGCTAATGCATTCAGTAATTATTAATATAAAATACGTTCATAGTAGGAATGAACGAAACTGATTGTAAGAATGAATAGAATTGCTTGTAAGAATAACCGTATTTATTGTGGGAATGAACGGAATTAATTGTAACAATAAACGGAAATAATTGTAGAAATAAACGAAATACGTTAGGAGAAATAACACTGTTATTGGCACAACGAATGGTCTTCGTCGGTCAATTAACGACGTTGTTGTTTCAATAAATAGTGTTCGTTGACTCAATGAACAGAGTTCGTAATATCAATAAAGTGAGATTATGGTATACATAATGAAAGTTCATTGTTTCAATAAATAGTGTTCGTTGACTCAATGAACTGAGTTCGTAATATCAATAAAGTGATATTATGGTATACATAATGAATGTTCGTCCATTCAATAAACGTAATACATTGGCTCAACTAACGAAAATAATGAATTGATGAACATCGCTTTGTTGTTCCAATAAAACCAAGAATTGGACAAATTTTAAGAATTGCGTTTATTGTCTGAATTAACATTTTTATTGATATTACGTACCTTTTTCGTTGAGTGAACGTCATACCATCCACAGTCCATTGGAAGTTGCGAAAAACTGCACAGAACATTAAACGAGTACGTAAGAGCATTCATAGACGAAGACAGAGAAAATTGGGATGTGTGTTGCAGGATGTTCACATACTGCTACAATACAACCCCTAACGCGTATCATGGTTACACACCGTTTGAACTGTTATATGGCAGGAAGGTTAACCT
The DNA here is from genome assembly GCF_917563875.1 of Diabrotica virgifera virgifera. Lineage (NCBI taxonomy): Eukaryota > Metazoa > Arthropoda > Insecta > Coleoptera > Chrysomelidae > Diabrotica > Diabrotica virgifera. The sequence goes on along the minus strand of NC_065445.1, from coordinate 22,497,196 downwards.
ACCAGAAGACCTTACACAGGAAATTCAACCATGTTACAATATAGATGCTTACTACAATGAGTTACGCTACAAACTACAAAGCGCACACAAGAGAGCTAGAACCTTCTTACTCTAAAGCACAAAAAAGAGCGACAAGAAAAGAATAAACTCAAAGCAACACCACAACACTTTAAAATAGGAGACCTAGTCCTGGTAAAAAGGGAAGAGAATGGTAAGTTTGATAGTCTTTATGTAGGCCCCTTCACAATAACAGAGGTAAATAATGTTAATTGTAAGATCAGATTGGAAAACAATAAAATCAGGGAAATACACAACAATAGATTATATGCTTACAATCCGAGAACACAGTGAGTGACAAGTGAAACGGGAATAATGTCGATAACGAACATTTTTATTTTTTTGTATTTAAGTATTATTTATAGGAAATAAAAAATGTATATATTGTATTTATTAAAACGCAGTAAGCAGGTGGTGGTACTAATAATAAAAAAAATTTTCTTCCTTTTCCGTAGTCAGAAAATTTTCGGAAGGAAAGGAAGATGTGTTGGGATACACGGCATCTCTTAGTAATCTTCTTATCAAAACAAATCCTTTTAATAATTAAAAATGCCTTTAGCAAATCAAACTACGTTTGTTTATAGTAAATACGATCGACCTACATTAGCACATATCAGTGTAACAGTTTAGGTTTGACCAAGGTCGGTTTGCAATAACAATAGTATTCATTATTTTTATAACCGAGTCGACTCAGCGCTTTTAACCGAAACAATGTTACTTTCATTATATACCAAAACAATAAACAGGAGAAGACTAATTATTATCTTCTAATTCCATTGCGAAGAGTAAGTCATTAATATTTGAGATCCCAAAGGGAAAACATCACAGCTACTGAGAACTAACGTACCACCAGCTATTTACCGTTAGTACTCTAACTTATAAAATAAATGCATCTACGGTGATACGAGTTATTTCATCAACCCTTATGGTAGGGGGTAACCAACAACTAATTATCTAAGGTGGCTCGGCAGCCAGGAGCCACCATAATGTGTACAATGACAGGCGATTCTGAAGGGCATAAGACCTTGCCAGGCGAGGGGAAAGATTAGGGGTTTTTCCTAAAATTATTCTTTTTGCATCGAACAAATTTTTTTTTAGGTTTTTTTAATCATTCCAAACAGAAAACGACTTTAGTGATTTTTCTCTTAATGTAATAGTTTTTGTTATATAAGCGATTGAAAATTTTGAAAATTGCGAAATCGGCCATTTTTAAGCCTAAATCGGACATTTATCTAAAAATTTCAATGTTGCCAAGATACGTAGATATTCTTTAAACATTGTCTGATGAAATCCCGAAAAGTTTTTTGCACTAAAATATCGAAAACCCCTTTGTTTTTTTAATTGCTAATCAAACAGGTGCGACACTGTAGTATAAGTGAGGACGTTTGAGTTTGCATAAATTCATTATCTCGAGAATGGGCAAATAAGAGAAATCCTCAGATAGGTCGATTTTTATTTTTAAATTAGGACTTTTTGGCATATATATATATATATATATATATATATATATATATATATATATATATATATAATACTAGTGACGTCATCCATCTGAGCATGATGACGTAATCGATGATTTTTTTAAATGAGAGTAGGGGTTGTGTGATAGCTCATTTGAAAGGTTACTGAATTTTCTATTCACTAATATAAACATTAACATAATTATTTATACAGGGTGTACAAAAATTTTTTTTTTATTAAATTAACTTAGATTAAATTTGACAAATAGAAGAAAACATTTTTTTGTACACCCTGTATAAATAATTATGTTAATGTTTATATTAGTGAATAGAAAATTCAATAACCTTTCAAATGAGCTATCACACAACCCCTACTCTCATTTAAAAAAATCATCGATTACGTCATCACGCTCAGATGGACGACGTCACTAGTATTATATATATGCCAAAAAGTCCTAATTTAAAAATAAAAATCGACCTGTCTGAGGATTTCTCTTAAAATTTGCCCATTCTCGAGATAATGAATTTATGCAAACTCAAACGTCCTCACTTATACTACAGTGTCGCACCTACTTGATTAGCAATTAAAAAAACAAAGGGGTTTTCGATATTTTATTGAAAAAAACTTTTCGGGATTTCATCAATCAATGTTTAAAGAATATCTACGTACCTTGGCAACATTGAAATTTTTAGATAAATGTCCGATTTAGGGTTAAAAATGGCCGATTTCTCAATTTTCAAAATTTTCAATCGCTCATATGACAAAAACTATCAACTTAAGAGAAAAATCACTAAAGACGTTTCATCTTTGAAATGATTCAAAAAACCTAAAAAAAATTTGTTCGATGCAAAAAGAACAATTTTAGGAAAAACCCCTAATCTTTCCCCTCGCCTGGCAAGGTCTTATGCTCTTCAGAATCGCCTGTCATTGTAAACATTTCTTCTAAATGACTTACTCAAATACATACTTAAATTTAAACCTTACAGGAGAAAGTTTATTTTACCCCCTAAATTTGCAGTTTTCAATTCACCTGGTAGATACACGTGCACCGCTGAGGCCTGCCAGGTCATGGTTTTTAGCCGTGGTGTGCTATGAATTATCACTAGGAAAATTTTTAGCCTTACAGGACGACCGTTAGTCGGAGGGTTCACTAGCTCTTAGACTATAACCAATATTTGTGCACTTCAATTATTTCTATACATTCTTAAATACAATATTTAGCATTTTTGTGATATGTTGTCCTCCATACTTTATCATTTCTAATACTATTCCTTCTTCACCAGGAGCTTTTTTTATTTCACATAGTGTTCATTGCGTTTCTTATTTCGTAATCTGTTATAATCTAGTATATCTTCAGATCCAAATTTTTACTAATTTTCGGTGTTTTTCACCTTTTCTGTAACTTCATTTATTATAATTATAACTTATTCTTAAGTCCTTTTCAGCTTTGTTTTTGTCATTAGAATTTGGACTAATTTGGTGTCTTAGATTATAATAAACCAGAATCAATCTTTTATTTGTATTGGGAGCCGTCGCTAGTGAAATTAAATTGTTGATTTGTTTAATACTCGCTGAGAGCGAAATTAAATTATATTGCTGACTTGAACATATTATGCGTATTAAGATCAGTAGAGATCTAGCCTTTGGTGAGGAGCAATCTGAGATTTCGCCACTTTCATGGATTCCTGCTTAAGATTCTGAACATTCTGGGAGTCTGGCGTTTCGTCAGGCCCTAGGGTCTGTTCCTCAATATCATCAATTTCCAGTTTATTCCATTAAAAGTCAAGTAAAAAATTCTGTCTTCGCCGCTTGCCAGTTTTTTTTGTTTTTTTTTATTTTTGCGAAATATGCTATGGTTTCCTTTTCCAGCTGCCTATTTATGAGAGTGGAGGTGATGCAGTCCATAATTCATCAATTTGTTCATTGGGGAACAGTTCTTCTTTTATTAAGAGCCCGCAAAGTACTCAGTCGAAGCAGGTATAATGAAACAAAGAAATTCAGAGTAAGTATTTTTATTTCTTTTATCCTGCTTCAGCAGATAATTGCTGAGCTGAATATTGAATATGGTGAACAACATAAAGAAACAAAATACACCTGTTAGTAATATTAATATCATAGTGTGACATTTTTGCTGGTAAGATCCTATCGGACAGGTTACAGCGCCACTTGCCTCTTTAACCCTGTTTGAAGTAGCTAGTGTCGATGCTCACACTAACTCAGGGTGACCGACAGCTTAACGTACCCTCCGAAGCACGGTGAGCGGCTCGTATCATTTTTAGAAATGAAAGTGTCGTTGTTGGTGACGAGACTCGAGCTCGTGCGTTCTGGCTTATGAAGTCTTGCCGCTGTGCTACTACCGTCCATCTGTTGATACTTTTTGGGTTACATCACTGTAATTTTTTGCGTATCACCGTTGTTTTTATGTACAACACTAATAGTCGGAGAGATATTTATTTATTTTTATTTATTTATAGTACTCTACAAATGACCTGGCCTCTTGTGACTAATCCAGGTCGTTTCCTGATGGGATTACAGTAGTTTATCTTTACATTATTATTACTTTAAGAATTTTCTATATTTGACTAATTAACAATAGCCCTAATCTATTACTAATTATGAAAACTACAAATTGTAAACAATTCTAATAAACAATTCTAATGAACAAATAATAACAACTAAACAAAAACTAATAAACAAAAGATAAGTCGGAGAGATAGAAGCGGATTTTGTGCGTGATAAGTAATATGGAGAAACTTTACGGGGATATGTTGAATTAGTTGTGTACATGACTTTCCCCAACGGCCGGAAACCAGAGTGGGGGACGAGGGTAGTTATAAGGGGTCAAAGTCGCGGTTTTAATTATTTTTTTTGTGACGCTCATGATCGAGGTAGTGCACCAACATTTGGAAATAAGTAGATCATGGCATAACTAAGTAAAATCACCAGGGGCGGAACGCTGCGTGGCCTACAAAGGAGTGGAGGTAGGGGTGAATATAAAAAATATAAGCGGTTTTTTGCGACGTTCGTGATTGGGATAGTGCACCAAAATTTGGGAATAAGTAGACCATGACATAACTAAGTAAAATCCCCAGAGCCGCAAACCAGAGTGGGGGACGAGGGTAGTTATAAGGGGTCAAAATCGCGGTTTTTATTATTTTTTTTTGTCACGCTCATGATCGAGATAATGCACCAAAATTTGACAATATATAGGTCATGACGTAACTAAGTAAAATCTCCAGGGGCGAAGCGCTGCATGGCCGACATAGGGTTGGGGGCAGGGGTGAATATAAAAATTATAAGGGATTTTTTGTGAGGTTCGTGAGCGAGATGGTGAACCAAAATTTGGGAGTAAATAGATCATGACGTAGCTAAGCAAAATATCCGGGGGCGGAAACCAGAGTTGGGGATGAGGGTAGTTTTAAGGGGTCAAAGTCGCAGTTTGTATTATTTTTTTGTGACGCAGCACAACATTTGTCCCCCACGCAGCGTTCCGCCCCTGGAGATTTTATTTAGTAATGTCATGATCTACTTATTCCCAAATTTTGGTGCACTCTCGATCACGAACGGCAAAAAAACCCTTATATTTTTATACTCACTCCTGCCTACGACCCCATTGTACCCCAAGCAGCGTTCAGCCCCTGGAGATTTTACTTAGTTACGTCATGACCTACTCCAAAATTTTGGTGCACTATCTCTATCATGAGCGTCACAAAAAAAATAATAAAAACCGCGACTTTTACCCCTTATAATTACTCTCATCCTCAATTCTGGTTTTCGGCTCTGGGGATTTTGCTTAGTTATGTCATGGTCTACTTATTCCCAAATTTTGGTGCACTATCTCAATCACGAACGTCGCAAAAAAACGCTTATATTTTTTATATTCACCCCTACCCCCACCCCTTTGTAGGCCACGCAGCGTTCCGCCCCGAAAGATTTTACTTAGTTACGTCATGACCTACTTATTCCCAAATTTTGGTGCACTATGTCGATCATGAGTGTCGCAAAAAAAATAATAAAAACCTCGACTTTGACCCCTTATAACTACCCTCGTCCTCCACTTTGGTTTCCGGCCGTTGGGGAAAGTCATGCACACAACTAATTCAACATATCCCCGTATAGTTTTTCCATATTACTTATCACGCACAGAATCCGCTCCCAGCTCTTATTTACAATGATACAAACCAAATACGTATGACGTAGATATATTAATATTATGTGACACATGACAGAAGCTCGAAACAAATGACTGTGAATGAAAAGCCCTATAGAGTCTTTTTAGGCCATGTAAATACAGTAAAACCTGTGTTATCGGTCACCTGTCAAAATCGGCCACCTGTACTAACAGCCAGTTACAAAATTCTCAAAACCAATTATATGAAGATTTCCTTATTTAAATAATCCAATAATACCAGGTCATAAATTATTAGGACCTGGTATTTACGGCCATCTTTATAATACGGACGCGGCCAAAATATTCTCGTATTTTTGAAGCCCGTTTCATAGAAATTTACCTGTTAATAACGGCCAATATATATGTTGATAGATTTCAGTAGGTCACTTATTGGAGTTAAAATCAGTAGGTCCACTGAAAAATCGGTAGACCTGGTAACCCTGAATGAACATTATAAGCATTAACCCGTTAAGCTCCTCCCATTTTTGTGACGTCAGACTTGGGCTGTCTGAAATACTCTGAAATGGAAACGTATTTTTAAACGTATTTTAACGTCATTAATCTTACGTATTTAAAATCACCTACAAAAGACGTTTATACGACGTAATGTTCAAACACGTGTATATATTCAACCAAAAGCTGACGTTTCCTCGACGTTATTGACGTCACTTGGTTGCCTGGGTAGGGCCGGGCCTGCTCATATACATATATTTCGTCTTGTTTTCGTTGATTTGGAGCCCCATCTTCTCTGCTTCCTTCTCGAACCTCACGAAAGTCTCCTTCATCCTTAATCGTGTGTTTCCTATTCGATCGATATCGTCTGCAAATGCCAGTAGTAAGTTTGGTCATTCTCGATGAAATACTGTATTCGGTTTTTCGATTCTTGCACTTCTGACTATGTGCTCCAGAGCTAAGTTGAAGAGTTGTGGTGAAAGTGCTCATTTCGCCTCGTTTATATTTAGCAATCCACTTCTCAACTGTTAATTTTCCTGGAGCAGAGTCTGAGTAATGTTTATCAATCCAATCCTTGGTTCAACAGTATTTTTTTCACCAAAATGCAACGCTTTATTAAGACACGAAATTAATTTTTATCCATTTTTTTAAACTAATAAGTACGTAAAATAGTAGTTCGACAGCTGTCAAATTTATAGACGCATCTTTTGAAGGTTAGGGCTGACTTAAAATCATATGACTTTAAGGGCCGGTACTTCATGCCTCGATTAACAGCCCGTTAGTTAACGGAGGTTTAATCGGGACCTCTTTAGGGTCTCTTGCGTTGTAATAAATGCAATTACAGTATTACAAGTATTATAATAATTAAAATAAGTATAATAATAATTATAATTGCATTTATTACAAGGCAAGAGACCCTAAAGAGGTCCCGATTAAACCTCCGTTAACTAACGGGCTGTTAATCGAGGCATAAACCCAGGCAACCAAGTGACGTCATATAACGTCGAGGAAACGTCAGTTTTGGTTGAATATATACACGTGTTTAAAAATTACGTCATATAGACGTCTTTTGTAAGTGATTTTTAATACGTAAGTTTAATGACGTTTAAAAAACGTTTTTATTTCAGACAGTTTAAGTCTGACGTCACAAGATTGGGAGGAGCTTGTTTGTATTATCTACTCCAAACAATTTCGTTAAATAATGTTCATAAGTTTCTCATTTATTGTGTACGTGGTTTGTGTCTTGTGTAATAAAATAAGACTTTTCATTTAGATATTTAGTTGAAGAAACGTGTTAATTAAGAGATTTGTATTCGTTTTTGCTCAGTGAGTTAGTTGAATGCAATATGCTTCTTGACAACTGTTTGAGGTTATGTTTATTTTCTGTAAATGAACTAATTATGTGTTATCGAGTTTAATTAAATTAATGTTTAGCCTTCTCAGATTGCTTCAGCAGTCTACAAGATTTAGCTATGAGATGGCAAAGAAAAATGACGCTCAGATACTACTGTAGGTATACCTGTAGGTATTCCAAAATGAGTTGTTCATGATTCTTTTTGATTTAATGGATAGCGTTAAATTCAGGGATTAAGTATGCTGGATAATTTGTTAATAAATTATTTATTAGTTTATATATATTGTTTCAGTTTTGACACAGTAAGTAGGTAGGTATACTTATACAAATAGTGAAAATTCTATAATGCAAGGGCTGGTACAATCAATGTTAGATTGCTTCTAATGCACAAATGATCTTAAACAAATTGTAGTATAATATCTTCGACACATGGGACGTAGAACGGGTTTCATGTTACCTATTTTTTATACTACCTATTTTGAAACATCTGAAAGAGGTCACTTTTTGAAAGTATTAAAGACGTGATTTTACCGACGTATAAAAGTCGTCACCTTTTTGACGTCAAATCGATGAGACAAATACACGTGATTTTCAACGTCGGTACTACGTCATAAAAACACGTCAATTGGTCATGTTTATAGCGTGTTATCTACGTTATAAAAACGTCGTTTGGTTGCCTGGGAAGTACCGGCCCTAATACTAGTAGTACCATCTATGTATCAGCCTAGGAACTTTTCATCTCGCCGTTTAGTCTGAGATCTTCTGGCATAGACAGAAGGCTAGAGATTAGATCTAGAGTACAGAAATAAGCCTGTCCACTTGCAACAAACGCAATCTCAGCGATAAGTCACAACTTGCAAGCAATTTGATTTAACCCGACCTGTGGGAATGTCCACCCTCTCGAAAGAGTACATTCGGGTGTAACAATTCATTGGGGCGAGGTGTTTTGACCCGAGTGTAAACAGGGATCACCCCATCTCGCTCCAATGCCCCAGGCCATCCCTTTCCCCCCCATAGCACGCTGATGCGCGATGAGGGCACAACTATCGTAGCCAAATGCTCTTCACAATGGAATCCTGGGTAATAAGATTCCATGTGGTACCCTAATCGAATGCAAAAATCTTAGGCTCAGCGTGATGCGCTCTATGCTTTTATCGTCTTATATAAGTCACAACTTGATTTCTCTCAAACTCATATAAATATACTGTTGTGAGTGCAGTCTCGACAGTGCCGGATTTAGGGTATTTGCGGCCCTAGGCCAAATTACCCCGAGCGGCCCCCGATATATTTATTTTAATTTTACTTTTTAAAATTCGTAATACAAAGTATAACATGAATGAATAGAAATGCCTCTAATGTTCTATTTGAATACGGACATACATAGGTTGAAATGTATTTACTAATTAAATAATGTTGGTTTGCAAATTTGGCTAAAACCCCAAAACAGCTCATAAATTTCTATATTTATAGAAATTTCGAAAAAGAAAATTTATAGAAAGAATTCTATATTTATAGATGTTTATATTTGAGATGTTGGTTTTTCGAGGGATGCTGAAGATCTCTTGGACAGATCACGTGACCAACCACGAGGTGCTGAGAAGAATGGAGACTGAAAGAGAATTCCTAAATATTGTAAAAAACAGAAAAACGAGTTATCTAGGAAATAATTTACATAGGAGAAAGATACAACTTTTTACGACTCATAATGGAAGGGAAAGTGGAAGGAAGAAGAGGTTCAGGAAGAAGAAAATTCCTGGCTGAAGAACGTGAGAGACTGGACAGGCATGGACACACATTCGATACTAAGAACCGCTCAAGATAGAGAACAATTTGCTGTAGTTATAGTCAACCTTCAGTAATGGAGAAGGCACCTTAAGAAGAAGATAGAAAATATAAAATTCAAAATGTTAGCATTAGCAGTTATTTGTAAAATTATTAATATTGCTAAAATGATTATATTATAAATATTAGTATTGTACTTAGTTGTTAAAATTAAATACCATTTGTTTCATTCGGAGGGAAAAGTACAGATGACAACAAAGAACTAAAAAATGCCGAGTTGAAAAGACATTATAAGTAAAAGCACAAGCAAAATAATATGAACTGTACTAGTAATAGGCTACGGTACTGAAAAATAAAAATATTAATGCCTGGTTGCACCAACAAATCTTAAGCTCCAGCTTAACCCAGCTCAGCTTATAGATAGGGCCGATTTAAATGTCACACACGTTGCACCATAATTTTCAATTCTTATCAATGCAATCCACATGACAATCCATCGGGCTTTTCATTCAGTCATTTGTTTCGAGCTTCTGTCATATGTCGTATAATCTGTGTATATTAATATTATACACAGATTATACAACATATGACAGGAGCTCAAAACAAATGACAATCGATGAAAAGCCCTATTGTGGCGAGCTGAAAATTGATCTAAGACTCAATGGTGCAACGCATATGTTTCGTCAATGCACGCTTTAAGCTTAAGATCTGTTGGTGCAACCAGGCATAAGAATACAACAAATAAACTTCTAGATCGTTCAATTCATTATTCTCTTATAATAAATATCATATCTAAACTCTAAAAACTCATTTTTCTAGCTTTTTTGGCTGCAAAATTTTTAATAAAATTTTTAAAGTCTAAGGCTTGAAAAAGCTCAGCATTTGAAACAAAACTGGCCGAACTGGACAATCTAGAATCTTCGTCAGAAGCCGAGTTACTCAAGTAGTTTTTGATTCTTTTCAACACGCTGAATGCTCTTTCTCCAGATGCATTAGATGTCATCATTCATAGTAGAATGCGCAAAGCCGTGTCCATATTCGGAAATAATGTTGTTACCTAACTGTTTTTCATTAATGATTTTCAAATACTCCAAAAGTGTATTTCTCGGAGGCTTGGTAATCTTGCTTTCATGAGGTTCTCTTTCTTGATCAAATTAATATACCTTCAACAAAGCCTTTGAACTGTACACACTCTTTTCCAAAGTCGCCATCTATGTCGATTCGATACTTTCTAGTCAAAATAGAAACGTTTACCCCGATTTCTTCATTGGAAATTGATGATAAGTTGTTTTAAATCCATATTCTTCATTAAGACTGAAATAAACTTCGGACCTTTCATTCAATTCTGAATAAAGCGTGTCAATTACAACATTGAATCTTTAAGTTTTCTTTGCCATTAACCTTCGAGTGGTAACGTACGGTCCCTGACACCGACGTAGCGGATTTTTCGCGGTAAAACTCAAATGCGCATATTTTTTTGTCCGCGCGGCCAGGTAGCTTTCAAATTCTCATCACACTATTTAGTCTTGAAAAATCTGTGGCCAAGTGTGGATAGTTCATATGTTATTTGACCTGACGGTGTGAGAGACCGATGTTACCATTTATGTTATACTTAACGGTATGTTTTTGTCGTTTTTGGTCCATAGTCAGTTTAAATAATAGATGTTAATTTTAGGAGTTGTATATGAATATTGATTATGAAAGTGAACAAATCAGGTTGCAACAACTTTTTGACGAAATTGTTGCTAATTCCGAATCAGAACCGTACAGTGCGGTGCAGTGGAGTGTATAAAAAAATGAGGAAACAAACGGACAATAATTTCAGTTTGTGTTGGACATTTGTTGAATAATTTTATTTTTTTTGTGACATTTCAACCCTTGTCGATATGTTTGTTGATATTTTGTATTCAAAAACTTGACATGTTTTTGTAAATTGTTTGTCAATTATGTTAGTATCTAAAAGAAGCCACTTTTTTTAATGTTCATTTTTTTCCCGAATATAAATAAATATTGATCATTTCTTACTATATTGTTATTTAAATATAGTTATATTAAACATTTAGTCACATCAAAATATTAACACAAAATCACAACCTAAGATATTCATTATTAAAAAAGTCGGTGTCGTAGACCGACGTTACCAACTATGTTACAAGAATTCACGTTACCGGCGGAAGGTTAAAGTGGGGTTCAGTGGATTTATCTTCTTGTCTTAGACAGGGAGAGCTTTTCTTTTCGGGCGTCTTTTTATTGCAAGAATATAGGTTTCATTTTTAGACAACGCTTTTCCTCTTTTTTTCATTGGAATGAAAGTTGTCTCTCAGACTCAATGCATACTACTCCTTTAGAGATGTGTATGTTGCAAGTCACATTCAAGTCTGTAGCAGTTAACGTTTTGCTACTCTTGTCAAAACGTTGTAAAATACCGTACCACGTGTTTAGTAGAATAGCCATTCTCTTATTTGAAAAATTGTTTACTGATTTCAGTTCAATTAGTAAAATTTTTTTACCAAAAAAGTTTTTTTTTTACAAAACGCTGCGGCCCCCTTTTGCTTGCGGCCCTAGGCCGCGGCCTAGTCGGCCTAGTGGTAAATCCGGCACTGAGTCTGGAGACTGCTTTCGAGACCATTTTGTCCCAAATGGACACTTAGTTTAAAGCTCGTATCTTATAGGGCATGTTTCTTGGTTGTGAATATATTTCCTAAAAAAATATGAAAACAAATTTAACAAAAAGTTTTTAATTAACTCTTCTGTACATTATTTAACTTTTATTGAAAATTGAATTAACGACGTCTCCTATCTCTTCGGTTTCTAATACAGAAACGTGATTTCCCTTGGCATGTATTATGTTCACTTCATTTACAGCAATGTTTGACACTCCGCGGTCAATTTCGATATTCTGGACAATTGACTCTTCTGGCACGATTAGCGTTATTTTTGATTTAAGTTTTGTAAACGACTGTACATAGTGCATAGCTAGTTGTGTTTTATTGAACATTCCGTTGGCTAGGTACCTTTTGATAGCTATCGATTCTTCGGAAAAATTATTATTTTCTTTCAAAAGTCCTAAACTAAAATCAAGTCTTTCATTCCACGTACTGCATTTCATTATGTGTTCCTAAAACAGATATATACTATAGTGATGAATGGGTTGCATGTGTGAGTCTATTTCAAATGGGATGAAGGAATAAAATGTCGAGCTACCCACAATATGTTTTATTCAGTCAAAAAGAACTACCGGACTGGTTTCAACACTACAATTTACTGTCCATCTTAGGTCTTCGGTTGTGACGATAATACAGGGTGTTTGGTAAAGAATGGGCCATAGCTCAACCTTAGATTCCTGACGTTAAAATAGGTCGATTTAAGCTAACTTACCTTAGTATAAAAGTTGATAATATCAACCGAATACCAACCGATAATGTCAAGCCGAAATACTGTGTCAAATACTGTGTACTATGTCAAACTTAAACTTTTTTTTTTATTTATTTTTGAATATTTCCCGACAGGCATGGGACAACAACACGAAATTTGGTAAGTGGTGCTGGTATTATACAATCTATTAAATTATGTTAAACAAACGTTTCTGGCTACTACCAGAGGCGTACGACGGGGGAACGTGAAAGGTTGACCGTTCCCAAATTCTACGCCACTGGAGAAATTGCTATTTTAGTGCAATTTTTTGATTCTCCAATTCTCTATGTAAAAAACATACTCTCTATTCGTAACGATAAAGCCATTAGTTATCGAGATATTTGACGCTAAAAACGAAGGAGTATAATATATTAATCAAAATAAGTGTGCCTTTTCATTTTAACTTCAAATATCTCGAAAACTAATGACTTTATCGTTACAAATGAAGACTATATTATTTGCATAGAAAATATTGAAGAATCTAAAAATTATGCTAAAATAGCAGTTTCATCAGTGGCGTAGAATTTGGGAAGGGTCAACCATTCACTTTCCCCTGTAGTACGCCTCTAGTACTAACCACAAACGATTATTTAATATAATTTACTACGGTGTACAGTACCTACACGGTCTGCCAAGTACCATAAGGATATGTCAAATAGTTTTATAGTACCGGATACACATAATTCTTAAAGTTTTAAATAAAGAATAAATTATTTAAAAAAAAGAATACTTTAAAATAATTTGACATATCCGTGTGATACTTGGCAGAATGTGTAGGCACTGTACGTACATCCTACTAAATTATGTTAAATAATAGTTTCTGGCTAGTACCAGAGGCGTACGACAGGGGAAAGTGAATGGTTGACCCTTCCCAAATTCCACGCCACTGATGAAACTGCTATTTTAGCATTATATTTAGATTTTCCAATACTTTCTATGCAACTAATATACTCTTCATTCGTAACGATAAAGCCATTAGTTTTCGAGATATTTGAAGGTAAAAATGAAAAGGCACACTTATTTTGATTAATGTATTATGCTTCTTCGTTTTTAGCTTCAAATATCTCGAAAACTAATGGCTTTATCGTTACGAATGAAATACGAATGAAATAGTTCTTGTATGTTTTTTACATAGAAAGTATTGGAGAATAGAAAAATTGCACTAAAATAGCAATTTCTCCAGTGGCGTAGAATTTGGGAAGGGTCAACCATTCACGTTCCCCCGCCGTACGCCCCTGGTAGTAGCCAGAAACGTTTGTTTAACATAATTTGGTAGATTGTACAATACCAGCACCACTTACCAAATTTCGTGTTGTTGTCCCATGCCTGTCAGAAAATATTCAAAAATAAATAAAATAAAAGTTTAACTTTGACATCCTGTATTTCGGTTATTATCAACTTTTGTACTAAGGTAAGTTAGCTTAAATCGACCTATTTTAAGCTCAGGAATCTAAGGTTCAGCTATGGCCCATTCTTTACCAAACACCCTGTATAATTATATCGTCTAAAATACGCCAATGTATTAAGCAAATCGTGTTTTTATATTGTCTCTAACAGTATAAAAGACGGAACGAAAAACCATTTGATTATTCTCGGTGTGTTGAATGCAGAATAATCAACTAGGCATAATAATAGGTGAGTTAAGTATATCCCGACCATATTAAGAGCTTCAATTAAATGTCTATGGTTAGAATACATAAAAAATGTTTACCCACATTAGAGGTATAATCGTTTATCAAATTAATATCTAATCAAATTAATATCTAGTTAAACTATCACTTGAGATCAAAGTAAATCAGCATGTTATGTTGATATGTATAAGAGATCATGGTTAACTAAATAATTTTTACCTGGTGTTTTAAAATAACATCGCTGGGTACATAAGACCCTATCAAATACAGGACAAGATTTGTTTGAAATTCGCTGTCTGAAAGCAAAGTAAAATTCTGTACTAAGTTCTTTATAAAACTCGGGCCACCATCTATTATTACTACTTCTCCTACGTATCCTTTGTTTTCTAGTAAATGTACCACCTCCAGGGCTATTGCGGAACCAAAAGAATATGCTAGTATTTTAAACTTTTGATTTTTCTTTATGGAATTTTCTACTTTCTGAAATAAAAACACTGTTTAAGTTAATTCATATTATACTCTGGGCTAATTAGCAAAATACAAATAAAAAGATTTACCAGCAATTTTATTCCTCGAATCGAATCTTATAATTGTATATATTATTAACAATATAGGTATGCAAAGTCCGCAGATAGTGTGCCACTTTTTTTGTAAACAAAATGGTGCCCGAAAATCGTGTTTTCTTCAATTTTTGCTATATATATATATATATATATATATATAACTCCAAAGATCTTAACTTTACACCAAAAACACTCAAATAAAAATTCACCGCAATTAAATTCTGCATAGACAGGTGTTTTTTCCGATTTACTTTTTTCCGACGAAAATTTTTTCCGCAAAATGCGGGTTTTTCCAACAAAATCTTTAATTTTCAACTAAAATTTTAGATAAGTAATTGTCTATCAATAATTAAATAACTGGGTAATATAAAAGCCCTTTTCATATAGATTATAATTATAGAAGCTGATAAAAATTGAATGAACAGTTTAGCAAGAATTAAATTGTTGATTAAAAATTTACGGTCGCTATAATAACCACAATAATTATGATACATAAGAATAACTATGATTTTTGTATAAAAAGACACTGTACCTATCTAATGTACTTTACAGAATTGAAATTGGACTATTTAAGCGGCCTCAGGAATATTTTAAATTTATAAACAATTTTTTGGCTTATAAACAAATATAATATCTCGGGAAATATTAAATTAAGTTAAATTATGAAAACGCTATTGGAAAAAAGTGGCAGGACGCTTCTTTTAAAAGAAAAACGTTTAATTGTGATGAGTTACCACCAATCAAATTTGACCGACATTTACGGCAAATATATAAACAATAGGATCATAATTTTCAAACCGTCACCTTTTTAATTTTGTCCTCTTTCTTCACACCAATTTTCGTATCTTTAAAATACTCATAACATATATTATTATAATAATAACTATCGATAATACGAGTGAAAATTGCCAAACATAACAAAATTCCAATCAAAAATTAGGTTGGAGAAAATGTAATCTAAAAGTTCAAAATCGGTATACGTTAAAAAAATGCATTTACTCGGCTTCCCATAGAGAAATTTTCTTCATTCTTTTTTTGTTCCCAAGTAACTAGAGTAGAGCCATGTAACTAACGCATTATTATAAATGTCAAACTTGCTTTTATTTTGTTATAATAGATTTTGATTTATGATAGATTTATTTATAAGAAAAGAAAACTGCATATTTTTTCCAGTTGTAGACTTTTTTTAGATAAACTTACTACAAGTGTACCTTTTAACGTTAAAAACACAAATATTCTCATTTGAAAGCTGTATAATTATTTGAATTAAAAAGTTTTGTTATAATAAATAAATTAATTTATTATGACAAAACAAATAGTCCTGTCGCCAAGGGGGTACAACGGCCTTCTTAGTTCAGATGGACCTACCCAAGCTTTTCTTATGTATTTTGGCCCGTAGAACACGAATTTTTTGGGTAACAGTTGATCCGGATGTCAATAAGATTGTTATAAACAAAGAACTTGAGGAATTACATAACAGCGATTTCTCGCAAAACAAAACATTTTTTTGTATTGTTTGGGTCATTCTAACCAAAAAATATTCCTATAAGTTTTTTCGTAGGATGCATAGTTTTCGAGATAAACGCGGTTGAACTTTCAAAAAATCGAAAAATTGCAATTTTTGAACTCGAATAACCTTTGAATAAGAAATAAAACAGCAATTCTGCTTACCGCCTTTAAAAGTTTGAGACAAATTATATCTGTTTTGAATATTTGCATTGCTAAAAATTTATTTTTTGATCGTTAAAAAAAGCTATAAACACATAGTGTTTCACGTGCCTAATACATGCGTTTTAATGCATGCTACTTAGAAATAGCCTCGCTTGTACTTTTACCTCTTCTACCTACTCGTTCGATTCTAAATGAGAAATCATTAAAAACATCACTCCAGCACTAGGTGTTTATAGATTTTTTTAATAATATAATAATAAATTTTTAGCAATACAAATAATTAAAACCGATATAATTTGACTTGAACTTTCAAATAATGCGGTAAGCAGAATTGCTATTTTATTTTTTAAACAAAATTTATTCGGGTTCAAAAATTGCAATTTTTCGATTTTTTGAAAGTTCAACCGCGTTTATCTCGAAAACTATGCATCCTACGAAAAAATTTGTAGGAACATTTTTTGGTTAGAATGGCCCAAAAGATACAAAAAAATGTTTTGTTTTGCGAGAAATCGCTGTTATGTGATTCCTCAACTTCTTGGTTTATAACAATCTTATCGACATCCGGATCAACTGTTACCCAAAAACTTCGTGTTATACAGGTCAAAATACATAAAAAAACTTGGGTAAGTCCATCTGAATACAGGAGGCCGTTGTACCCCCCCCTGGCGACAGGACTAAAAAGCAACTTTCACATTTAATAATGCATTAATGAGATGGGTCTACTCGAGTTACTTGGGAACAAAAAAAGAAAGAAGAAAATTGCTCCATGGGAAGCCGTAAAAATGCATTTTTTTAACGTAGGTATACCGATTTTGAACTTTGAGATTACATTTTCTCCAACCTAATTTTTAATTTGAATTTTGCTATTTTTATTGGGCAAAAATTGAAAAAAACACGATTTTCGGGCGCCATTTTGTTTATAAAAAAAGTAGCACACTATCTGCGGATTTTGCATACCTATATTATTAATATATTATAATAATCATAAGCTTCGCTTCCAGCAATAAAATTGCTGGTAAATAACTTTTCCCAAAAATGCCCTATTCTCCGATAATCTGCCCAGACTATTATAAATATATATTTAGAAGATTCTTCTAGATTTAAGTTCATTTAATAATATATAACGAATTCATAATGTATTTAAATGACAAAACTTTAATTTCACAATAGATTTCTTCCTCCTCGTTTGACAATCGATAAAAATTATAAAAAACTTTGAAAATCTCCCGATAGAAGATTAAAAAACCGCTAAACGCGGTAAAAATGAGTGGCGCATACAATATTCTCTGATATGAATATTACGTGGCGAAAAAATGTATTTTCATTTTGATGGAAGATAAAATTATAGTTTTATTTAGAAATACGATTCCATAATATTTGCCAAATTTAAAGTAAAACGCGCCACAAAAGAGTTTCTTTGATAAAGTTTGAGATTTCAGGTTATTTTGTGGCGCGTTTTACTTCAAAGGGTACCCCCCGTTAAGATAGGCAAAATGCCCTCACTCTTAGAATTCAATATTTTTAATTTTTTTACGTTCTGTGAAATTAAAAAATGAGGTAACGCGGATTTTTAGCTCGCTACCCCCTGACCCCTCCCCCCACAGAAAAAAACGTAGATTTTTAGATTTAATTTTTTTTGGTTGGGTTGCAATTTATTTAAAAATTTCACAAAATTCACACGTATAGCTGAGGCTTTTATAAAACATCTCCATTTTTTATGAACCCTTAGGTCAAGTGTACATAACCTAAAATTTTTTTTTAACTTTTTTAAAACCTATAATTTTTTTTTAGGGGCTGCAGGTCCAATTTTTTTTGGATTTTGTGTACTTTATCAAAAGCTATCTCTCAATTTTTTTCAGATTTTTCCGTCAGGTGCGTTATCTTGAAAAATCCGGATAACTATTTTTTTAGGGGGTTTTTAAGTAATTTTCTCCATTTTCTATACTGCAACATAGATTAACTCAAGGCTTTGTCAATAGATTATGTATAATTTAAAATAAATGAGTATTTAAAGATTATCAAAAATTGGGAAAAACACCTTTAAACCCCCCAAAATCCATGTTTTTTAAAGTTATCTAAGGGTTTTTGCGGGCTTAATGATATTTTTTTAGATCGATACAGCCTGAATATTTTTTTTCATTTTTTTACGTTATATGTGATTAAAAAATAAGACTAATCGCATTTTTAACTCAACACCCCCTCCCCCTGGCCCCCACAAAAACGTCAATTTTTCTATTTTTTTTTTGTTTAATGTTGCAATTTATTTAAAATTTTTATGAGGCTTCTACAAAACATATGTATCTATTTTTTATAGACCCGTGTAGGTCGAGTGTACAATACATATAACCTCAAAATTCCTTTTTTATTTTTTTAAAACGTATTTTTGACTTCCAATCGATATTTTTTTAAAACGTCCAATGAATATTGTACATCTCTCTCTCTCTCTCTCGCGTACGTCCGCTTCAATACATGCTTAGCGCTCATTTTTAATTACTAAAATAATAGTTAGTAATAAAATAATTACAAAAATTCTTTAGGCTGTTGCAGGGGAGGCTTTAAACTTTGAGTTGGTCACTTTATGGCTTTCATAATAATAATTTTTAATCGAGTTATTAGGCCTTGAAAATGGATATTTTCGCGTTTTTCAAATTTGAAATTGCATGTAACTCGACAACAGTCAATTTTATAGAAAAGTCACAAGATACTTTTTTGCTCAGCTTGATCCATAGAATCTAAAACAAATTTGTCCGAAGTGGAAAAATTGATTTTTTGAATTCGTTTAAAAAAATGTTTAAACAATTTTCCGACCGTTGTACTGCCTGGTACCTTGTGGATTTGTTATAAGTACCTGTTTTTGAGTAAGTTTGTGCAAAAAAATTAATCGGAATAATTTACCTAACGGGACAAGCATACAGCGTGGATTATGAGCCAAACGTAGATGGTTTGTTAAATACACAAAACACAAAAAAGGTTATACGTACCTACTAAAAAACAAAAAAAATGAGGTTATAATCTGTACACTCGACCTTCGGGTCTTCGGGTCCATGAAAATAGAGGGTCTAGGACGTTTCATCGCCGCCGTTTCAATGTCGCCAGTTCGATGCCGATGCCGGCCGATTCATCGCCAGTCAATTAATGGCTATCTGATATATTTCCGAATTTTCGACAGTTACAATTATTAGTTATTTTTAGTATTAATTAGGAATTCTAGGAAATGCGAGATATGACGGCGATGAAATGGACTGGCGATGAACCGGCGACATCGAAACGTCCCATTTCGGAAAATAGATGTTGTGTAAAAGCCTCAGCTGTGCGTGTGAATTTTTTGAAATTTATAATTTAATAATTACTAACTATTCTAAATGGGAAATAAGCCACAATTTTACTAAAAAATGATTTTATTAACGTTTCGACGTCCACCACGGACGTCGTTGTCAAAATACAAAATATTAATAAATTAAACAAAAATGTTGCTTGAATCTTCTAATAATTTAATTTAATCTGACTTAATTTATATAGATCGTCCCAAACCATTTTTTCAGTGCGTCACAGATTATCGAATTCTCTCTATCGCATTACAGATGGAAAATAAAATCTTTTTTAGTTAAATTGTGGCTTATTTCCCATTTAGAATAGCTAATTACAAAAATGCCACAAAGAAATAGCTTCCTTCAGAACAACATTTATAGTTTAATTGCAAACTGACTTAAAAAAAAAATAAAATCGAAAAATTGACATTTGGCTGTGGGGAAGGCGGGATAGGGGAAGTGGGCTAAAATTGCGGTGAGTCCTAATTTTTTAAAATCATATAGAACGTAAAAAATAAAAAAAATATTCAGGCTGTATCGACCTCAAAAAATATAATTAGACCAGCAAAAATCCTTACAAAACTTGTAAACAAACATGGTTTTTGGGGGGGTGTAAAAGTGTTTCGCCCAATTTTTAAATATCCTAATATACTCAGTTATTTCAAATTATACATCCTAATCTATTAACAAAACCGTGAGTTGATCTATGTTGCAGTCTATAAAATGGAGAAAATCCCCAAAACCCCCCTAAAAAACAGTTTTCCGGATTTTTCAAGATGGCGCACCTGACGGAAAAATCTGAAAAAAATCAGAGAGATAGCTTTTGAAAAAATACACAAAATGCAAAGAAAATTGGACCTGCAGCCCCCTCCAAAAAAAAGTTATAGGTTTTAAAAAAGTTTAAAAAAATATTTGAGGTTATTTACACTGGACCTAAGGGTCCATAAAAAATGGACATGTTTTGTAAAAGCCTCAGCTACACGTGTGAATTTTTTGAAATTTTTAAATCAATTACAACCCAACTAAAAAAAATTAAATCTAAAAATCTACGTTTTTGGCTGAGGGGGAGGGGTAAGGGGGGTGGCGAGCTAAAAATCCGCGTTATCTCATTTTTTAATAGCACAGAACGTAAAAAAATTAAAAAAATTGAATTCTGAGAGTGAGGGCATTTTGCCTATCTTAACGGGGGGTACCCTTTAGCAAAGGAAAAAATTTCAAAATAAAACTATAATCTTTTTTTCAATTAAAATAAAAATAAAATTTTACGTCACCTTATATTCATATCAGCTCTTTTGTAGCTGGAATATTGTGCGCGTCACTCATTTTTACCGCGTCCCAGCTAACATTGTTCGTATATATGACGTCAAACATACGTCAACATTTTGGGAGAAGTTACGTCAAAAGTTACATCAAATTTTACCTAAAATATGCGTATAAAAGTCACAGCGATGTTACGTAACAGTTTTACGTAATTTCTACGTAACCTTTTTAACGTCACAAAAACGTCACTTTCTAGTTGAATTTTCGGTATAAATAATATATAAGAAGGACTTAAATTTATTGTGTAAATAGAACTACATACATGATGCTAACACATTTATTAAATATTTGAAATATACATTTATTATATATTTGACTTCTTTGTGAAAGGACGAGACAAAATTATTAATAGCTACTTTATATATCTAATATACAGGGTGTCCCGAAAAGATTGGTCATAAATTATATCACCGATTCTGGGGTCAAAAATAGGTTGATTAAACCTCCCTTATCTATATACAATAGTGCACACTAAAAAAGTTACAGCCCTTTGAAGTTACAAAATGAAAATCGATTTTTTTTCATATATCGAAAACTCTCAGAGATTTTTTATTGAAAATGGACATGTGGCATTTTTATGGCAGCAACATCTTAAAAAAAAATTTAAGTAAAATTTGTGCACCCCATAAAAATTTTATGGGGGTTTTGTTCCCTTAAACTCCCCAAACTTTTGTGTACGTTCCAATTAAATTATTATTGTGGCACCATTAGTTAAACACATTGTTTTTTAAACTTTTTTGCCTCCTAGTACTTTTTCCATGAGCCAGTGTTTATCGAGATATTTTGAATATTTGTCGAATCCACCACATATTTGTATATGGTTAAGTACATACGATTATAGAGACTTGTCAATAATCTGAAACTTTATTTATAAGTTACATTTTTAGGTATATTTTGAAAAAGAAGCTACATCTCGATAAAAGGTGACTTATGAAAAAAATACTAAAAGGCAAAAGTTTTAAAGACACTGTGTTTAACTAATGGTACCACAATAATAGTTTAATTGGAACGTACACAAACATTTGGGGGGTTTAAAGGAACAAAACCCCCATAAAATTTTTACGTAAATATATTGAAAAAGAAGCCGCATCTCAATAAAAATTGGCTTATCGAAAAAATACTAAGAGCAAAAAAGTTTTAAAAACGTTGTGTTTAACTAATGGTACCACAATATTGAATTAATTGGAACGTACACAAAAGTTTGGGGGGTTTAAGGGAACAAAATCCCCATAAATTTTTTATGGGGTGGACAAATTTCACTATAATTTTGTTTTAAGATATTACTGCCATAAGAATGATACATGTCCATTTTCAATAAAAAATCTCTAATAGTTTTCGATATATCGAAAAAATCGATTTTGATTTTGTAACTTCAAAGGGCTGTAACTTTTTTTATGGGCACATTTGTACTAAGGTAAGTTAGGTTCAAACGAACTATTTTTGACCCCAGAATGTGTGGTATAATTTATGACCAATCTTTTCGGGACACCCTGTATAAACATACCCTTAAAGTAATCTTCATTCTTAAAGTGTAAACTGCACACTTTCATATAACGACGAGGCTGCTTTCCCATCTTTAGAAGATATTTCCATACATTTCGTTTTTCAACTAAACTGTCATTGAATAGAATTCTATCTTGTTTATCCTTTTAGCGAAAGAATGAAATGATAAATTACTATTACGCTTTATCCAAGAATCACATTGAGGCACACAACAATCATAATTCGATTTTTTTTGCCATAACTCGATAGAAACAAACAGGATTTTAAGCCAATAAGCAGGGAAATGTAAGGTTATGTGTATTAATGTCTATTGGAAAGGTTCGAAATAAATACGCGATGGCGCTGCAATCTTAAACGAGATTGCCACGGTGGCAATGCCACCAAAAAGCCACGTTTTAGGGACGAATAAATTCATACGTATTAAATACCTACCAAAGAGCCACGTTTCAGAAACGAATAAATACATACGTATAATATACGTGTTAAAATTCCGTATCACTAACGTCATTTTTTGATAGATGTTACGTAACAATACAAAAAAACCTAAATTTAACGTTAAGGTAACGTTATCTTACTAGCTGGGGTTTAGCGTTTTTTATTCTTGTGGTCAGCTTACCGGTAATAATGACTCTGCCAATACTTGAACACTTGGGTACTCCACGCTATTCCAATATTGATACGACACAACAGGCATTGTTAATCGAGATGCCAGAGTATTAAAGGTTCTAGCAAACCCATCAATGCCAGGGAAAAGAAGAACTGTGTCGTTCTTTCCATTTTCTTCTGCCTTTGTAGGTAGTGGAACTTCCACTTCTTTGAGGATGTCTTCGATGTCTTCGTTAAAATTGTTAAATAATATTGCATTAAAATTTTCAAATTTATTATATTCTAAGGGCGTGGCACTTGTTTGTTGTATTTCTTTTAATCTGAAAATTAATTATTGTTTTTATTAATGTTATCGTTTTCAAATTCAATTTAACATTAACCATTAAACATTAAACACGAAAGAGATTCAGGCATCAAATGACCAACAATCTTAGCCCAGTCGGGATAGCATTTGACCTTGCATTAGGAGCTGCCCCAAATTTTATTTTTCTAATCCTTAGAGAGGATCAATATTAGTATAAATTTAAAATCTCGACTGAATTCCGCGAAACGAGAACCGTTTTTGCTCAATATCTCCGCCATTTTCAATTTTTTGACAAAAGTGTAGAAACTGAAATTGTTGAAAATACGATTTTCTATAATTTCATATATTATAATTTTTTTCGTGCGGTCAATATTTTCCGAGTTATGAGGGGAAATAGCCTCAGTTGTAGAATAATTATTGAATTATTGAATTATCTCGTTTATTATTAGTTTTACAACAAATATATACCTATACAAAAATGAAGAAAATTAAATTTTGAATAATTTTGATGCCGTACATTTTTTGATATAATCAATATTTAAGGTAGTACGTATGTGGTAAAGTGCGAGCGTAAGACCTGATTGATTTTGTAGCAATTGTTTTTGTTCAATATCTCCGCAATTTTCAACTTTTCGACAAAAAGTGTAAGAACTGAAATTGTTGCAATTACGATTTACTACAATTTTTCGAGAGAACCAGTGGCGGGTCTACAAGGGGGGAAATGGGAAAATTCCCCCCCCCCCCTACATAAAACTTAAAATATCGACAGACAAATTCAACCAATAAAACCCGCAAGTTAATAAAATTAAGTGAACTTAATGTATATAATGTTTTTTATGTCTTTTATATATTTAGTTTGGTTGATGTTTCATTGGAAGTTTCAAAAATTGTATAAAATATAATTCTCTTTATTTTTGTTAATGTACAATTATGTCGTAAAGTTAATAATAAATGAGACAATTCAATAATTATGCTTCCCCTCCGCTTCCATTATTTTCCCCCTTAACTCGGAGAATATTAATCGTATA
Organism: Diabrotica virgifera virgifera; assembly: GCF_917563875.1. Taxonomy (NCBI): domain Eukaryota; kingdom Metazoa; phylum Arthropoda; class Insecta; order Coleoptera; family Chrysomelidae; genus Diabrotica; species Diabrotica virgifera. The sequence continues at coordinate 22,472,570 of NC_065445.1, read as the reverse complement.
AAAAAATTGTGTCAAAAAAATTGTACGAAATTGCATTTCCAACAATTTTCTTTCCTACCATTTATGTCGAAAAGTTGAAAATGGCGGAGATATTAAGCAACAACAGTTCTCATTTAAAATCAATATGGCGGCTAATGCAACCGCGGAATTCAGTCGAGATTTTAAATTTACACTACTATTGATCTCTCCTAAAGGATAGAATTATAAAATTTGGGGCAGCTCGGAAACAAAATTCAATTCAATAATTATGCTCCCCCCACCACTTTTTAGTATTTTCCCACGTAACTCGGAAAATATCAACCGCATGAGAAAAATTGTTAAAAAGAAATTGTAGGAAATTATATTTTGAACAATTTTAGTTGAAAATGGCGTAGATATTGAACAAAAACAATTGCTATAAAATCAATCCGGTCTTACGCTCGCGCAATTACCGCATACGTACTACCTTAAATATTAATTTTATCAAAAAAATGAAAGAGACCAAAATTGTGTAGAATTTAGTTCTCTTTATTTTTGTATTGGTACATATTTGTTGTAAAACTTATAATAAACGAGATAATTCAATAATTCAATATTTATGCTCCAACTCTCACTATTTTCCCCTCATAACTCGGAAAATATCGACCGCACTAAAAAAATTATAATAAATGAAATTATAGAAAATTGCATCTTCAACAATTTCAGTTTCTACACTTTTTGTCAAAAAATTCAAACGCAACGGTGGAATTCAGTCGAGATATTAAATTTATACTAATATTGACCCTCCCTAAAGATTAGAAAAATAAAATTTGGGGCAGCTCCTAATGCAAGGTTAGGCCTGTTATTCGTCTAACCCGACTGGACTATCTGTTGAGATCATTATAATGAAAATACCTTCTCCAATGTGATTAAAATTACAATGAAATAATGGCAATAAAAATAAATAACCATTTAAATTTCGTTGCAACACGAAGCCACAGCCGTCTTACATTTCAGTTCGTCAGAGAGCCCAACAAACACCCTTACCGGACGGTTTCAAAACTCGTTAGTTTTTCATCAGAGAATGCATATGTAGCTATCTCTAAACCAAACTGAAATAATCCAGACAACTAGCCTCGATTTGCAACTAACAAAATGGCATGGGTGTTATAGCGACATCTGTTAGATACAAGTCAAAGTTTTCAATTTAATAAAATATAAAATAATAATAAATTAAAAACCTTATTGTGATCATCTTACTGTTCACACCTCCGTGGCTTCAAAAATTGTAAGCCAATCGGATGCTGGAGCAATATATTTTTGCGCTCTGGCCAGATGTGAACTACAAATCATAGAATTCCCTTATCCTCTTTTGCTCCAGCCTCCGATTGGCTTGCATTTTTAAAAGCCACGGAGGTGTAACCAGAAAAATGGGCTCAATACGATTTTCAATTTAATACCATGTATTATTTTATATTTTATTAATAAGCATATGTCGCTATGATACCCAAGCCATTTCGTTAGTTGCAATTCGAGGCTAGTCGTCTGAATTATTTCAGTTTGGTTTAGAGATAGCTACATATGCATTCTCTGATGAAAACTTAATGAGTTTTGAAACCGTTCGGTCAGAGTGCCTGTAGCGCTCTCTAACGAACTGAAATATAAAACGGCTTTGGCTTCTTGTTGCAACGAAATGCAAGTGGTTCTTCATTTTTATTTCTATTATTATTACTCTTATCTGAGTAATAATCCGGTCAACTTAGACATCAAAATAGTTGGCAAATAACAAAAATTGCCGGAGAGCCATTTTGGTGGAGAGCTAGAGTTTACCATAACAAATAAAGTTTTTAAAAGTCCCCATCTATCCCATGTGTGCAACAAAAGTTATTCGAGGTCAAAGGTCAAAATTTGAGATTTTTTGGTTTTTTTTATCAAAGTTTTATCAAAAAAAAAAACATCAAACCAAAGTTGTAGATCTTAACATTCTCTACAAAAATAGTTCTTACAATTTTTTTCCTAAGAGTTACCATTCCTGAGATATCGCGATTTTAAAAGTTACTTTATACATTATATTATGCACGTATAAGCCACGTATGTAATGTGGCACTTAGACAAGAAGTATAAATGCCTATTTGTGTCTCTTTTATACAGTGTGTCAATTTTAAAACTTACAATGGCTATATCTCACGAACAAAAGCTGAAACCGAAAAATGCTTGAAACCGTTTCTAGGATAGTAAGGGGGAACTAAAATGACATGAAAGAGAACTCACCCCCATCAACCCCCTAGGCCCCACCCACCACAACCAAAAAAGTTTAAATTGCAGGCCCCTACTTGTGATACATCATTGAAAAGGCTATAAAAAATGCTATCCAATGGTATAAATAATAATTATACAGGGTGAAGCAATAATTGTGAAACTTTGGCTTAAATGAAAAATTTAATGAGGTTTTGTTGAACTACAAATTTGATAAAAATGTCAATTAAGTAAATGTTCAAAGTGGGTTCCGTTGTTCTCTAAACAATAATACAGTCTATTTTCAAATTCTGCACGAAATTTGACAAATGTTTTTCTAGTAATAGGGCGACATGCTTGAGTAATTATTTCTCGCAATTTCCCAAGTGACGCAAGTTAAGTTTTATAAGCAACTGATTTAAGGCAAAAATGGCAAATTAAGTTTTAATTAACAAAAAAAAAAGTACGAGCGGACACTTACCATTTAAAATAATAGTCCGGGCGATAGCATTACAAATACAAAAGTCATAGTAAGCCAGCTGATATTAACACCCTGTAGAATTATTATTTGTACATTCTATAGTACTTTTTATAGTAGGATAGTATATTACTTTTTTCTACGGGGTTACCCTAAAACAGTTGTTTATAAAACTCAACTTGCTTCACTTGGGGAATTGCAAGAAAGAATTACTCAAGCATGTCGCCCTATTACTAGAACATTTGCTAAATTTCGTGCAGAATTTGAAAATAGGATGTATTATTGTTTACCAAACAACGGAATTCACATTAAATATTTACTTAATTGACATTTTTAATAAATTTGTAATTCAACAAAACCTTATTAAATTTTTCATTTAAGCCAAAGTTTCACAATTATTGCTTCACCCTGTATAATTATTATTTATACCATTGAATAGCATTTTTTATAGCCTTTTCAATGATGTATCACAAGTAGGGGTTTGCAATTTAAACTTTTTTGGTTGTGATGGGTGGGGCCTAGGGGGTTGATGGGGGTGAGTTCTCTTTCATGTCATTTTAGTTCCCCCTTACTATCCTAGAAAGGATTTCAAGCATTTTTAGATATCAGCTTTTGTTCGTGAGATATAGCCATTGTAAGTTTTAAAATTGACACACTGTATAATATACTATTCTGAAAATATTTCTTCAAAAGATAATCAGTCCCAAACTGAATTTCCTCTATCCACGTGGCCTTAAAAAACATTTGGCTATACTACACCATTGTTTAAAAAAGAACAGATTGTCTATTGTAAACAATGGCTACAGTATTGTCCGTAGGTCTTGTTCATATTATCTGTTTCTTTTAAGCCGATGCCGCACTGCAGGAGGCTAGATGGTGGCTTGGAGGGTGGATTTTAAAGGTGGATGGTGGAGGGTCGCTGCATCCTGGACGCAGTGAAAGAGTGAAATGAAGTCAGAAGTCAGTATCCAATTGACTGCTGAGGAATCGTTTGTTTCATTTGTTACGTTACATTTGGTTTGTTTTTTAGCATATCGTCATATTAGAGGTAAAACTCACTCACTTAACTTTTCAGAAAATGGAGAAAAATCGACTTAAAGACAAAAATTGCATTTTAAATTCACCTGACTTGAATATTGGATTTTTTTTAATGCAAATGCAAAGAATAAATAAAACAGATATTTTAAGCCATGTTTCGTCACATAGTGGGTCTGCTGGGTCCCAAATTGCCCTTATTTTATACACAGCACTTATTACGCTTTCGTCCATAGCGAGGCTACCCGGATGGATTATCAAACACGACTGATATGGGTGGATAGAAGCCTGGCGGACCACCGGGTGGGTAGATGGTAGTGGGAGGCCACTGCGGCCACCGTCGTTGTATTATTCGTGGTATAAGTAGCTGGATGGTCGCCAGGCGGGTATCTACCATCCACCATCCTAGCAAACTTCCTGCACTGCGGCATCGGCCTTAGTGCTAAAGGTTCAGTTAAAGTGAATATAAGTACTTATTACAGGCGTCTACCATTTAGCAGACATTACGGGCTTACAGTGACAGTGGTATTTGACGGCTACAGTGACTCGACAAAGAATATTAAAGCTGCAGAACAACGTCGTCGAACTACAAAAACATCATCGGATTCCGAGATTATCTTTGATGAAAATATAACAGTTCCAGCGAATCAACAACAATTTTTCGCTAACATTAATAATAAATCTCGTTTCATTTCCATGTTAATTATCCAAAGGAAATAAGGAACATGATAATTGAAAAAAGAAAACTGAGAAGAATCTGGCAACAAACAAGGTCTCCTCAAGATAAGACTAAACTAAATCGTGCAAGTCAACAACTCAAAAGAACTATCCTACAATTAAAGAATGACTCGATTAATTCTTACTTACAGGAGCTAACAGATGACGGTAGTACAGATTATTCCTTATGGAAAGCTACTAAAAGACTGAAAAGACCTATTATGCACTCTCCTCCTATTAAACTAGAAAATGGTAACTGGGCCAGAAGTGGTGCACAAAAAGCAGAGCTATTTGCCATACATCTTGAAAATACATTCAAACCAAATGAACCTCAAGGGGATGAAGAAAGATGGGAGGAACCTGTTCAATTAGAGGAAGAAATTCGGCTAACTACACCAAAAGAAGTACTTGAAGAAATAAGGGAAAATATTAATCCGAAGAAAGCTCCGGGCTATGATCTAATTACGGGTGAGCTGTTGAAAAATCTTCCCCGAAGAGCTATCGTAAAATTAACAAACCTCTTTAACGGTGCATTCAGATTAAAATATGTACCAATGATATGGAAGATGGCGGAAGTCATTACGATTCCTAAACCGGGAAAACCAGCACATGAGGTTTCGTCATACAGACCGATATCTCTGCTTCCTGTAATATCGAAGCTGTTTGAGAAACTGCTCCTTAAGCGAATAAAACCAATTATTGAAGCAAGGAATTTGATACCGACACATCAATTCGGATTTAGAAATAAGCATTCAACAATTGACCAGGTGCACAGAATCACAAATATTATCGAAAGATCCCTAGAAGAAAAGAAAGTCTGTTCAACTGTATTTCTTGATGCTGCACAGGCTTTTGATAAAGTCTGGCATGAAGGTTTAACATACAAACTAAAATGTTTTTTACCTATACAGTACTCAAAACTTTTACAGTCATACATAAAAGGACGACATTTTAGAATTAAGCAAGAAGACTGTTTTTCAGACTTAAAAGAAATTAGAGCAGGTGTACCACAAGGCAGTGTGTTGGGTCCGGTCCTATACCTACTATACACGTGTGATATACCTGTACTGGAAAACAACACAGTTGCCACCTTTGCTGATGATACAGCTATTCAAGCAGTAGGGACGACAAGTGAAGAGGCGACCAACAAGGTCCAAATAGCAGTTAACCAAATATATAAGTGGACACAAAAATGGAGAATCAGGCTAAATGAAGCTAAATCTGCCCATGTTAATTTCACCAACAAAAAAATACAATATATACCAGTTATAATCAGCAATATCCAAGTACCATATGCAGATACTGCTAAGTATTTGGGTATAACATTAGATGCAAAACTACGCTGGAAGGTGCACGTTAAGAAAAAAAGGGAAGAACTAAATATAAGATATAAAAAAATGTATTGGCTAATTGGAAGAAACTCCACACTGTCGATGCATAATAAGTTACTAATTTACAAACAAATATTGAGACCTGTATGGACTTATGGATGCCCACTATGGGGGTGTACTAGACCAAGTAATATAACAGTAATACAAAGATTCCAGAACAAAATACTAAGAAATATTGTAGATCCTCCTTGGTATGTTACAAACAGTGATCTCCATAAGGACCTAGGAATGGAAACTGTGGAAATAATCATCAAGAAGATGGCAGCAAGTCACGAGCAACGACTTCACATGCACGAGAATATTGAGGCAATCCAGCTCCTCGATACTACTGGGCAAGTTAGAAGACTGAAGAGGACAAAACCTTATGAACTAGTTTAAGTGATAGGTGATAGTGAAAAGCAGAGCATAGTGCTTGTGCGCGTTAGTGTGTATGCTAGAATAGTGCACTATCTTGTTAGGTTAGATAAGAGACGCTATAGGGCAAGCTCTTAATTTTAAGGAACAGTAATAATTTAGGTTAGATTAAAATTGCTCATTGGTCAAGTATGACCAGATTGTAATTGTAATTATCATCATCGTAGTGATGATTATGGGAAAAAAAAAATTTCCATGTTAACTGACAAATTAACAGCTGCGAATATTGAAGTGAAACAAGCTAAAAATGACACAGTCCTTATAATTGAGACAGCAATTTAAGGCAACAAACACAACAATTGTAGTTGGTGAAGATGTTGATTTGTTAGTACTGCTTACTGCAAGGACTCCAGTAGATAAAGTTATTTATTTTCTGAAACCTAGAAGGGCTCAACAGCGAACAGAGATATATTCTTCGAAAAGTTTATCGGATTATCCCAAATGCCAAAAGTACATTTTATTTTTACATGCGATAACCGGCTGCGACACTACGTCAGCAATGTACAGAAGGGGCAAAATGTCAGTACTTAAATTATTAAAAAAAAAAAAAAGATTTTACTGACTGCTGTAAAGTTTTTACAGAACTTGATTCCACACCGCAAACGATAATTACGGAAGGAATTCGCTTTCTCTTGCGGTTTATGGAGTTCCAAAAAAAAATTAGTTTTCTTGATAAATACCGATACTTAACTTTTGTAAAAAATACGCGAAACAAGAAACAAGTACAACTATCATGTCTTCCTCCCACATCAGCATCTGCTTTTCAATATTTGTATCGAGTATATTATCAAGTCCAAACATGGCTAGGCAATGAACTGAATACAGAAGACTGGGGTTGGAAATTAATAGATAATACTCTGGAACCGATTAAAACCTTACTCCCACCTGTTCCAGAAAAACTCCTTAACACTATTTTTTGCAATTGCAAAAAAAGGTTGTAGTGCCATATGTGGATGTAAAAAAGTCGGGTTGCTGTGTTCTCTAGCGTGTACCAACTGCCAAGGTCAGTCTTGCTCAAATGTCCAGTTTAGTACAACAGAGGAAGACTCCTGTGATTTTAATGAAGAGACCAATGACTCAGTCACATTTGAACAATTTTTGAACATCCAGCAAGAGGAAGAGGAAGAAGATGAAATTGAAGAAGACTTGACTGTTGAAGTAGACTTTCAAGAATATGAATCTGATTAAAATATCTAAAGAAATCAAAACACTAGTTAACCTAATAATCAATAGTAATATCAATAATCAATATCAATAATAAGGTAATATCTAGAACTTGACCGGTATTGTTTCCTTAAATTATCCTAAAATTGTCAAAACAGTTAGTGGAGTGGGTCTACAGGGGAAACCACGGTAAAAAAAACGCGCCGAGTACACTACCTCACAGGTGGTGTGGAAACGTGTGCATATCATGTACTTTAGAATCGCGATATCTCAGGAATGGCAACTCTTAGGAAAAAAATTGTAAGGACTATTTTTGTATAGAATTTGAAGATCTACAACTTTGGTTTAAGGTTATTTTTTGATAAAACTTACCGTTCTCGAAAAAAATCCAAAAAATCTCAAATTTTGACCTTTGACCCCGAATAACTTTTATTGCACACACGGGATCGATGGGGACTTTTAAAACTTTATTTGTCATGGTATACCCTAGCTTTCCACCAAAATTTGGCTCTCCCGTAATTTTTGTTATTTCAAATGTCTATATAGAGACTGGGTTATAAGGTAGGGTCCATTTTTCGTTGGAATTTTTACGAGCAGGACAGATGGGATGTTATTTGCAAATCATCGAATTATCTGATCTTCTTTTGCTCCAGCATCCGATTGGCTTGCGTTTTTGGAAGCCAAGCAAGGAGGTGTAACCAAAAAAATGGTCCGAATAAGGTTTTTAATTTAATGTTATTTTATATTTTATTAAATTGAAAACTTTGACTAAAAATGATGGCATTTCCTGAGGTAAACTGTTCTGGAAGCCAACTGAGCCTCCGTTCAAATTGCTTGCATCCAAGAAATTAGATGGAAAGGACAAATGGCGAAAGATGTAAGTGAATGATATACATTGTGGTATCTAGGAAATACTAACACTAGGAATGGAGTAGCTATAATTGAAAGAAAAGCTTTGTATGGGCAATTGTACTTTGTAATTTTGTACTCTGTATATGGGCTCTGTACTTTTGTATGGTGATGAAGCGTTGAAACTAACATTGACAAAATTCATAGATGGATACCAAAGATACCTTGGACAGCAAGAACAACAAATGAGAAAGTACTTAGAAGGCTCAAGAAAGATAGAGAATTACTCAAGATTGTTCTTCTTCTTTAGGTGTCGTCTCCGCTACGGAGGTTGACAATCATCATAGCTATTCTCGAAGGTTCTTCAGCCATGAAATTCGTCTTCTTCCGATGCTTCTTCTGCCATCTATCTTTCCTTGCATTATGAGTCGCAGGATGCCATACTTCTCGCCCCGCATCATGTTCGAAATACTGTAGTTTTCTTTCTTTAATTGTAAGTTCAATTTCTTTCTCTTTACCTATTCTTCTTAGTACTTCGTTGTTCGTAACTCTATCTACCCAGGAAACCTTCATAATTCTTCTATAGGTCCACATTTCAAAGGCGTTAAGTCGTCTCATTGTCTCTCAAGATTGTTAAATACCGGAAAATGTCTTATCTGGAACATATAGTGAGGAGAAATCGATATAGGATACTTCAAATGATCCTTATAGACAAAATAAACGCCCTTAGAAGTGTACGAAGAAAACAAAGTTCTTGGTTAAAAAACATTTATGAATGAAATCAGATATCAAATTCAGGACAATTATTCCTTGTTACAGAAGATCGCGAATCGTTCGTAATGGCTATCGCCAACGTTGGATAATTATGTTATGATAAGAACAAAAAATTAACACTTATTTACTTGTGTAAAGTCATTGTCTTCAGATCCTTGGGGGTAAGGAAAATTTCAAACTCTCTTTCTAATGTCTGTTTAATTTCCACTCCTGTAACTGAATCCATACCCAATTCAGGTAACGTTACATGATGGCTTACTACCTTCATATCAGTTAGACCTAAAATATAATAAAGGCAATATAAATATGAGATACTAAAACAATGCCTATAAGTCAGATACGGTTAAACTATTTAAGCGCCACATAAAATGAAAACATTCTCTAGCCGTGCCGAAAAAAATTATAGTACGAGACCCCACTGCAGGATTAGTTCCTAAGTTAATTAATTACCCTTCGTCATTTTTAGTCAACTCGACAACATGTCTCCACTCTTCTCTATATTAAGCAATCTCTATCCAATTCTCAGATCATGATCCATTAGTAGGCGTAATGAAGATAAAACTGAAAAAGATCCAAAAACAAACAAATATACTACGATTTGATGTCTCAAATATAAAAGAAGAACCTGTATGTCAGAGGCTAAAAGCAGAAATAAATGATAACTTAAAGAAAATCAAACAAGACGTGATAAAAACAACAGATGTAAATGACAAATGGAACGTGATACAAGAAACGTTAGTAGAGGCAGGAAAGAAGATATTACCCACAAAAATAATAAAAAAACAGAGATGGATGACTTCAGAAATCCTAGAGCTAATGGAGGAAAGAAGGAAACATAAAGGCAGGAGTAAGGCTAAATACAAGGAAATCGAGAGATTAATAGGAAAGAAAATAAAAGAGGCCAAATCCACCTGGCTGGCAAATCAATGTAGTGAAATTGAAGAATATTCTAAAAAGTATGATAGCTTTAACATGCACAAGAAAATAAAGGAAATCACAAATACACAGCGAAAAAAGAGAGATGGCCTTCTTAAAGACATAAATGGAAAAATTATTATAGAAGTCAAAGAGAAATTAAAAAAGTGGAAGACATACATAACAGATCTGTTTGAGGATAATAGACAAGAACCGGAAGAAATCGACAGCGAAACGGGACCAGAGATCATAATGGAGGAAATCGAACAAGCAATACGAAACGCAAAAAACGGAAAAACTGTAGGTCCAGACGAAATACCTGCGGAATTACTGAAATGTCTAGACGATGAAACTCTACCGGTCCTACTGGATCTGTTTAATGAAGTATATAAACCGGAAAAATCCCTCATAAATGGTTGGTGTCCACCTATGTAACAATACCAAAAACAATATACGTCAAAGATTGTTCGGACTATAGGACAATATCACTAATAAGCCATACTCTCAAAATATTTCTAAAGGTGATTCATGGAAGATTATACAGAAAGCTAGAATATGATATGGATGATACCCAATTTGGGTTCCGCAAAGGACTTGGAACAAGAGAGACATTGTTTGCGTTTAATGTCCTCTCTCAGAGATGCTTAGATATGAACCTGGATATTTATTCCTGTTTCATCGACTTCGAAAAAGCGTTCGACAGGGTCCGACATGAAAAACTAATAGAATTATTGAAAAACAGAGATATAGACAGACGAGATTTACGAATTATCATCAATCTGTATTGGAATCAAAAGGCCAATATAAAGATAGAAGAACAGGAGTCCGAGAATATTGATATAAAGAGAGGAGTGACAGGGTTGTGTTCTGTCGCCGCTACTGTTTAACCTGTACAGTGAAGCCATATTTCAGGAAGCGATAGCGGAGCTAAATGATGGAATCTCTATAAACGGAAGAATAGTAAATAACATAAGATTCGCTGATGATACCGTTATAATGGCAGACACCCTGGAATCACTACAAGAATTGCTAAATAGAATTAACGATTATTGCATTAGATACGGACTAAAAATAAACAAGAAAAAAACTAAATTTATGATTGTCTCAAAAACAGAACATGGAAATGAAAGGTTAATGATAGAGCAAACCCAAATAGAAAAAGTTAAGACATACAAATATCTGGCAACCTGGGTTGATGACAAAAATGACCAAAGCAAAGAAATTAAAGTCCGAATTGAAACTGCAAGGCAAGCATTTATAAAAATGACGACACTGCTTACAAACAAAGACCTTCAGTTGCCTCTCAGATTGAGTGCTCTAAGATGCTACATATTTTCTATATTGCTATACGGAATGGAAGCTTGGACATTGAAGAGATAACACATAAGAAGAATAGAAGCGTTCGAAATGTGGTGTTACAGAAGAATATTGAAAATTCAGTGGGTTCAAAGGATTACCAATGTTGAAGTGCTACGACGTTTAAATAAGGAGTTAGAAATTATGTTCGGGTATAGTAAGTATAGATCGGGGTTTGACTAGTCAAACCCCGATCTAGCTTAAAATGTCGTAATTTATTAGATTAGGTTTAATAAAACGTCATTTTTTAATTTTAATGTTTATTATTTTTATATTGTCTTAATTAAAATAAAAAAAAATAGTGTATATTCTCACATGTTGAGTCATTATACAAGCCTGGTAATCCAAATTTAGAATCTTTTGTACTAATTTCTCTTAGAGACAGCTTAACGTCTGAAACATCTTCGAAATTAAGAAAATTCTCTTATTTTATTTCTTCAAAAAAGTGTGTCTATTGTTCCGTATTTCGTACCACCCCTATATAAACCGTCAATAATTGTTTTATCTTGTATGATACCAAAATATTTCGAGCATCTCCTTTGGCTGTATCAAAGCTAGTGGTCGCTATTAGTACAGTTTTTCCGATCGAAATTCTAGGAATTTTTTTTTCACTTAATTGTTCCATAGCATTAGCCTGGGCACAAAGACCTTTAATCGCCTTTCCTTTATTTATTTTAATCTTTTCTGTGTGTGCACAAAGCATGCATGTAACTTTTCTTTCAAAACCTTCATAGTATGCACCAAGTGTGCTGTCAGCGTAAACAACATGTACCACCAGACTACAAATTATGCACGCATGTGCGTCAGAGCTCTCTTTTTGGCAAATACAACAAACCACATCTGAAGAAGTAATCTGAATTGTTTGACAATTTTCTTCCTCTCCTAGTGACGACGGTCCAGGGGCTTCGTTAGGATTATGGTGATACTTAGTTTTTTCTCCAATTGCAATATATCTATCTTCTTTCACAGTTGACTATAAAACAATTGACGGTTTATATAGAGCTGGTACGAAATAAGGCAAAATAAACACACTTTTTTCAAGAAATCAAATAAGAGAATCCAAATAGAATTTACTTAATTTCGAAGATGTTCCCGAAGTTAAGCTGTCTCTAAGAGAAATTAGTACAAAAGATTCTAAATTTGGAGGACAAGGCTTTATAAAATGCTACTGAAATAAGAAATGCTTCTCAAAATTATGTAAGTGTAAAAGGTCTAACGTATTGTGCAAATCTAAATTCCATAATGCCTCAACATGTGAGAACATGTGAGAATAAACACTAATTTTTTTATTTTAATTACGACCATATAAAAATAGTAAACATTAAAATTAAAAAATGACGTTTTATTAAACCTAATATAACAAATTACGACATTTTAATAGCTGATCGGGGTTTGACTAGTCAAACCCCGATTTCATAAAATTGGATTTCGACCTTTGCCTGACCAACTTAGTCTCTCCTAGGTTTGACTAGTCAAAGGCCGAAACTGTGATTTATTTCGGGCTTTGAATAAGACCGTCAGTCAGACCTGAGGATTGCCTAGTCAAACCTAGGAGTGCCTGAAATTCGGGCTTTGACTATAACATATACAACAATGGAGGCCATGGTTAGGAAGGAGAAACAAAGGAAGGTCACAAATGAGATGTGCTGATGACATTAAGAATATTGGAGGACACAACTGGAAGAAAGTGGCGCAAAATAGAAAACAATGGATTGAATTGGGGAGGCCTATGTCCAAAGTTGGATTACTTAATGTTGAAGAAGAAGAAGAAATATGAGAGAGAAAGTATCCATTCGAAATAATGAAATAACAAATTTTATATTATTTTTTATTTCACTATTTCGAATACTTTCTCTCTTATACACCAAGTATCCCACACCGGCACCTTTAGAAACTGTGCACTGTTGTAGTTGTTTCGATTTTATAAAGTTTTGAAGGGCATAAAGACATCTGTTGCCGGCTTGTATCCTATTGTTTATTTTTAGTGATCTGTTATTGGCTTCAGTTATTTTTATTTCAAGATACTTATGATTTATAGTCTTATGACTTTTATGGCTCCAAGATACTTATGTCCAAGATGCCTTTAACTTGAGTGCCTTAGAGAATAATATAATGTCTGAAAAAATTGCCTCAAATTATGGTTGTCCGCCGTTAAAAACGGGAGGTATCAGAGATAAAGTGAAAGAAAGCTAGCCCGCAACGCCATTGGCTTGACAAGGTTTCTGCTTTAACACCTCGCATTCGCCATCAAATATTGTAAACCTTGTCAAACCAGTAGTGTTGCACGCTAGCTTTCTTTCACTTTATCTCTGATACCTCGCGGGTTTAACTATAGACAACCCTAATTTGCGGCCATTTTCCACAGAAAACCTTATTACAGTATACCCTATACCGTACTGAAAATCTTATCATCGTATCCAAAGAGACAAAAATTAGCTTTAATTCGGGGAACGCAGAGGTTGCAGAGTCAACATAGGAAAACAGATGGAAACATTTAAAATACTATACTATTACCACAGATTAACCCAACACAGACGCGAAACCCTGGCGATAACTCTGGTACCGAGTTTTGGTAAACTCCTCACACTTTGAGTTACCAAAAGGGTAATCGCTTAGTTTAGTAGCTCGCTTAGTATGTAGGCTTAAGCTTATTGTCAGTTCCTGAATAACCTCGACAGTACATGCGCTTTAAATAGTTTTGTTATATTTTTAAAAATGGTTGGATATACGTGTATTTGTGAAGGGTGTTCATCTAAGACGGGTCAGGGAATATCATTTTTTAGATTGCCAAAGGATGAAGTAAGGTATGTAGTGTCATTAATAAATTGATTTACTTTCTAAATACTGATTAAGCGGCATATTACTTATATCATATTAATTATTAATCTCGAAACTTACATAAAATGGTTACTCAAGCTATGTGTGTTGATGATTCGTCTTCGAGCGTTCAACGAAGCAACACCTAATTAGTTTAATCACAACTAGTTTTTGCGGTTTGTTTATAAACGTTGAGTACTAAAAGTGAAAAGTGTAAATTATCGACAAAAATTACCGATACTTGGACATTTACTGTAAGTTATTTAATTTATTTAATTAAATCGACTTATTACCAATGATTGCGTGTTGGTGTAAGGACCGTACTCAGGTTCCGTAGATCAATATGAACGAAGCTTCATCATCAAATGTTTTTCCTCAACAAGAAATTCCCAAAAATGATACTACTTCACCAAAGTTATATTCAACAGTTTTAAATGAACCTACCAGTATATTATTCACTTCCAAAAAACAAGCGGTTGTATTAAATTCAGTTCCAAATTCAAAAATCGAGGATTACCTGAATGCTGTAGCCAACTCAGTTGACCCCAAAAATATACTTGCAATATCCCGAATTGTTAATGATCGTATATGCATCTACTTCACTTCAGAAAATATTGTTGAAACATTTTTGAAAACAGACAATGGGATAATAATAGTAAATCAACATCGCATTCAAGCTAGAAAGCTAATTACTCCAAATGAAAAACTAATAATTTCTAATGTACCTCCTTCCATACCACATAATGTCATAGAAAATGAGCTCAAGAAGATAGGAATCTATCAAATAACACCAGTAGATTTTCTACGGATCGGAACATCAAATCCTAGTTTTAGGCATATCATTAGTTTTCGACGTTTTACTTATATAGCCCCTAAAAATCTTGAAAATCTTCCCGATTCAATATTAATTAACCACGATCAATCGAACCACCGAATTTATTTCTCACTAGAAAAACAAACGTGCTTTATTTGTAAACAAACTAATCATTTAGCATCTCGATGCCCAAATTCTAATAATCAATCCACCGATGACAGTACAACAAACATTTCCCAATCACAATGTGATCAATCTATTAGGTCACAACAAAATAAAACTCAACCAACAGAAAATTCTCCCGTACTTACTAAACATATCAGTAATTCACAACCTACTGAAACAACCACTTCAATCGCACAACAAAACTCTACTGAAACAATCACTTCACCCGCACCACAAAACTCTACTGAAACACTCACTGCACTCGCACCACAAACCTCCACTGCAACAATCACTTCACCCGCACCAAAAAACTCTACATCTTTCGATAACTCCCAGACAATGGTGACGGAACCGGTTAAAACAAATGAAACTATAACAGCAACTCAAACAGAAGGGCAAACACCTAAAAGAAATGCTTCTGATCTAACTTCTCCTGAAACAGAGGGTGGAAGTCCTTTTAAAGAACCCATTACAAAACACAAAAGAACAAAAACAGATCTCCAAACCCATCATAACGTAGCTGAAGATCTTACGACCTGTACAGTGAATTTTTTCCAAGATAAGTCGAACAGTAGCTGTTTAAGTCAAGAAGAGCTAATAGATTTATTTGAAAACGCTCACGGATCTCCAGATCCACTTAGTATTGCTAAAATATACACGGAAGATATCGAAGGGTTAATAGATCTCTTAAAAAAGCTTTATCCAGTGCTATCACATAGATACTTGAAATCTCGATGTACAAGACTGAGGAATAAGCTTAGCAAACTACAGGATGACTATTCTTCTACAGATTTTAGCGACACACCCACTAATTAAAAACATTCAACTCCATAATTCAATGGAATCTGAACGGGTTTTACACCCGTCTAGAAGAATTCAAATTACTAATGTCAAAATTCACACCGTCCATCATTTGTCTACAAGAAACACACTTTAAACAGCAGAAATTTTATAAACTAAAAAACTATACACCATATATTAAAAATAGACTTAATGCAAACCAGGCTAGTGGAGGGACAGCTATTTATGTACATAACCAATATAATACTGAAATAATAGATTTAAATACACAATTAGAGGCTATAGCAATATCTCTGAAAGGACCTCAAAAAATAAACATCTGCAATATATACATTCCTCCCGGTACTGATCCTTCAGCTCGCGAATTATCAGACCTTTTTAATCAAATTCCTCAACCACGTATTATTTTAGGCGACTTCAATGCACATCATGTCCTATGGGGCTCAAGTAAATCAGATAGTCTAGGGCGTAAAATTGAACAAATTATAACTAACCTTAATGTCAACTTACTTAATGACGGTAGTATTACAAGATTTAATGTCTCTACAGGTGGCGGTTCAGCGATTGATTTAACTCTATGTGACCCTGTTTTACAACCTGGACTGTCTTGGCAAGTAACACCTTATCTACATGGAAGCGATCACTTCCCAATATTAATAACAAATAATAATGTAACTCCCTCTTCTATCCCGTCTAATAAATGGAATCTAAAGCATGCCGACTGGTCTTTATATTCTTCTTTAATATCTCGATCCGTATCTGAGCTAACTCCTCCCAGCGATGACCATGCAAGTATTAATCATATAGTTTCCAGTTTTATTCAGCTTATAACAACAGCTGCAGAATTATCCGTAGGTTTTATAAAATTTCCAAAAAAACACCCTCCAGTCCCTTGGTGGAATCAAGAATGTAAAGTAGCAATCAGAGAGTCAAAAAGTTCTTTTAACAAATTTAAAAAATTTCCTACACTTCAAAACCAACTCGAATATAAGCAAAAGAGAGCTTACTGTAGATATATATTGAAGAAAAGTAGGCGAGAAGCGTGGAAAACATATGTCTCGTCCTTAAATTCATCTACTCCTATTTCCGAAGTTTGGAAAATGATTAATAAAATGAATGGTAAAAAATCCTTCAATACAATCCATTATTTAGAATATAACAATCTTACTTGCTCGACGAAAGAACAAATAACCGCTCTACTAGCTGATACATATCTAAGACACTCCAGTAATGACAGTATCTCTACTAAGTCCATAATACACAAACAAAATTTAGAGAACACTTACATAGATTTAGAGGATCATACAGATTCTCCTCTTAATGCCATACTCTCAATGGATGAGTTACTATATTCATTAAATTGTACAAAAGATACCAGTCCTGGACCTGATAACATTCCAGCTACATTTTTAAAATCATTACCAGAAGAAGGTAAACAATACTTACTAAAAATTTACAATTTTATCTGGACAAAAAATGTATTTCCAGATAGTTGGTACCAGTCAATTATTATTCCAGTAATTAAGCATGGGAAAAGTAAATCAGACCCTGAGTCCTATCGACCGATCTCACTGACATGTTCTATATGTAAAATTCTGGAGAAAATGGTAAGCAACAGACTACTGTGGTATCTAGAAGATAAACAACTTCTTACCCCTATTCAAAGTGGTTTTAGGAAATCAAGGTCTACTTTAGATAATCTAGTTGATATAGAATCCGAGATTCATGAAGCATTTGGATGCAATCAAGAGTGTTTAGCAGTTTTCTTTGACATAACTCATGCGTATGATACAATTTGGAGATCTGACATATTAAAAAACTTATCCAGATGGTCAATCAAAGGTAACATCCTCAAATTTATAAAAAATTTTCTAAAATTTCGTCAGTTTAGAGTTCGTGTAGATAATGTTTTTTCAGAGCCAACAACGCAAACTAACGGTATCCCACAAGGTTCTACACTAAGCGTAGTACTGTTCCTTATTGCGATTAATGATATCTCTAAATCCTTTAGTTCATTAGTAAAGGCACGCTTATATGCTGATGATCTTGTCATATTTTCTAGAGGGAAAAATGTTTTAACACTTACCAGATATATACAAGCCTCTATCAATCAACTAGAAAATTGGTCAGAGAGTTGTGGTCTACAGTTTTGTCCAAATAAAACAAAAGCAATTTTCTTTAGCAAGAACCCAAAAAACATCATATTACCACCTAAGCTCACCTTAAACTCGTTACCTATTGCTTATGTTAAATCAACTACCTTTTTAGGAATGAAATTAGATCATAGGTTAACCTGGAAAGATCATATCTTTCATCTTCGACAAACAACTCAAAATGGCCTAAGTTTATTAAAAAGCATATCTCACAAACATTGGGGAGCCGATTTCCAAACACTCATAAATGTCTACAGAACGCTTATTCGTTCTAAACTAGATTATGGCGCAGTTGCTTACAATTCAGCCAAAGCACCAATACTTAAATTATTAGATCCTGTACATAATACAGCGATAAGAATAGCGCTGGGAGCTCATCATACTAGCCCGATTGAAAGTTTATACTGTGAATCAGGTGAACCTTCCCTCCAACTAAGAAGAAACTTCCTCAGCCTTGTATATGCAGCTAAATTGTCGGCTAATCCACATATACCGACATTTAAAAACACGTTTGCCGACAGATTCACATCGACATTTAACACCTCACAAAGATTAAGTCCGCCGTTTTATATCCGGATACAGAGATTACAAAATAGCTTAAACATACATTTTCCTGAGACATACAATGTAACTAACCTTAAACATCAACCTCCTTGGAGAATACAGCTACCTATTTGTGATACAAGTCTTACTATCCACGACAAATATGACACACCACATAGTATAATTAAAAAGAAAGCAGCAGAGAAATTAAACTCTGCTAAGAACTTCCACATTTTTACAGATGCGTCTAAATCTGACAATGGGGTAGGGGCTTCTTTTACAACTTTACACCAAGACTTCTCCTTCTCACTGTCCCTTAGATCAACCGTATTTTCAGCAGAACTTCTTGCTATTTTACAAGCAATAAAATTTGTAAATAATAAAAACATAAAAAATTCTTTGATAATAACCGACTCTTTAAGTGCCCTCAGCTCTATGAAACGGTTATACGCAAAACATCCCATCTTATTGCTTATAAAGTCAGAACTAATGAGGTGTCAAGAAAACGATCGATTTGTTAAATTTCTTTGGGTTCCGTCACACTGTGGTATAACTGGAAATGAAAAAGCTGATCAGTTAGCAAGGGAGGCAACAGAAAATCCACAATCAACATTAGTCACTAAATGCGTTCATAGCGACCTGAAGCAACATTTTAAAAACAAAATAAGTGAGAATTGGCAACTTCACTGGAGCAATTCGGAGACATCTATGAAGAACATTAAAGAAGAGGTAGCTGTATACAATCTCCCACAAAAGCGACGAGACCAAGTATGCATCTCTAGGTTGCGTATAGGCCACACGAAGTTAACACACGACTACCTTTTAAGTGGCGAACAAGTTCCCATTTGCTACAGTTGTGATAGTGTAACTACAGTGAACCATGTGCTAGTGGACTGCCCTTTATATACCCTAGAGCGACATCAAGTTGGATTACCGACTACATCCAAAGAGTGCCTAAACGGGTCAAATAACGACAGAACTATAAACTTTTTAAGAAATGCAAGACTCGTTCACAAAATTTAATGTAACATTTTAGCCATTTATGTAATTATTGTACCATGCTAATGACCCTTAGTGGTTGATGCAATTTTGTAAATAAAAAAAAAAAAAAAAAAAAAGCTATGTGTGTTAGAAATAGTTCCAATAGTATTTTTTCAAGGAATATTTTGATAAGTGTGAAAAAAATCCTGTCTTGAAAACAGTAAATTTTAGTTATTAGTAAGAATGAATAACGCCATGTTATTGAAGATAGTCAAAATAATCTTAAAAAATAAAAGAGATATTAACAAGACATTAAATTTTTATTAAAAAACATCTTATGTTATAGGAGTGAGCTATGGTTAAAAGCTACTAAAAGACAAGATTTGTTAGAGGAGGATTTAACTAGATACAGAATTTGCGAAAAGCATTTTGAAAATAAATTTTTATGCACATCTTCACGACGAAAACTCTTGTATGACAATGCTTTGTCGTCAATTTTTACCGAATCTAAAGATATCTGCGCGAATACGTCTGAGCAGCCGCTGAAAAAGTTCAAATATTGTCAGGTAAAAAATTAGGTAAATATCAATAATTTCAATAATAAAAAGATATGATTTTTCAGATAATAGAATAACGCTTACGGCGGAAAATTTACAGGTAATATCCTCTAAACAAGTTTCTATCAGCCCCAGTAAGGAAAAAGATGGACACATTTCTACAAGAATTACAAAAGATGTTTCCCAGTTATCACCTTCAGTATCATTACAAACACCAGCATCTTTTATGTATAACTTGCCAGGTGAATATAAACTGAAATGTTAAATCAGGTTTTTGAAAAGAAAACTTTTGAATAGAAAAATATGTAAAAAACAAAACGGTACAAAACAAGAGTTAGAGCAGTTTAAAAAATTATGTGACAAATTTCTTAATAAATCATTGGCCGAAATTGTAAAAACTCAGGCACTGTTGCGGAAAAAAGTCCCAAAGGCCAGACGATATTCTCAGGAATACAAACAATTCGCTCTCACATTATACTTTTTTGGACCCAAAACTTATCACTTTTTGAAAAAAATTCTTTATTTACCAAGTAAACGTTGTTTATATAATTAAATTTGATTATATAATTAAATAACCTGGAACTTGAAAATTATTATATTAACAACACTTTATTTGGTTTTGTTCTGGAAGGCCATACCTGTAATTCTCAAATTACTGTCACCAAACGACTGTCACTTTTCTAATACCTAGTTTACTTTCTCTTCTTTTGTTTTGTTTTGTAGCTAGTTTACTTTCTCTTGTTTTGTACCTACCTAGAATTTCCAAATTACCCCATTATATTTATATCGTGTTCACTTCAAAGCAAGTTTTTATTATTTTTCAATATACACAGAAATTTAATATATGACCATTTATATATAAATCTTTAACGATTGTCACTTTTCTAACAGTTAGTTAACTTTCTCTTGTTTTGTTAAGCACATACCTAGAATTCCCAAATTACCTATTGTATTTTTATTTCCTTTTTCGTTTAACACAGAAATTTATTAAGTGACCAATGTTGTGTTAAGTTTTGTTTGTCTTAATTTTTAGTGTAAATATAGTAAATATCAAATCAGGTGTAACAGTAAGTATTATAGACCAAATGAACTATTTTGTAAGTTATCAATTGTATTGGTGCAAACACCGGCACAACAACTGTGCTCCTTAGTTTCAAGGTTACCAATTTTTGTATCGGCATCATAGCATAGCTTCCACATCTGTGTTGGGTTAATCTGTGCTATTACGCTATCTTGTATAATTTTTGGGGTTACTCAAAACCATGTAACAGGTCTGATAAAATAGCCTAAAGGGCTACATTTGGCCCGCAGGTCGTACTTTGCCCATGTTTGCTATAAGTAAGACTTACCTAAAATATTAGTTACGGTGTCGACAATATTATCAGATGAACCTGCTCCACTAAGTTTTTCGGCAACTACTATACTTGAGACTACTGTGGCTTGGTTTTGTCGTAACAATGTATTTAAAACATTTAGACAATTTGAAATCTTTTGCTGTAGAGTTCCACCAATCTCAAGCTGTGTGTGATTTGTTTGTAATTCTGCTACGAGTCCAACCTAAAATTTAAGTTTAATAAACAAGTGAAAGTTTTACTTTAATAAAATTAAAATAATATTAAAAATAAAACTTTATTCGGACCAAGTTTTCTGGTCACACCTTCGTGGTTTCTAAAATTTGCAAACCAGCGAATGCTGGAGCAAAAAAGGCTGAGGGAACTCTAAAAGTTGCATCTCCCTTTTCGCCTGTACAGCGCGGTACAATTCCAACAAAAAATGGTCCCGCATACTTAGCCCGATCACGGAAAACAAAATTTTACGAAAACCTCCAAAAAAATAAAGGAGGAATGAAAATTTGGGAATAGGTAGTTGAAATTGTCTATTATTATATAAGAAAAAGTTTACAATTCTACATTCCCTCTATTTTACAAAAATTGGGAAATACGGGGTGAAAAATATTATCTCGGGTGTGAAAAAATATACGTTCAAAATAAGTCTAAAATTGGATAAAATGACTAATTCCACGTAACTTTTGTTCTATCGAGTCTTTTCACTAAGTTAATACTTTTCGAGTTATTTGCGAGTAGTATGGTATAGTTAGACCCAAACCCAGACATCCAAAGTGAAAGTTATCCTCCAACACCAAATTGTTCTATATGGTCCACATAATGTTCAGAAAAAAGTCACACCATTTTGAGCGTCGGGTTTGGGGGGAGAGGGGAGAGAAATCTGAAAATTCGTAGTTTTTTACGTTTTTCGTCAATATTTCTAAAACTAAGCGGTTTAGCATGAACAACCCTCTACACAAAATTGTTCTACATTAAATTTGAAATAAAAAAGGCCCTATTCATAACCCTTCTAAAATGAACGGTTCCAAAGTTACGGAGGTAGTATAGTATAATTGGTCCAAAAAAAGCCTAACCCAGACATCCAAAGTAAAAGTTTTCCTTCAACACCAGATTGTTCTATATGGTCCACATATTGTTCAGTAAAAAGTTACACCATTTTGAGCGTCCGGTTTGGGGGGGAGATGAGGGAGAATTCGGTAAATTAGTGGTTTCTTTAGGTTTTTCGTGAATAATTCTAAAACTATGTTTACGCGTAAACAATGTTTTATACAAAAATGTTCTACATAAAATTTAAAATAAAAATAGTCCTATCCATAATTGTTATAAAATCAACGGTTCCAGAGTTACGGAGGGTGAAATGTGGAGGTTTTCGATACTGTTTATATTTTTTGGGCAATTCATGATGATTTTGGTTGGTGAGGTTGACGTTTCTTCAGGATCTTATCACTAACATACCATAGGTGACTGAAATAGCAAATCCTGTTAAAGAAAATTTCTTTCAATCAGTAAGAATATTATAAATTGCCCAAAAAATATGAAAAGTATCGAAAATTTCGACTTTTCACCCTCCGTAACTCTGGAATCGTTTATTTTATAACAATTATGTATCGGACCTTTTTTGTTTTAAATTTGATGTAGAACATTTTTGTATAGAACATTGTTTACGCTAAAGCATATTTTTAGAAATATTGACGAAAAACATAAAAAAAAACTGCTAATTTACCGATTTCTCCCCCATACCCCCCCCCAAACCGGACGCTCAAAATTGTGTAACTTTTTACTGAACAATATGTGGACCATATAGAACAATCTGGTGTTGAAGGAAAACTTTTACTTTGGATGTCTGGGTTAGGCTTTTTTTTGGACCAATTATACTATACTACCTCCGTAACTTTGGAACCGTTCATTTTATTGTAGTAGTGTATATTAACAAATTAGTAGTTTTTTTAAGTTTTTCGTCAATATTTCTAAAACTATGCTTTAGCCTAAGGAATCTTCTACAGAAAAATGTTCTATATAAAATTTAAAACAAAAAAGGTTCTATACATAATTGTTATAAAATCAACGGTTCCAGAGTTACGGAGGGTGAAAAGTGGAGGTTTTCGATACTTTTTATATCTACCGATTTCTCCACCCTCTCCCCCCCAAAACCGACGCTCAAAATGGTGTGACTTTTTTCTGAACATTATGTGGACCATATAGAACAATTTGGTGTTGGAGGATAACTTTCACTTTGGATGTCTGGGTTTTTGGTATAGTTATATCATAAATATTGCCCAAAAAATATAAAAAGTATCGAAAACCTTGACTTTTCACCCTCCGTAACTCTGGAACCGTTGATTTTATAACAATTATGTATACAACATTTTTTTTTTTAAATTTCATGTAGAACATTTTTGTATATAACATTGTTTACGCTAAAGCATAGTTTTAGAAATATTGACGAAAAACGTAAAAAAACTACTAATTTACCGGCTTCTCTCCCATCTCCCTCCCAAACCGGTCGCTCAAAATGGTGTAACTTTTTACTGAACAATATGTGGACCATATAGAACATTTTGGTGTTGGAGGAAAACTTTTACTTTGGATGTTTGGGTTAGGCCTTTTTTGGACCAGTTATACTATACTACCTCCGTAACTTTGGAACCATTCATTTTAGAAAGATTATGCATCGGACCTTTTTTATTTCAAATTTAATGTAGAACAATTTTGTATAGAGGGTTGTTCATGCTAAACCGCATAGTTTTAGAAATATTGACGAAAAACTTAAAAAACTACGAATTTACCGATTTCTCCCCCCTCTCCCCCAAACCCGACGCTCAAAATGGTGTGACTTTTTTCTGGACATTGTGTGGACCATATAGAACAATTTGGTGTTGAAGGATAACTTTCACTTTGGATGTCTGGGTTATGCCATCTTTTGGATCAACTATACTATACTAGAGTGATAATGTTCATTTTTAACAAAAAAAAAACATGTTTTTGGACGGTTTTTCGGAGATAACTCAAAAAATAAGTATTTTATCGAAAAAAATATTCTTAGCAAAAATATAGTTTATAAAAAACTGAAAAAAATGGTGTATGCTTGAGGTCTGTAGACTCAGTAGAAGTAGAGTTGTAGCTAATGAAAAGTAGGTTCTTCTTCGTCAAATTCCAAATCGAATATTTCAATGTAAAATAACCCAAAAACGGAGCACGTTTCTGGGAATAAAGTGCATAAAAAAGGTTTATTTTTGTTTAAAAAAAAACTTTAACATTAAAAGTAAGTGAGTTACGCTTAAAATATTGTTGATCCTTTTTATTTTTTGGTAAAAAAGTCGCGAAAATCACCCCCTAATTAGCTTCTCAAATAAAATTAATCGTTACCGCTTCACAAGTTATTTAACTTATGTATTGTTTATATTATCTATAAGTTTCATTGGTTCAAAGTGCTCATTTTTGAAAAAAAGATGGGTGTAAAATAAAACATTTATAGTAATAAAAATGTTTTAATAAATAATAAAAATAAATCAAAATTATTAGTAATACCAAAAATCTCAAACAGTAATAAAATGTACGTTTTGCTTTTCTGAATATTTTTGATTTTTTGTTTTCTTGTTAGGCAAAAATTGGTTATGCTATGGCTATTCAAAATGCTATGGCTATGCAAAGCTATTTTAACTACAGCTTTTTTAAAAATAAGCACTTTGAACCGATGAAACTTACAGATCATATAAAAAATACATAATCAAAGTAACTTGTCAAGTGGTAATGATAACGTTTATTTGTCATGCTAATTAGGAGGTGATTTTGGCGATTTATTTACCAAAAAATAAAAGGGGCCAACAATATTTTGAGCGTAACTCACTTACTTTTAAAGTTAGGATTTTTTTTAAAAACGGAAATAAACCTTTTTTTAAGCAGTTTAAAAAAGTTGAAATGAATTTTCCCCGAAAAGTTCTCCCTTTTTGGGTTATTTCTCATTGAAATATTCGATTTGGAATTTGACGAAGGAGAACCTACTTTTCATTAGCTACAACTCTGCTTCTACTAGGTCTACATACCTCGTGAATCCACCATTTTTTTCAATTTTTTATAAGCTATATTTTTGCTAAGAATATTTTTTCGCTAAAATACTTACTTTTTGAGTTATCTCCAAAAAACCGTCAAAAAACATGTTTTTTTTCTGTTAAAAATGAACTTATTCACTCGCAAATAACTCGAAAGATATTGACTTAGTGGAAAAATTCTATAGAACAAAAGTTGTTTAGAATTAGTCATTTTATCCAATCCCGGTCTTATTTTGAATGTATTTTTTTCATCTTCGAGAGGGGATATTTCCCTCCATTTTTGTAAAATGGAGGGGATGTAGAATTGTAATCTTTTTCTTATATAACAATAGACAATTTCAACTACCTATTCCCAAGTTTTCATTCTTTCTTTATTTTTTTGGGGTCAGATTGTTCTTTGATCGGGCTAACTTAGTTTTCCATGAAATTATAAATTAAAACCGTTAAATTAAAAATTAGGAAATAATTTAAAACTTACGTCTCCAATAGCCCCCCATTGTATAGCTAATGCTGGATATCCTTCTTTTTTCCTTAATTCGCATATTCTTTCCATAACAGAATTTGCCATTCCGTAATTAGTTTGTCCAGCATTTCCTCTGCCACATGAGACCGATGAGAAAACCACAAAATCTCTATACATGACAAAAGGAAATAACAATAACAATGATTAAAATGTTATAAGTAAATAAAATTATACAGGGTGTTTCACTGGGAAAGGGAAATACTTGAACGATGAATAGAGTGCACTGAGTCGGTTCTAGATATACTACATTTATTGCCTCACCTATTTTTATAACTGAGTTACCGGGTGTTTTATCGATTTTGCCCATTTCTTTCTTGACCCATAACTTTAGAACCACCTTGTATATTTTTTTGATATTTGATACACATATGTGTCATTTAGAATCTAAACGACCCAACTACTAATCACAAAAAAAATCCAGGTTTGGATTAGGCTTATTATACAGGGTGTCCCGAAAAGATTGGTCATAAATTATACCACAGATTCTGGGGTCAAAAATAGGTTGATTTAAACTCACTTACCTATATACAATAGTGCACACAAAAAAAGTTACAGCCCTTTGAAGTTACAAAATGAAAATCGATTTTTTTTCATATATAGAAAACTCCTTGAGGTTTTTTATTGAAAATGGACATGAGGAATTTTTATCGCAGCAACATCTTAAAAAAAAATTATAGTGAAATTTGTGCACCCCATAAAAATTTTATGGGGGTTTTGTTCCCTTAAACCCCCCAAACGTTTATGTACGTTCCAATTAAATTATTATTGTGGCACCATTAGTTAAACACAATATTTTTAAAACTTTTTTGCCTCTCAGTACTTTTTTGATTAGCCAGTGTTTATCGAGATATTTTGAATATTTGTCGAATCCACCAGATATTTGTATATGGTTAAGTATGGTTATAGACACCTAGTAATAATCTGAAAATTTATTTATAACTTAAATTTTTTGGTATATTTTGAAAAAGAGGCCACATCTCGATAAAAGTTGACTTATCAAAAAAGACTAAGAGGCAAAAAAGTTTTAAGAACACTGTGTTTAACTAATGGTACCACAATAATAGTTTAATTGGAACGTACACAAACATTTGGGGGCTTTAAAAAAACAAAACCCCCATAAATGTTTTATGTAAATATAGTAAAAAAGAAGCCGCATCTCGATAAAAACTGGCTTATCGAAAAAATACTAAGAGGCACAAAAGTTTTAAAAACGTTGTGTTCAACTAATGGTACCACAATGATGAATTAATTGGAACGTACACAAAAGTTTGGGGGGGTTTAAGGGAACAAAATCCCCATAAATTTTTTATGGGGTGGACAAATTTCACTATAATTTTGTTTTAAGGTGGTCCTGCCATAAGAATGACACATGCCCGTTTTCAATCAAAAATCTCTGAGAGTTTTCGATATATTGAAAAAAATCGATTTTCATTTTGTAACTTCAAAGGGCTGTAACTTTTTTTATGAGCACATTTGTACTAAGGTAAGTTAGGTTCAATCGAACTATTTTTGACCCCAGAATGTGTGGTATAATTTATGACCATTCTTTTCGGGACACCCTGTATATCTAGTATACATGATAATAATATAGCCTTGCAAAGATTGCCTTCTGGTCAGTGGAGGATCTATGGGGAAGGAAAATAAAGACATTTTCCCCCCTAAGAAGGTTCGAAATGAAAGAAAAAAAATTGTTCAAACATAAAAAATACATTAGCTGACATGAAACCGAAACCACAGAAAGACAAATTTAACCAAATAAACACGTTGCTGGTTAGGAATATTAATAGTACGGTATAACTAGATCCAAACCCAGACATCCAAAGTGAAAGTTATCCTCCAACATCAAATTGTTCTATATGGTCCACATAATGTTCAGAAGAAAGTCACACCATTTTGAGCGTCGGGTTTGGGGGGGAGAGGGAGGAGAAATCGGTAGATTCGTAGTTTTTTAAGTTTTTCGTCAATATTTCTAAAACTATGCGGTTTAGCATGCACAACCTTCTATACAAAAATGTTCTACATTAAATTTGAAACAAAAAAGGCCCTATGCATAATCCTTCTAAAATGAACGGTTCCAAAGTTACGGAGGTAGTATAGTATAATTGGTCCCAAAAAGGCCTAACCCAGACATTAAAAGTAAAAGTTCTCCTCCAACACCAAATTGTTCTATATGGTCCAGATACTGTTCAGTAAAAAGTTACACCATTTTGAGAGTCCGGTTTGGGGGGGGGGGTATGGGGGAGAAATCGGTAAATTAGCAGTTTTTTTTATGTTTTTCGTCAATATTTCTAAAAATATGCTTTAGCGTAAACAATGTTCTATACAAAAATGTTCTACATCAAATTTAAAACAAAAAAGGTCCGATACATAATTGTTATAAAATAAACGATTCCAGAGTTATGGAGGGTGAAAAGTCGAAATTTTCGATACTTTTCATATTTTTTGGGCAATTTATAATATTCTTACTGATTGAAAGAAATTTTCTTTAACAGGATTTGCTATTTCAGTCGCCTATGGTATGTTAGTGATAAGCTCCTGAAGAAACGTCAACCTCACCAACCAAAATCATCATGAATTGCCCAAAAAATATAAACAGTATCGAAAACCTCCACATTTCACCCTCCGTAACTCTGGAACCGTTGATTTTATAACAATTATGGATAGGACTATTTTTCTTTTAAATTTTATGTATAACATTTTTGTATAGAACATTGTTTACGCGTAAACATAGTTTTAGAATTATTCACGAAAAACGTAAAGAAACTACTAATTTACCGAATTCTCCCTCATCTCCCCCCCAAACCGGACGCTCAAAATGATGTAACTTTTTACTGAACAATATGTGGACCATATAGAACAATTGTGTGTTGGAGGAAAACTTTTACTTTGGATGTCTGGGTTAGGCCTTTTTTTGGACCAATTATATTATACTACCTCCGTAACTTTGGAACCGTTCATTTTAGAAGGATTATGTATACAACCTTTTTTATTTCAAATTTATGTAGAACATTTTTGTATAGAAGAATGTTCATGCTAAACCTTATAGTTTTAGAAATATTGACGAAAAACTTAAAAAACTACGAATTTACCGATTTCTCCCCCGTCTCCCCCCAAAACCGACGCTCAAATAGGTGTGACTTTTTTCTGAACATTATATGGACCATATAGAACAATTTGGTGTGTTGGATGATAACTTTCACTTTGGATGTCTGGGTTATGTCATTTTTTGAATCAATTCTATCATACTAGAAGCACCTAACATCATCACGACATTCACATACGTTATAACGATGTTCATAAATAGTTCAGAGAAATAAGGAAAAAAAATAGCCTGTTGGTGACACAACCCCCTCCAGGCCGAAACCAAATTTTTTGAGTAATATGGACATCTATAATAATAACCTATATATTTCCTGCAGCCGATTTTGATGATATACATAGTTATAAACAAATGAAGATCAAAAAACGGTAAATTTTCGCTTTTTTCGTCTATTACTAAGAAAATAGTCATTTTAAACAAATTTGAGAGTAAGAAGCTCATAAGCGGTATAAAAAACTTCAATATGGCATTTGCTTAATATGTCTATCCTTATTGGTTGCTTAGAAAATTGCAAAATAAATCATAAATTTTGAGTTTTTATAAATATTTATAACTTATGTAAAAATTAACTTAGAACCTTCTTATTACACGGAATGCTGAGACTTATAGTGCTTAATTCATACCCTAAATTTCGAAGAAATTGGTCAAATAGTTTAAAAGTTATTTAATTTGATTATCCCAAATTTATTTTTTTTTGCAACACTGTAAGTCAGAAAATAATGAAGCTACAGTAATACTTTGGATAGTTTATGGAAGAAGGAAATTTACAGTATTAATTTAATTAAAAAAAATTACAAAAAATAATTATAAATATTGCAAAATTATTTTGCAAAAACATGTGAATTTAATAAATGGGGGGGCTAACTTTGTCCCTAATTGTCCTAGGACAGTTGTTTTTCTTTCTAAATGTGTATAAAAATTCAGTCTTTCTAAATATGAAAAAATAATTTTTCTACAGGTAACGGTTAAAAAGTTATTCTAATTGTTTATAAGTAAGCAAAAAATCGACATGTTTTTTCAAAATAATTTTACACTGTTTATTATTTTTTGTCATTTATTTTTAATAATGGTAATAGTATAAATGTTCTTCTTTTATAAACTGTCCGAAGTATGATTGTAGCCTCATAATTTTCTGACTTGTAGTGTTGCAAAAAAATGAATTTGGGATAAACAAATTAAATAACTTTTAAACTACATATTTGACCAATTGCTTTGAAATTTAAAATATAATTTAAGTACAAGAAGTATCAGCATTCCGTGTAATAAAAAGGTTCTAAGTTAATTTTTATATAAGTTATGAATATTTTTAAAAACTCAAAATTTATGATTTGTTTTGCAATTTTCTAAGCAACCAATAAGGATGGACATATTCAGCGAACGCCGTATTGAATTTTTTTGTATACGATTTATGAGTTGCTTACACTCAAATTTGTTTAAAGTGCTTAACTTTTTGGTAATAGACGAAAAAAGCGAAAATTTGGCGTTTTTTGATCTTCATTTGTTTATAACTATGTATATCATCAAAATCGGCTGCAGGAAACATATAGGCTAATAATATAGATGTCCATACTACTCAAAAATTTGGTTTCGGCCTGGAGGGGGATGTGTCACGAGAAAAATCTTATTTCTCTGGACTAAAACCACTAAGTACGTTTCGGCGCCTGACACATACAAATTTGAATCATACGAATTTCAGTACTGTTACTGTTTATTTTGCCGCATACGGTATTATACACGGTGGTCGCGCGATCAGAGAATATCTTACGTGAAGCGCACTGACTTAACAATAGGGCCATACTAAGTCAACTGAACCACCATTTGAGCTAGAATAATTAGGAGGCATTATTAAAAGGAACTACAGCATTATGTAATTTACCAGGGAAAAAGTTGTGTGCAATATTCTGAAACCGTGAGAGAAAATCTCATATAGCGACCAATGCCGGGTTAAGAATTTTGAGATTAAAAGCAGGTTTTAAAGCACGTTTAATAATAAATTATTAAAGTTAATGAATCAATATTCACTTTAAAAATAATCAATAATTATTTCCTACATTGGAACGACCCACTTAAAAATCACAAGAAAAAGTCAGGTCCAAATTTACAAAAAAATATAATGTAAAAATATGATCTTGAAACAACACCCTGTATATTGAAATTTTCAAGATCCGTTTGCACATTTGAGAAGAGCACAATCATTTCTTAAATATTTTCTACGTTATTATACGGAGTATAGGCCTGGACACTTTCCGAAGCTTCTTTGAAAACTCGAGGACTTCGATATGTCGTGTTACAGACGTATTTTAAAGATTTCGCGGGTCGATCGTATAACTCATTTTGAGGTCGTATGCAGAATAGGTATCTCTCTCTCCTGTCGTTTCCCCATTACTGAGGATCGTGATTTCTTCCAATATTCCTAAAAATGTTTCTCCATTGGTCTCTATCTTCAGCTGCTCTAAGAGCTTCGCAGAATGAGTTTCCAGCTGAATGCTTTATTTGGTCAGACCATCTAGTTGGTGATCGTCCTCTTGATCTTCTCCCCGGAACGTTTCCAGAAACAATTAATCTCTCCAAACTGTCGTCACCTCTGCGAACCACGTGACCAAAGAATTGCAGAATTCGTTGCAGACATATTGTGGACAGCCTTTTTTTAATATTGAGTTGGTTTAGAATTTTTTTTTTTTTTTTTTTTTTTTTTTTTATTTAATGTTGTAATATTTACAATCTGTCCTCAACTGAGAACAATAGGTAAATTATTTGACAAAAATTGAAAATTTTGACCTGTAGAGGGAGATCCAGTGATCACCCTCTTTACATAAATTAAATTAAAACAAATTAAAATAAGTTTAGTTATCACAGATTATTCGAATCTTCTTGCTAGATCCACTACTTTGAATCTCTTCAGGCGTCGTACATCATTGTGGTCATCAGTAAGGTTGCTGGCTAACTCATTTGGATGAGATTCTAGTCTCTTGGAATATTTTTTGTAATATTCCGTTATTACTGTTTTTATGGATGGCACATTGAGGTCTTGCTCTATCACATAGTTTGGCACGTACCAAGGGGCATTCAGCATTGTTCTAAGGACTTTGTTCTGGAATCTCTGCAATATTTCTAGGTTAGTTTGACTGGCTGTCCCCCAAAGTTGGATACCATAAGTCCACACTGGTTTTAATATAGTTTTATATATCAGCAGTTTGTTTTCAAGTGATAGTTGAGATTTACGACCGATGATCCAGTACATTTCTCGAAATTTTATTCCTAGTTGTTTTCTTTTTGTAAAAATGTGTTTTTGCCAAGTTAATCTCCTATCAAGATGGATTCCTAGGTACTTGACAGTATCGGTTTGTGGAAGTTGAGTTTCATTTAGTGTTACAGATGGACATGTTTGTCTTCTCATGGTGAAGGTTACATGGATGGATTTACTCTCATTCGCCTTTATCTTCCATTTTTTAAGCCATATTTGTATATTATTAAGGTCTTTCTGAAGGGTTCTGGATGCTGTATTTGGATCATGGTGAGAGGCTAGTACAGCAGTGTCATCAGCAAAAGTTGCACACGTTGTTTTGTTACTTGTGGGTAGGTCAGCAGTGTAGAGCAAGTACAATATCGGTCCCAAGACACTTCCTTGTGGTACTCCGGCTTTTATTGGTCTTAGGCTTGTGTATTCATTATCCTGCTTGACTAGGAAATGTCGGTTGGAAATATAGCTTTTTAGGATTTGATAAAAAGGATGAGGAAGGTTTTTCTTTAGTTTAAAGAGCATACCAGCATGCCATACCTTGTCGAAGGCCTGACCAATGTCCAGGAATGCAGCAGAACAATACCTTTTATTTTCTAGATCACTTCTGATGTGTTTTACCAGTCTATGTACCTGTTCTATCGTTCCGTGTTGTGTTCTGAACCCAAATTGGTGTTGGGGAATTAGTTTCCTTACTTCTATAACTGGGGATAATTGTTTAAGGAGAAGTTTTTCCAAAATTTTTGATAGAACAGGTAGCAGGCTTATTGGTCTGTATGAAGTCACCTGAGTTTTATTTTTCCCTGGCTTAGGTATGAGAATAATTTGAGCAACTTTCCATTGTTCTGGGTAGTAACCTAGCCTAAATATTGCATTAAATACTTGCGTTATCATTTTCAGACCTTTGCATGTCAATTGCTGCAGTACTTTCCCGTTGATCAGGTCATACCCTGGAGCTTTTTTTGGACTGATTTCATGCTGGATCATATTTCTAACTTCTTTAGTGGTGATTTTTTGTATAGGTAAATCCATCTGGTAGGGCGATTCCAGGAAGTCATTTATTTCTTCCTCTGTGTCACCATCTTCCATGGGATGTGGCTGGAATACATTAGTGAGGTGATTTGCAAATGCTTCGGCTTTTTCCTTATTATTTCTACACCAGTTTCCCTCTTGGTTTCGTATTGGTGGTATTTGTTGTTTCGGGTGTTTGATTTTTCTCGTGGCCTTCCAAAGGGTATATTCACTATCTGCGTTTGCTGATAAACCTGTAAGATATTCTTGTATTTTGTTATTTTTGATATTATGCAATTGTAGTTTAATTTCCTTGGTGATTTTATTTAATTTCGCCTTGTTCTCATGTGTTCTTTTTCTTCGCCACTCTTCCTTTATTTTTCTCTTTCTAGCAATCATTTCCTTTATTACAGTTGGGCAATTCTCTTTCAATTCTGTTTGGTAGCAGTCAGGGGTAGCATACCAAGCAGCTTCTTGTATAGATTTCTGAAGATTTTCTACTGCTGCGTAGATGTCACTTTCTGTTTTCAATGGGATGTTTATGTCAATTAGTTCATCTAGTTTAGTCTTGAAAATGCTCCAGTCTGTTTTGTTACTGTATAGTGATGGTTGTTTAGTACTGTTTGTTATTTGTGCATACCATGTCGCGATTACGCTAGAGTGGTCAGAGGGTAGATCGTAACAAGATTCTACTTTTGCCAATTTAACATTAATTCCTTTAACAATATAAAAGTCGAGTAGATCAGGTATTTTTGCATTGTCGGTAGGCCAGTAAGTTGGTTCCCTTGTGGTGAGGTAATTTGCATTGGTCGCATTTATAGCTTTAAGAAGTTCTCTGCCTTTTGTGGTAATAATTCTGGATCCCCAGGTAGTATGCTTAGAATTAAAATCTCCTCCTGCGATAAATCTATTTCCTAATGTTTTAAAGAAATTTTCAAACTGTTCCGTTTTGTTATTGTGCTTTGGCGGACAGTATATAGCTGATACTGTTAGTGGGCCTAGTTGATCTTCCACAACAATGCTGGTGGCCTGTAGATAGTCGCATTCATGTTTTTGTATTTCGTAGTGCTTTAGTTTATTACTAACTATTATTGCAGTGCCTCCATGTGCTTTTTCGTTGGGATGTTGTGTATGATAAGTTGTAAATCGTGGAATATTGATGTGGTTTTTGGATGTAAAATGAGTTTCTGTAATCAGCATTATGTCAATTTTTTGTGTGTTAATAAATAGTTTTAATTCTTCTACATGTTGACTTAAGCCATTGGCGTTCCATAATACTAGCTTTAGTAACTGAGTCATTTCTGGTTGAGAATCATGGTCAGGAGGTTGAGCATAGTGCTCATTTGTTCCGTCAGTTTTTCTAACATGTCTTTCAGTTCTGACATGTCTGTGTGGTTATTAGTTTGATTTGGTATATGTTGTGTAGTAGTTTGGTTGGAGGCTTGCTGGTTAACTGCTTGCGTTGCTTGTGCGTATGTTATTCCAGGTTGCACATAGTTGACTGTTGTAGTTCTATCTTGGTTTGTCCTCGCGTTGTGTCGTCTCAAGTTAGGGAATTTAAGTTTTTGTAATTGTTTGTGAACTTCACACCCTCTATAATTTGCTGGGTGATTTTCACCACAGTTAGCACATTTAACATTACTGTCTCTGGTTTTCCTTGGACATTCTTTAGTGTAATGAGGTTCTGCGCATTTGACACAGCACGGTTGTTTATTGCAGAAGTTTTTTGTGTGGTTGTATTTTTGACATCTACTACATTGCGGAATTATTCTCTTGACATTCGGTGGTTTAGAATGGAAACGTTTGTCCTATGAGCTGTCCAAGGTATGCGCAGCATTCTTCTCCAGCACCACATCTCAAAGGCATCAATTTTTTGTCGCTCGCATGTGCGAAGTGTCCAAGTCTCTGCTCCGTATAGAAATATTGAGAATACAAGGGCATTCACCAGTCTCATCTTGATATTTTGAGAGATAGATCTGTCTTTCCAAACTTTAGTTAGGCGACTCATCGCATTTTTTGCCATACCAATACGTCTCCGAACTTCTGCTTCACAGTTACCATCGTTAGTTACACTAGACCCGAGATAGACAAAGGTGTTTACTATCTGGTATTCCTGTAATATGTTAGTCAGTTGAATAGTGTCAAATCTGTCGACCACCATTATTTTTGTCTTAGCTTTATTGATTTACAGACCAACACTATTGCTTTCGTACTCAACTCTTCGCAGAAGATCAAACATTTCTTGCTCATTTGCTGCTATAAGTGTAGTGTCATCAGTAAATCTTAAATTGGAGATTTTCCTACCAGCTACTGTTACTCCACCGGCCCATCCTTCTAAAACCATCCTCATGACATGTTCATGTTCACCATAAATGTTAAATAAGTCAGGTGACAACACGCATCCTTGTCTAACACCTCTCTCGGTCTTGAATTGGTTTGAGAACTTCTGATCTAGTCGTACTGTCGCTATATTAGACTGGTACAGATTTTTAATAAGTGTCACCACGTGCATTGGTGCGCGCATTTCTATTAAAATTGACCACAAATTTATCCAGCTTACACAATCAAATGCCTTTTGGTAGTCAACGAAGCATATAGTCATAGGTACTTGAAATTCTCTAGACTTTTCAATGAGTTGTCTCAGGTTCAGGATTTGTTCCCTTGTACCTTTACCCTTTACAAACCCCGCTTGTTCCTGAGGTATTTGGTAACGTAGATAGGTTTTTAATCTGTTTTTGATGATATGCAACAAGATTTTACTAGCATGTGTTATTAGTGACAGTGTGCGGTAGTTTTCACATCTGGTAGTAGTTCCTTTTTTGGGTAGTGGGATATAAATTGAGGTACACCAATTATATGGCCATTTTCCTGAATTCCAAACAGCGACACAGATAGAATGGATGATATGTAATCCTTTGTCACCTAGAATAGGTATGGAATGCGAGATTATTAACACCATCAAAGAGCGCAAACTAGAATAGTTTGGCCATATTATGAGGAATGAACAGATATACAGGCTGACCAGAAACTTTCCCGACAAACGAAGGCCGGAGATTCCTCAGATGATTTTAAGACAATTTAACTCAATTCACCTAGTCCGAAAATGCTTCCTAAGGGAGCTAGAGCTCTTTAGAGATGGCGTCTTGTAATTAGTTTTTTTAAATACCTCCAAAACGCTTCTATGCAGGAAAACCAAAACTGGTACGCGTATTTACCTTCCAGACATAAATCGATCCCATTAATTGCGAATTTCTAGTACCTACGGTCATAGGCGTTCCTTTTGGATAGGGCTACGGTTATTTTACCGCATAACTTTTCAAAATCAGAATGAAAACACATATATGTGATAACAAAACAGCAGAATACACCACCAAGATTAAAGTCGAAAGCTTACAGGACGACTCCACAAGATACCTATTCCAAAAAAGACTAACGGAAAAAAGCAGCAACACGTATATCACAGAAAGTGACGGAGTCGAAGAAAGCTGGGCAAAAATTAAGTCTAATATCTTAGCCTCAGCCAAGGAAGTTCTTGGTGAAAGAAACATTAATAAAAATAAATAGCCTCCAAGAGGAAGAACTCCATGGTTTTGTACAGAAGTGAAGGAAAAATGTAAAGAGTAGAAAAAAGCTTACCTAAAATACATGTCAACTAAAATACAAGAGGCATACAATTATTATAAGACTATAAGAAACGAAACACATTCATTAGTAAGAAGAATAAAAAATGATCACTGGGAACGTTTTTCGAAAGAAATGGAACATGATTTTTATGGTCTCCAAAAGGAAATATGGCGCTTTATAATAGGTCAAAGAACGGAGGTAAAGGAACTAGTAGAACCAAAACACATAGAAAAGGATACATGGATTGACTACCTAAAAAAGCTCTATGCAGAGGAAGAACAAATGATGCGAGAACCGGAAACACCAGAAATTACCACAAATGAAGATGTTAATATAAGTGCACAGGAAGTACTAAAAACACTCGAATAGCTGAAGAACAGAAAAGCTGCAGGTAAGGATGGAATACCAAACGAATTACTGAAATATTGTGGAGCAGCAATGACAGAACAATTAACAACATTAATTAACAAAATCATAAAACACAATAAAATACCGGAAGAGTGGAGAACGAGCGAACTAATTCTACTATTCAAAAAAGGAGATAAAAAGCAGCCAGAAAACTACAGAGGTATCAACTTGTTAAATACTACCCTAAAACTTACAACTAAAATCTTACAAGACGTAATGAATCAGAAGATAAGTTTAGCAGATGAACAACAGGGTTTTCGTACTGGAAGATCGTGTACAGATGCAATATTCGTCATAAAGCAAATTACTGAGAAATCACTAGAGTGTAATAGACCAGCATTTCTATGTCTGATTGACTTACAGAAAGCATTTGACAGAGTAAGACTCAAATATGTAATCCATCTTCTGTATAATAGAGAAGTCCCTCTAGATATCATAAAAACTATTGAGAACATCTACCAAAATAACAAAATGGAAGTCAGAATAGATGGACAACTTACAGAACCTATAGATATAGGCAGCGGAATAAGACAGGGAGACTCATTGAGTCCTATGCTTTTCAATTTAATCATGGATGAAATCATTAAAAACGTCAACAAAGGAAGAGGTTATAGAATGAGAAACAAAGAAGTAAAAATACTCTGCTACGCAGACGACGCAATATTGATAGGCCAAGATGAAGATAGTCTGCAAAGATTAGTCCACAGATTTAACATAAGAGCAAAAGAATTCAATATGACAATTTCATCTCAGAAAACCAAAACAATAGTAATAAGTAAAGAACCAATCAGATGCAAAATAGAAATTGATGGTATCAGTATTAAACAAGTAATAAAAGTAAAATACCTTGGAATTACATTGTCAAGTTACGGAGACCTAGACAAAGAAGTGAGAAATCAAGTACAAAAAGCAAATAGATTGGCAGGATGCCTTAATAACACTATATGGCGAAACCGACATATTAACACTGAGATGAAGTCAAGAATTTATAAAGCCAGTGTAAGACCAATAATGACATATGCATCAGAAACAAGACCCGATACAGCCACAACACAAAGACTATTGGAAACGGCCGAGATGAGAGTACTGAGAAGAATTACAGAAAATACACTGAGAGATCGAAAGAGGAGCGAAGATATTAGAAGACAATGTAACGTACAGTGTATAAACGAATGGACACTAAATAGAAAAAAAAGAATGGAACGACAATATAACCAGAATGGGGGAGACACGTGTGGTCAAAATAGCACGAGATAAATCACCAATCGGTAGAAGAAATATCGGCCGACCGCGCAAAAGATGGAGTGACAACCTTCCATAGAGGTATCAATCCGCCAATGAACAAGAGGAAGAAGATGCAAGAATTGCTTATAAAGAGGAAGAAGAAGAAGAAGAACTTTTCTCTTTAACTTTAAAGCATTTTAAGTTACACTTACGTTAAGTCAGTAGGATACACCGTTTTCTAGAAAAATTGATTTGAAAATTTTTGGTTTTTTGAATTTGAAAAAAATTTTCAAGAAAAAAACTATTTAGAATAATTAAAACTGGTATGTTTATTTACCTTCCAGATATAAATCGATTTCATCAATTGCGAATATCTAGTACTGATCATAGGCGTCCGTTTTGGGTAGGTCAACGGTTACTGTATCGCAGAACATTTTTGTCTTTAATTTTTAATCAATTTTAACATTAGATTTTTAAATTATGATGTATTCTAGTACTAAAAGTAATTCTTGCTTTAAGTCTGTAAAATACACCGTTTTATTTAAAAAAAAAATGAATGTGTGTACTTTTTACGCACGTAAGAAGTTATACTTCTATTATATGATTTCAACGAAATCAATATACTGTAAACAGTTTCTCTACTACTTTCCAAAAATTTTTATTAAAACAATACCAAAAATTAAAAAAATAAAAGAATAAAACACACACAAACACATTGAAAAATGCCACAAATGATTTCTGAACAATAATTGTTGTCAAAAATTTTAATTAAATACGTATTTTCTGAAAAAAATTATATAATAATATACTTACAATCATAAAATCTATAAAAAAAAATAAAAAAATTATAACTTGCATTGGGCTTGAATCTACTTCCCGTGTATCCCGCCGTACGAGAGTCGGAGTGATTTCAAACTGCACCACCTTCGCGTCTACGTCATGTGGGAATATAGACAAACTGAACATCTTTTTGACATTTTGTTTATATGAATTTTTATTAGTTTGATTTTTGTCGAATTAAAATACAACAATATATAGAGTAAGAAAACGATACATTAGACGAAAATTTGTAGAAAGTTTGTTCGTAATCAGATTATGTAAATTAAAGCATTGCCTACTAGGAGTATAGCATAGCAAGTACTAGGTAAATATGAAGATAATTTTTTATTGGAATACAACTGAAACATTTAGAATTACGTACCTGTGGCTTTTCAAAACTATACTATAATTTTAAATTTGATTTTATTTCTGTCCTCACAACAATAAAAACTAATATATTATACAACATTTCTGTTTACCGATAACCTCCATATTGAACAATTGAGGCGTTCTTTGCAAAAACCCCAGTAGTCCTTTTTTTCCGAAAATGGACTTATGCCATCTATGGATTGAAGGACTAATTACCTACGTTCCTTGCGTAAGAAACTTCCATTAAAGTTACAGTAGTCCAAAATATAAGCGACAAAAGTATAGGCGATTCCGCATAAACCCCATATGTCAAGCGCAATTCCCTTTGTTAATGACTATTGGTGTTTTTGCGGGAAACTTTATCGCTTGGCTGTCAGTAGGTTTTTATAGGTTAAAGTTCCTTCGAATAGTAGTGTTGTGTGATTTTATAAGTAAACACCATTTTTCGTTCATTTTTTATTTTGGTTTATTACTATAAATATCGTTTTTCCTATAAATTAATGGAAAATTCCTGCAAAAACCCCATATGTCAAATGAATAAATGTCCTTCATAAATAAAAAAAAGGAAAAAATAATGTTATTTATATTGTAAACTGTGTGTAATCATCAAAATAATAAATCACTAATTTGAGAATTTCCGTAAACTTAATAGGGTTCAATTAAATAACTTTTTTTTAAATATCTCCGATGTTGTAAAAAGTGACATATGGGGTTTTTGTAAAGAACGCCTCAATTATTAACAGATCATTTCAACACCCAATCAGAGCCCGTATAAAGACTAATACCAAACTGTCGGTGTGCGCATGCGCGCGGATCAATATAAATTCACCCTCAATCTCAATCGCGCCTAAAGAAGTATAACTTCAAAAAAATTTCAAATTTTTTTCATATTCAAAAAACGAAAAATTTTCAAATCGATTTTTCTACAAAACGGTGCATCTTAGTGACTTACATCAAGAGTATGTTTTAATACTAAAATACCTCACAGTTTAATAATCCGGTATCAGAAATGCTGAAAAGTTAAAGACAAAAAAGTTATGCGATAAAATAACCCCCACCCTACCCAAAACCGGACGTCTATGACCGGTACTAGAAGTTCGCAACTCATGGAATCGATTTATCTCTGAAAGATAAATAAATGTACCAGTTTTAGTTTCTGGAGGTATTAAAAAAAAACTAATTACAAGACGCCATCTTTAAAGAGCTCTAGCTCCCTTAGGAAGCATTTTCTGACTGGGTGAATGGGGTTAAATTGTCTTAAAATTAGCTGAGCAATCTCTGGTTTTCGTTTGTCGGAGAGTTTCT
The DNA here is from genome assembly GCF_917563875.1 of Diabrotica virgifera virgifera. Taxonomy (NCBI): domain Eukaryota; kingdom Metazoa; phylum Arthropoda; class Insecta; order Coleoptera; family Chrysomelidae; genus Diabrotica; species Diabrotica virgifera. The sequence continues at coordinate 22,431,437 of NC_065445.1, read as the reverse complement.
GGACACCCTGTATAACTTGTTGCAACTCATTCTTCAGAGGAAAGTATGTGGAAAGAGAGGCCCTGAGAAAGCGGTTCAATACATTTACAACCTAATTATTCCGAATAGCAGCAAATAAAGTTAGGATAGCCAAGCTGATGGCCAAAATCTAGATAGGCTTCGTAATAAGAAAGGTAATGCTGTTATGAAGCTATTTCCTTGTGGCATTTTTATAATCAACTATCTTTAATGGAAAATAAGCCACAATTTTACCAAAAAAATGATTTTATTAACGTTTCGAAGCCCAAACCAGATTTCGTTGTCAAAATACAAAATAGTACTAAAATAAACAAAAATGTTTATTTCTTGATATTCTCTGGATATTCTTGAGTTGGGATTGATTTCATGTAATCGAATGAACTATCTTTTAGTAAAGTCATCCCAGGAACGCAACTCATAAATATTGGCGATATCATTTTAAAGTCTTCTTTATGATCATAATATACGTCTGAATTGCCAATATAAATGAGCAACAACATTTTTGTTTATTTTAGTAGTATTTTGTATTTTGACAACGAAACCCGATTTGGGCTTCGAAACGTTAATTAAATAATTTTTTTGGTAAAATTGTGGCTTATTTCCTATTAAAGATAATTTATTAAGAAAAGTAATTTATAATAAGTACTTACTCCAATTTTGGACACATTTCTCTGGATATCCTATCCAGATATTTTGTTGCAACGGCTTTTGGACCAAATGACGTTTTAAAAGTCTCCGGAGTTTGGTTTTCAAAAACTGAATCGGCCAAAACAACACCTAAATTAAAGATTGAGTGGACGTCTCCTAACTGATTGGCTGATTCCAGTAGATTTCTGCAACCGTCTTCGGTACAAACGTCGTCTTGAGATATATGTACATGGACACCATACGATTTCCAGAGGCTTGAAAGCAATTATTGCTAATTAGAGTTTATAACAATAACTGAACAGAAATAAAATACTATTTCATTACGTATTATATAAAATAAGTTAGAAGAATTTGGTTTTGGAAGAGAGGAAGAGGTATTTTCATCATCATCCTCATTCCTTTGCCTTTATTTTCATACGGAGTCAGCTTTCCTAATTAAGTTTCTCCATACATTTCTATCTTGTATCATACCAATATCAATCCCTTGTCATATTCAAAAAGGTGTCGGCCGGTATAGTCCAGAGAAATATGGTTTTTTGTCGGGACACTTGAGCAGCCAGGTTCCAAATGGATTTTTTGGGTACTATATACCTAATACATAATAAATACAAAAATGCCCGTCACAGTTCGGACGAGAAACTTAGTTAATAACAAATAAGGTTCAAAAATGGCAGTTTTTTCGTTTAAATCGCTACAGGTAAATTAAGTAATTAAGTATCTCATTTATAATATTCTTTTTTTTGTAGATGCGCCAAGGTTTAAAATGGCACTTTTTGAATTTTGGTCCAATACTTTTTTGTTTCGGAAAATGCAAAATAAGACTAAAATTTCAAAAATAAAAAATGTGCTATAACTTTTGGTAAAATGGCCTTAAGACTTTCATGTTGCACAAAAAGTTGAGTCAAACATTCCATATAATGCACAAGACATTTTAAGACGATTCGTCAATTAGTTTAAGTTTTATTCAATTTGTTTATCGCAAAGAGCTTTTTTTTCGCAATGTTATTGTTCAGAAAATAATAATGACATAGCAATTCTGTGGAAACCACATGCAAGAATAATAGTTATCTTTTTAAAGTATAGAAAAAAATCATTAAAAAGTCGTTTTTATCACTCCGAAAAACATTTAGTAAAATAGAGTCATTTTTGGCTTCTAAACAATTTAAATAACTTTGTTAATATTGACTATAGAGTAAATCTACTTTAGAATTTCAAAAGCTGGTATTTTTATACGAATTTTCAGAAAAAAACTTTTTGCGTAGGTTAATTAGGTTCAAAGTTAGCCACTTTTATTATTTAATTCGCAGTTACTTCTATATACATCAAATTCTCCTGTAACAGTGTTAGTTACCATACTACTCCGAAACGGCTTGGCCGATTTTTATAAAATTTTACGCGTTTATCCTGTAGGACGTTGAAGAGGTTTTAATCTATTTTTATACCCATAAGTTATAAGAGGGGTTGCCCCCTGACATTTTTTTATTTCTTTTTGACAAAATTATCTACCTTAATTTTATATGATGTAGAATTGAAAAATACATGCAACCCTTAATTTTCACTCTTCTATCATCAACCCCTATTTGTTAATACCCATCTATATATTTACACCTATAAAATTCTCCTGTCACTGTTAGTTTCCATACTCCTCCGAGACCGCTTGACCGATTTTTATGAAATTATATATATGTATATTCGGTAGGTCTTAGAATCGGTCGTAATCTATTTTTCATATCCCTGAGTGATAAAAGGAGTTCCCCCTAACATTTTGTAATGTTAGGTGGGGTTGTGTGTACATAACGTAATCTATAAGACTACGAGTACATACAAATTAAAAAAAAATATGATCAAAATCCATCAACAAGTTCCAGCGTTATTAATCGCCGCATATGTTTGCAGAATCAGTTTCATTTTTTGACTGCACTTATTTTAGTAATTCCCCTCCACCGACCACCAATTAATTCCGTTCGGACGCCATTTTTAAAGCTTTAATAACCACTCTGTTGAGGTTCAAAGATTACTCAAACTTTTACACATAACCTATTTATCTTCAACTTCAAAATGGCTCTAGTTAGGTTGCTTAATTGTTATAAACAAAGTAGCCGTCAATTAAATAAAAAAAGTGGCTAACTTTGACCGTAATTAACCTAGGCGAAAAGTTTTTCTTTGAAAATTCGTATAAAAATACCAGTTTTTCAAATATCATTGTAGTTTCAGCCTACAGTCAATATTAACAAAGTTATTCAAATTGTTTATAAGCCAAAAAATGACTCCATTTTAGTAAAATGTTTTCTGAGTGACAAAAATAACTTTTTAATGATTTTTTTAAATGCGTTGAGAACATCACTATTCTTCTTTCATGTTGTTTTCACAGAATTCCTGTATCATTATTATTTTCTGAACAATAACATTGCGAAAAAAAAGCTCTTTGGGATAAACAAATTGAATAAAATTTAAACTAATTGACGCATCGTCTTAAAATTTTTTGTGCATTGTATGGACTGTTTGACTAAACTTTTCGTGCAATATGAAAGTCCTAAATTCATTTTTGCAAAAGTTATAGCAAATTTTTTATTTTAGAAATTTTAGTTTTATTTTGCAATCTCTGAAGCAACAAATAATCAAATCAAAATTTAAAAAACGCTATTTTAAACCTTGGCTCATCTACTAAAAGAAAAATATTATAAATAAGACATTTAACTACCCTATTTTTACCTGTAGCGATTTAAACGAAAAGACTCTCATTTTTGACCCTTATTTGTTAATAACTAAATTTCTCGTCAAAACTGTGACGGGCATTTTTGTATTTATAATGTATTAGGTATATAGTACCCAAAAAACCTATTTTCAACCTGGCTGCTCAAGTGTCCCGAACATGGTGTATTTTTGCCCTATTTCCCTGGTGTAGTATGCGCTCGACCGTTTTGCGCCCTTACCTGAAATAGGCCGGTTTGCGCTTTAACACTTTCTTAATGGAGATGTATAGCTAATTATTTTCTTATATCGACCGTTTTGCGCTCTCTTGTAATCGACGTTTAATTTTATTCTACCATAACGATCAGGTAACGGTTAGTCTAGTAAAATTAGTTTTAAAAAATCATAAAACTATAAAAAAAATGGATATAGTCTAGATGATGTGCACAGCAATTGGAAGGTGGAAACACAAAAAATCTTATGTATGTCTTTGTACTCACTTTATAATGCTAAAAAAAATCACGGCTTTTAGATTTCAATGCCTATTTTTTTTATAATTCTCATTATAGAAACACATATAGAAACATGGATAATTTTGTTTTAATTACTTGCTTGTAGCCTGTAGATATAGTAAAAATTGCGATAAGCTTTTATTTTAACATTTAAATTTAATTTAATATCTCACTGAAGAATGTGATTCTTGATAATATTACGAAAATTAATGTCTAAAGACGGAAATACCCGAAATTTAAGTTAGGACCGAAGGGTTGGGTCTTCCTCCTTCCCCACAGATTTTGAGTCAGCTAGGTTCACCAGACTATTATTGTAGAATGAAATTAAAATTATATTGCAAGAGAGCGCAAATTGGCCGATTAAGGAAACTATAGTAGTTAGATATTTCTATTATGAAAATTGCAAAGCGCAAACCGGTCGATTTCAGGTAAGGGCGCAAAACGGTCGAGCGCAAACCGGCCGTATTCATACAAAAATGTCCTGCATAATCTTCGGCTCAGGTCCTCTTTGTTCTGCCTCTCCTACACCTTCCAGGAACTTACAAATTAGCAATTTTTCATATCGGTGAATAACACCTTGAGGTTGAAGATGCGCGAACCATCTTAATCTATGCTCTCTCATTTGGACATTAAATGGTGCCAGTCAACCGGTTGTTGGTTATAAGTAAACCAAACTATACAAATATATCTAATGCTTAAAAATTCGCCATTGGATGTAGGTACGTGCGATAGATTGTTTTTTGCCTATAATCTACGATTATTACACTTGAGTCCCAGGTTCTTTACCTGTGCGTCATTAATACCTGGTGAGATAAAACACATACTTTTTATCTAGCATCATTATCTTCCACGCATGAAACTAAAGACAAGCCAGCTACCGCCTGTTATTAAGTAAAGACACATGTTATTTTTCTGAACTCTCTAGACTCAGTACATTGAAAAGAGATAGACACAAAAAACAAGCTTGGGGACGTTTTCATAGTTCAAGAACAATTTGTGACGTTTCTGGTTTATTTACTTGTCACTGTCAGTTTGTTGAATTTTTTTTGCTGTTTTGTGTCCTGTTTTTGCTTTTAGAAGTTATTTATATTACACAAACAGTTGTTTTCACAAATAATTTTATATTGGATTTTGAAATTTTGTGGTAAGTGTATTTTATTTTGCCACTAATTTACATACAAAGTTAACCTCATTCACAGTTAAGGAATGGTTTTGTTTAGTTTCCGCAAAAGGTGGTAAAAGTGAAATAAATAACAAAAAGAAAATACTTTATTGTCAAATATTATTTATATTAACAAATATTTAATATCACTAATGATATTAAACTAATTTTTTCAGTTACTTTAAATATGGCTGTAACTCTGCACCAACATTTTAAAGCAAAACTAAAATTTTACATTCTATTTTTTTGATAACGTCAAATTTTATAATACAATCCGTGATCTGAGCCGTAGCTACTTTCTGTCACTTGCTGTTGTGTGGAATAGATTTCCGACTTATTTCGTATGCTTTAAGATTAAGATGACGCACGGGTAAAGAATCGTGGACTCAACTGTATTTTTGTTTTCCGGTTTATCTGAAGTCCGGTTTTTACCAACCATTTTATAACCGCTAAATAATTTAGCATTTTTATTTTTTACTGAATACTCATTTAATAAACAAATATAAATAACTTTGGCCATATAGAAAATAAAGAAAAATAGTCCGTGTAGTTTGTCAAAAATGAGTATAGTCGAGGTTACCTGACTCTTAAACTTTGATATCCTGTAGTGACGCCTTTTCTTGAGACAAGTACTAAATTTTTGACTCCTCTTAGTACTAACCAATCGGCTAATTCTAATCCAAAACCTCCTAGACCACCGATGATTATATAGCTTTTCTCTGGATAGCAGAAATATCTAAAATAAATTTACAATTCAAAAATTAATTTTTCCTTTAACTTGAACGGTAATACAAAATATTGTACTAAAACGGGAAAGTTCCCGGGAGGTATATTTACAGATGCTAGCGTGTGTAGACACCAGGGTGTTGAAATCAGTTAGGGTTTGGAAAAACAGTACATTTACAGATGCTAGTGTGTGTAGACACCGCGGTGTTGAAATCGGTTAGGGTTTGTAAAAACAGGACATTTACAGATGCTAGCGTGTGTAGACACCAGGGTGTTGAAATCAGTAAGGGTTTGGAAAAACAGTACATTTACAGATGCTAGCGTGTGTTGACACCAGGGTGTTGAACTCAGTTGGGGTTTGGAAAAACAGTACATTTACAAATACTAACAGATTTGGACACCAGAAGTGTTGAAACCAGCTTGCTTTTTAGTTGCTATACATGCATAGATGCTAACGGCTATTATTGACATTGATTTTATACAGTATGGTGTAAATTTCTGGAATAAATTAATTATTTCGGAAGCCAGCGACTTTAAGGTGATACAGTAGCGATCAACAGGTAGCCAAAACGCGTTCCAAGATTGCGGCTGTAATTTTGAATATTTTTTCGAGATATTTGGCACACATATTCGTAATATAATAAAGAATGGCGGTACAGAGCCCAATTTGAAAAATATAATAATATGTGGAAATTACTCTGTAATTAAATACAATATTAAAAAAACGAGCCTGTACCGCCATTAAGCAGAACAAAAAAATACACTTTCTTTAAATAAACTTTTTTATCCGATGCCTAGATTTTGTGTCATTTTGGAACTACTAATGAAATAAAAAAATTTAGTAGTTCCAAAATGACACAAAATCTAGGCATCGGATAAAAAAGTTTATTTGAAGAAAGTGTATTTTTTTGTTCTTCTTAACGGCGGTACAGGCTCGTTTTTTCAATATTGCATTTAATTACAGAGTAATTTCCACATATTAATATATTTTTCAAATTGGGCTCTGTACCGCCATTCTTTGTTATATTACGAATACGTGTGCCAAATATCTCGAAAAAATATTCAAAATTACAGCCGCAATCTTGGAACGCGTTTTGGCTACCTGTTGATCGCTACTGTTTCCTCTTAAGGAAAAATCCTGAAACAGGATTTTTAATTTTAAATTCTGACTTCTTGACATATATATCAAACTAGTGACGTCATCCATCTGGGAGTGATGACGTAATCGATGAATTTTTTAGATAGGAATAGGGGTCGCGTGCTAGCCCATTTGAAAAGTTACTCAGTTTTCTATTCAGTAATATAAATATTAATATAATTATTTATACTGGGTGCCCAAGAAAATTTTTTTTGAATTAAATTAATTGACACAAAAAGAAGAATGTATGTAATTTATTTAATTCAAAATACACTTTGCTACTGTCAGAAAATAGAAAAAAGTTTTTTGATAAATAAACATTGCTTTTCGCTTAATTTTAATGTTCAAGCTGCCACCCATCTGTCTCTTGGCAGTTTAAACATTGCATTTTAGCAAAAATTTATAAACTAAACGTTTTGTTGTGTTTTTTGAAAGCAATAAAATGTATTTTGAATTAAATAAATTACATATTATATTATTCTTCTTTTTGTGTAAATTAATTTAGTTCAAAATAATTTTTCGAGGACACCCTGTATAAATAATTATGTAAATGTTTATATTACTGAATAGAGAATTAAATAACCTTTCAAATGAGCTAGCACACGAGCCCTATTCTCATTTAAAAAAATCGTCGATTGCGTCATCACTCCCAGATGGATGACGCCACTAGTATGATATATATGTCAAAAAGTCATAATTTAAAATTAAAAATGGACTTATTTCAGGATTTTTCATTAAAGTCGTTGGCTTCCGAAATAATGAATTTATTCCAGACATTTGCACTGTACTGTATAAAATCAATGTCAATAGTCGTTAGCATCTATGCATGTATAACCACTAAAAAAGCTAGCTGTATAACCACTAAAAATTCCGAAATATACTCACTAGTACTCACAATCTGAGTAAAGATAAAAGTGAAAAAGAGTCTGTTTCTGTCTTTCGACGTATTCATTTCTTTCCTACAAAGTCTTAGAAAGACAGAAAGTCTTTCTGTCTTTCTAATTTAAATTATTATTTATTTTTAATAAATTTTGCATCCGGACTTTTTATCTTCTCTTTATGAGATGTCCTAAAAGTAGATTATAAAATTATTATTATATTTTACTTAAATACTCAGTTTGTTTTCTTTTCAATTCAGGTGTGTTCATGAAGCCCCACTGAAGACGTCGACAGACAGAAACAGCTATCTGGTACCTTTGAATCGAAAGGAAACCTAAACTGTCTTCCGCAAGATTGTATACTTTCTCCAATGCTGATTAACTTATATGTAGAAAAAGCCTTCGCAAACTCTAATAAGGGTATTAAAGTAAACGGCATATTTATTAACAGTATCAGATATGCCAATTATGCAGCGATAGTGGCAGATGCAGTTTTTAAATAATCTAACTCTTGCAAGTGAAGCTCTGAAGCAACGAATATAGAGGTTAGGTTAGGTTCTCTGAGTTTGATATATAGCTGCAGAAGAAATCGAACAAGTCAGGCAGCTTAAATACTTGGCTTGTCTGCTAAATGAGAGTTTGATGAAGCTAAGTTTCTTGCTAGTTTAAACGACGCGACGTATCTGAAGAATTTAAGGAGAAAAGAAAAAGGAAGAAGAAAGCCATGTTTGACGAACTATGTGAGGATGAAGTTGTCAACCGTTCCCAAGAAGACTTACTCAAAAGTTCAATGCTAGAAATCACTGACAGATTGGTAGTTGTTTCGACAATATATCTTTTACTTTAGATTAACTACTTTATCTTGTTCTACTCCTTAACTTGCCAGGTTTCGAAGTAAAAACCAATCAAACTAGGTTAGTTGCAACTGAATAAGAGAAATGCAGTCAAATTTAGTTCTTTTTACAAATTTTCCAACTTTTATTACTTTTTCTACTGACACTGACAATTATCAATTTTTTATATAAATAGCTTAATGGGAGAGACTTAAAATACTAACTTTGTTTACAAATTAGATAGCGACTGAAAAACTATCTAACTTGACATCTGCACTAACTAATTTTCTAATTATTATTAGTCCAAAGTAATGGTTTAAACATACTGAAACATTCTCCCTCTCTAAGATTAATTAATCTTAAAGAAATTTACAACCAATTAAAATGAATCACAAATAACAACCAAATGAATGACAAATAAACAAATAAATGAAATTTAAATAAATATTTAAATTTTCAATCTTCTTGACATCCGGAACAGGCATTTTACATAACGGTTCCCTCTCATGAATGAAGTTGATTATGGACCGTTTCTCCAGTTAACTGTTATCAGCAGTTGGTAATGTCGAAATCCTTGGTCATGCTACTTTTCCTTTTCCTGCGATGAACGAAACTCTTAAGCTCCCTCTCGCATGACCTCGTACGTAAGCAACGGGTGCAAACGCTTCTTCGCTAGCATCACAAAATATGTGAAGTTGGAGTTCCTTACTTAAATCCACATCGTAGAATCTTAAAACTTCAAACTCAGGACTTACTCGAAGATCTTCCAACCAGTCCTTGAAGTGGATGTCAATAACCTATGGTACTTGATCATCCCAGTCTACTTTGAATTTCCAACATAGCTGCCCGATGATACCTTTGACTTTCAATGGGGTGAGAAATCCTAGCGAGCCCTAGCTCAAATCTGAAACAGTCCTTTACTTGATCCCAAAAAATTCCAAGTGTTTTTTTTAATTTCTAAATCTGACTTTGATGAAATTTTGATCGTTCCTTCCGCTTGTAGCTCTGAAGGAATTGCATTTGTAACTTTCACCGAACTGCTTCTCCATTTGACGATGGGAAAACTTCCATTTTTATGAATCATTGTAACTTCCTTCTGCATTTGTATCGCCTGTTTTTCCGTTTTAGCTCCACTTAAGAAATCGTCTATGTAAATATCTTTCATGATGGAATTAACTGCAACTGGATATTGATCCATATGTTCCTTTGCATTTAGGTACTTGGAATAGATTGCAGAGGTCGGTGAGCATGCTGATCCAAAAAACAATACTGACATTTTATACGAATCAGGTTCTCGATAACGATCCACTCCACGATACCAAATAGTCTGGGCTGGTCGCTCAGACGAATCTTCTTTCCTCAGTGCGACTTGGTGAAAAATCTGCTTGATGTCTCCAGAAATAGCAAATCGATGTCTTCGGAATCTCATTAGAATAGCAGCAAGTTGTTGTAGCAGATCGGGTCCAGTGTAAACGAAATCATTAAATGACTTTCCTTTACTTCTTGCAGCTGCATCAAATATAAGTCTTGGCTTTTTACTCGGGTAAAAGGCAAAGAAATGAGGTAGATACCATTGTTTGTCTTCTGTTTCGTTAGGGTCGACTTTAACCTTTTTTAGAAATCCAGCTGAAATATATTCTTGGAAATTGGTTGTGTATAACTTAGCAAAAGCTGGATTTTTATTGGCTTTCCTTTCCATGGTAAATAGTCTCTTTCTTGCTATTTCTTCAGATAAAGGTAAAGGTAGAACATCATTTTTCCACAGTAAGTCTGTTTCCCAACGCCCTTCTTTCTTAATCGTCGTTTCTTCCAAAATATTCAAAACTTGCACGTCTTCTTTTGACATTGGTATCACAGATTTGAATGTTGTGCAATCTTCGGCTGCAATGAAGTTACTTATGTTTTAGAGAGATCCTTGCTAATTTTCTTGCGAGTAAAGATAGAGAAATTTTCTTGTTTTCTTCCAGTTAACATTTCATCATTTCCAGCAAGAGTCCATCCTAACTTGGTTTTCACAGCAATTGGTAGATCAGGAGATTGTTCAATATAATCTCGTGACAGGAACAAGGAGATATTATCATTTCCGATGATCAGTGATGGGGTTGCATTCTTCAGTGATGGGGATCCTGCCCTTCGTAAGTACGGGTACTTGTTCTTCAGATCTGCAGCAGAATAGGTCTGAGAAGGCAAGTTCATTACTGGGACTGTATGACACTTCAAAATGTAAGTCTTTGCATTTGGAAAATCGCCCGAGATCTCTATTCTCGTTTTCATTGATGAATCCGTGTTATCTTGTCCGTTGAACCACCCAAGTGAAAGATCTCGCCATTTACCATCTATACTAAGTTTCTTCACATTTTTTTCCAGAATGAAAGTCTTTTGAGCTCCCGTATCGAACATAGCAATGACGGAAATTGTGGATCCATTACTTCCTTTAAGTTGAATAGGGGCATAGCATAATAAAGTTTCTTCTTCTTCATCGTCTGTATTTGTAACTACTGATCCCTGATGGCAGTGCATATGAGCAGCTGGTGCGGCTGAAGGAGGTTGAGATTTTGACTGATCTTATTGAACATCTTCGAATCTTGAATTATCATGTAGGGATGTATTATGCCTTCCTCTACATCCTTCAACTTTACAAGTCATTCTTGATTTGCAATTTTTGACTGCGTGATTTTTCTTTAAACAGCGAAAGCACATACGATTCTTCTTTACAAACTCGCTTTTTTCCTTAATTGGTAGTTCAGAAAACTTTCGACAGTCACAGACATGGTTTTCAATTTTGCAGTACACACAGTATTCTTTTCGATCCGGCTTGGGGTTCGTTGATACTGTTCCAAGATTAGTCTGCTTCTTCTTTTTATCTTTGTCATTTGTATTTTCAGAAGCTGTAGTGGGAGTTGACACAAGATACGCTACAGACTGTTTCATAGAAATCCATTGTGAAAAATATTTTAGATTTTCTTCTCTTGAGGTGTCTTGTCGAAGCCAGGTGTACCACTCAGTTTCCATTTCTATCGACATCTTCTTGACCAGAGTGCTCACGATTTCAATAGAATACAGATACTTTCCACTTTTATAGGACGTGATACTTGCCACTAATGCTTGAACTGCGATTCTGAATTTGATTGTTGCTTCAGGTTTGGTTACTGATGGAGAAGGGGCTGCTTTTGCTTTATTTAATAACCCTTCAATCACAAACTTTGGTTGTCCAAACCTATCTTCTAGGGTCTTCATGATACTTTCTACATTATCGATGTTTGGTAGCAGGAATGAAACTGTCTCCAAGGCATCTCCTTTCAAAGCTTCTCTTAATCTTCGAATATTGATTGAATTGTCAATGTCGTACTCTTTGGTTGATCGATCGAACTCAGCTTTGAATAGTGGCCACTGTTATGAACATCCATTGAACATTGGCAATTCCTCATGTTTACGAGAATAGGATGGTGTAGCAGACATCTTTGAAATCGCTTGGACCATCAGAACAATTGTGTCAACTGGAACAATTTTTGATTCTGGTAGATCCTTCACTTGTGGTATCTCTACCACTTAATTTTGTATGTTCACTTCATTTGAATGATTGGTTTCGATGACTTCACCATCATCATCAGATCCTACATACTGGTCTTTGGCGATTGATTGTCGAATGGCTTCATCTTTTTTTCTTTTTAAGCTATTCAAGATTATTAATCCTTTCTTCTTAAATTAAACTTAACGATTGAAGGCCTTGTAGTTTTAGCTGAAGGTACCTCAATGTCTTCTTACTTTCTTGCAGGTTTTTTTGTACATTGACTAGCTTTTCAGCATCATCTACACTCAGGTCTTTTGGAGACTTTCTATGATCTTAATTTGTAGTTCAGCAATATTTTCATTTGTCTCGGAGAGTTTGTCTCTTGAATCATATTCTTTTTCAAGGTCGATTATGGAGTTGTTACTCCTTGTTGAGTATACGGACGAAGCTCGGGACAATGAGCTTCTTCGGCTTAAATTGACAATTGGTTGACTTACTGTCACTGGAGCTGGGGCATCTCTTACTGGCATTGTTTTAGACAGTAGTTTACCTTTGAACTTAAAATTACTGTTTTCTTCCTTTGGAGAGCAGCTAACCTCTTCTTAATTACTTCGATTCCCGGGTTTTGGCACAAAAATGTTTTGAACAAGATAACTTTTACTTTAGATTAACTTTTTTATCTTGTTCTACTCCTTAACTTGCCAGGTTTCGAAGTAAAAACCAATCAAACTAGGTTAGCTGCAACTGAATAATAGAAATGCAATCAAATTTAGTTCTTTTTACAAATTTTCCAGCTTTTATCACTTTTTCTACTGACACAGACAATTATCAATTTTTTATATAAATAGCTTAATAGGAGAGACCTAAAATACTAACTTTGTTTTCAAATTAGATAACGACTAAAAAAACTATCTAACTTGACATCTGCACTAACTAATTTTCTAATTATTATTAGTCCGAAGAAATGGTTTAAACATATTGAAACAGTAGTAGAGTTAAGTACTAGCTTCAAAGCTTTGGAAAATGTCAATGAAAAGTTTGGATTTTTGAATGGATATCGAATTAATGAAATGGACATCTCTGATCTTAAGGTGAAGGCAGGCCTATTGGCGGATACTTACAAGATAGACATGAACAAAAAAGACTCCGTATTTGAAATTAAAAGTTTCAAGAACTAACTAAGGATGCAAATGCTTGAACAACTCTTGACATAATTTTGAAAAATAAACTTGATGAGGGTTATCCCAATATCACAACAGGACTACAAATATTTCTAACTATCCCAGTATCAGTTGCTTCGGGAGAAAGAAGTTTTAGCAAATTAAAAATAGTAAAAAAATATCTAAGATATTCAATGGAGCAACAAAGGCTCACTGATTTAAGCATCATAGCTATTGAGCACAAATGTGAATCTTCCATTAGTTTTGATGACGTAATATAAGCATTTACTTCTAAAAAAGCCGTAAAATACAATTACCTTTGTAAGGTGGTTTATAAGTAAAGAAAGTTAGTATACCTAGCCCTATTTTTTGTGGATTTGCCGTAATGAAGTATATATTAATGTTGCAAATTAGTAATACTAATTAATAACTAAGTATATTTTTGAAACTCAAAATGTACAATTAAATTCATTCCTTCCAGTAAAACTGTATTTACTATTTTTATTTACCTACACCTATGCTATGATCTACATCCATTTTTTCAATAAAGGGGGCGGCAAGTTTAAACTTGCCCCCGTTACGGAGTAGCCTAAATCTGGCCCTGTCCACAGCTATAAAATGCTGCCGAATGCGGCTAAAAACAGAATAATTTAATCCTGACTATCTAACATCTCACCTGACAAAACAATGTAGGTACGTAAAATAAAACAAATTAAAAATAATCTGTAAATCCCTCTTTTTATGCTAACAATATAAAATTTGTTAATTAAATCATTTTCTAAAATCTTAAATTTTTTTACCTGGGTATTCCTGTAAATTTTTCGGGGACTGGTTGAGGTGGCTGCTCGTCTTCTCGTACTTGTATCATAACTTTTCCCATGTGTTTGCCACTGCCCATGTACCTAAAGGCTTCTACTAACTGATCATATTTAAAGCAAGTTACTGGTAACGGAACAATAAATTTTCCAACATTTTCTTCAAAAAGCCTAGAAATATCATTTTTGATCTTCGGTGGTGCTTCAAAGATCTGATCCAACATGACTCCATGAAAACTACATTCCTTTTGCATAAGTAAAAGATTGATTTCGTTATTGTTAGCCAAATCGAATTTTCCTATTTCTACGAAACTACCTCCGGGTGCCAAACATCTTATCGAAGCTTGAAGTTTTTCTTCCGCTAGTGAATTGAGGACTACGTCTACACCTCTGCCACCCGTATATTTCTTTACCATGGTTTCAAAGGAAATATCGCGTGAATTACCTATTTGGCGTGCTAAAATACAAAATGATATTAGGTGATAAAGAAGAAGATATTTTGCTTTTGAGATGGCAGAAATTTATGCAGAATATAACGTGAATCATGGACAAATATGCAATTATAATAAATCTGACAGCCTAGGTCAACAGACAACTGTGTTACAGGCTGAAGTTTTTGCTTTGGTGGCCTGCATTGATGAAATCATTGACGAAGACCGTAAAGCTAAGAGAATCAACATTTACACATATAGTCAATCGGCTACCCTGCAAAGAATCCTCTCACCAAATCAAAACCGGTGATAAACTGCAAAGATATCCTCAACAACCTGGCAAAAAACAATAAAGTGTCTTTAATATGGGTGCCGAGTCATGAAGGGGTGCATGGAAACGAACGAGCATTATGTTAGCGAAACAAGGCTCGAGAGACAGTTTTGAAGGCTCAGGACCTTTCTGTGGCAAGATGCTACGAAAAACGAGGTTCAGAAATGGCTGATAAAGAATCATCAAAAGAAATGGAGAACCACGCAAGGGCAAACACAGACTAAAAAATAATCAAGAATATTGATAAACAACTATCGAACAGTTTGATGTACCTCAATAAACGAGAGATCAAAACTGTCACTGAAATGGTGACCGGACATTGTCGTTTAAGTAATCACCTAGACAAACTAGGTAAGGTGAATGGACCATGGTGCAGAAAGTGCAAAATGGAAGAAGAGTAAGATGGAAGGCAGGAATTCACTGGTCAAATGATGTTTGAACCAGAAGAGATCCTAAAACTACCAATAAGGAAACTGTTGGCCTTCCTTGAGGCCACAGAACTTATTAGAGTTTAAGGGAAAAAACAAGGTATGGTACAAAGGTCTTATGAGCAAGTGCCAGAGACTTACGAGTCTCGCCTGAATAAAGAAGAAGAAGAGATGAATGATGGAAATTAACAAAGCAATATTCAAATGAAAGGACAAAAATAGAGAATATAGAGGAATATCATTATTCTATTTGCCTTCTAATTACATTTCTCCATAAGTTACTATCTAGGGTTATTTCAATATCAATTCCTTTTACCGAGATATCCTACCTAGGCGTCTCCTCCAGGTCTTCCTTGGTCACAGATCAGCAATTATTTGAAAATGACCGAAGCTACTAAACCTATGCTCTCTCAGAAAATTAGAAAATCGACAAAAGCAAAAAAAGTGCAATAGCCGAATGATATTATGATGAATAATGTAGCACTACTACAAATACATGTCGGTTTATATAGACCGGGAGATATTATACAGAAGTTCAGCCACGATTTTCTCAGTCCTGCCTTTTGCAATACTGAAGTAGACGAAGTACTTACAATCTGTGGAAACATCCACAGATTTTCTGTGACATTTTCCTGTAAAAACTAGATTTTCCCAAAAAATAAAAATAGGGTTTTGCGATGAATTTCTGAGTCCTGCCATATCCGTTGAATGACAGGATACTATCGATTTTATGAAGAAATTTTTTTGGGCAGGAGGATTGCAAACGGGCTAACGGAGTATATATGTATACAAACATGTAAGGAAAATAATGAAATTTTCATGATTTTCTGGGTCCTGCCAACTAAATAAATTAAACATATTTATTTCAAACTGATCAAAAAAAATATTGGCATGACGTCTCCTAATGTTTAAGTATACTTGTCGCTTGGAAAATTCTGCGAATTATTTCATTCATAGGAGATTCTGACCAATAGAAAGCTACAGAAATCTGAATTAAATCGATAATTTTTGATAATCTCCCGTCGTTAAGTATATTACGTCAGATGCCCTTCGTTGTTACGAAAAAATACATTCAGTGACATTAATGACAATTAATGTTTTAAAAATTATAAAAGTGATGACTTTCAATCGTCAAATATTTATAAAAACTGTGTGTTTAATGGTACTTACATAAATAAATTACAATAAAATTTTGGTTTTGAACAGTTTTATTCATGAAATAATCGCAACAAATTGCACTCGACCTCTGAAATTAATATAGAATTTTTGCTCTCGTGACACTTTGACATAATTTCACTCGCTTTCGGCTCGTGAAATTAAAACTGTCAAAGTGTCACTCGGAAAAAATTCAATAATTTCAGAGCTCTTGTGCAATTACTACTGAAAATTTTCACCCTGATTCCGTGATTTTCTTAGTCCTGCCTTTAAAAAGTTTTAATACTTAAATGCAATTAATACTTTTTCGGTACTCGGCAGGAAGGTTAAACGGTTCTAGTGAGACGGCAGGAGTCCTAGATTTGTAAGAAAATTCGTGAAAAATTCCACGATGTTCAGAGTCATGCCAATTTACATATGTTTCAAGAATCTTAATATAAGTCTATTTACAAAGAGGCAGGATGGTTTTATAGTTATTTCGTATACAGGGTGGGGCATTAGTGTGACAAAGTCCAATTACTCGTTTGTCGTAAGAGATACGAAAAAAAGTTATTTAGGTAAAACATGGGGCAAAGATGCCCCATGATCATAATTTAAAAATATTTTTTAATATACAGGGCTACCCGTATTAATAGGGCGACACAAACTTTTGTTTTTTTAAATGGAACACCCTGTATATAATTTTAAGATTCCTAAGATCATTTTAAGACAATTTAACACAATTCACCTAATCCAAAAATGTTTCCTAAGGGAGCTAGAGCTCTTTGAAGATGGCGCCTTGTAATTAGTTTTTTTTATATCTCCAGAACGCTTCCATTTCGATACACAAAAACTGGTCCGTCTTTTTATGTTCCAGAGATAAATCGATTCCATCAATTGCGAATCTCTAGTAAACACACAAACACACACACACACACACACACACACACACACACACACACACACACACACACACACACACACACACACACACACACACACACACACACACACACACACACACACACACACACACACACACACACACACACACACACACACACACACACACACACACACACACACACACACACACACACACACACACACACACACACACACACACACACACACACACACACACACACACACACACACACACACACACACACACACACACACACACACACACACACACACACACACACACACACACACACACACACACACACACACACACACACACACACACACACACACACACACACACACACACACACACACACACACACACACACACACACACACACACACACACACACACACACACACACACACACACACACACACACACACACACACACACACACACACACACACACACACACACACACACACACACACACACACACACACACACACACACACACACACACACACACACACACACACACACACACACACACACACACACACACACACACACACACACACACACACACACACACACACACACACACACACACACACACACACACACACACACACACACACACACACACACACACACACACACACACACACACACACACACACACACACACACACACACACACACACACACACACACACACACACACACACACACACACACACACACACACACACACACACACACACACACACACACACACACACACACACACACACACACACACACACACACACACACACACACACACACACACACACACACACACACACACACACACACACACACACACACACACACACACACACACACACACACACACACACACACACACACACACACACACACACACACACACACACACACACACACACACACACACACACACACACACACACACACACACACACACACACACACACACACACACACACACACACACACACACACACACACACACACACACACACACACACACACACACACACACACACACACACACACACACACACACACACACACACACACACACACACACACACACACACACACACACACACACACACACACACACACACACACACACACACACACACACACACACACACACACACACACACACACACACACACACACACACACACACACACACACACACACACACACACACACACACACACACACACACACACACACACACACACACACACACGAATCTCTAGTACCGGTCATAGGAGTCCGCTTTGGGTAGGACAACGGTTATTTTATCGCATAACTTTTTTGTCTTTAACTTTTAAGCATTCTTGACACTATATTATTAAATTGTGAGGTATTCTAGTACTAAAAGGTACTCTTGCTTTAAGTCGGTAGGATGCACCGTTTTCTAGAAAAATCAATTTTAAAATTTTTCGTATTTTGAATTTAAGAAAAATTTGAATAAAAAAATAAAAAAACGGAGTATTTATCGACTTAAAGCAAGAGTAACGTTTAGTACTAGAATACCTCATAATTTAATACTCTACTGTCAAAAATGCTTAAAAATTAAAGCCAGTTATGAGATTTCGTTGATCTACCTAAGACGGACGCCCATGACCGATACTAGAAATTCACTATTGATAAAATCAATTCATCTCTGGAAGAGAAATAAACGTACCAGTTTTAGTTTTTCTAAATAGTTTTTTTTTATTTTTTTTTCAAATTCAAAAACCGCAAAATTTTTCAAATCGTTTTTTCTAGAACCTGGCGTATCCTACCGACTTAAAGCAAGAGTACCTTTAAATACAAGAATACCCCATAGTTTAATATTCCAGTGTCAAAAATGCTTAAAAGTTAAACACAGAAAAGTTATGCGATAAAATATCCGTTTCCCTACCCTAGACGGACGCCTATGACCGGTACTAAAAATTGACAATTGATTGTCGATTTATATCTGAAAGATAAATAGGTGTACCAATTTTCGTTTTTCTAAATAGAAGTGTTCTGGAGTTTTTTTGAAAAAAACTAATTACAGTATGCCATCTTTAAAGAGCTTTAGCTTCCTTATGAGGCATTTTCGGACTAGGTGAATTGAGTTATATTTTCTTAAAATTATCTGAGGAATCTCCGGGCTTCGTTTGTTAGAAGAGTTTCTGGACACCCTGTATAATAGGTACAATCCCTACTATAACCAATTAATTGTAAAATTATTGGTTTTGTTCCTATTACTTTTATTACGTTTACTTAGATACAAATATGATCTAATCGCTTAAAATAAAGATCTTACAGTTTGGTATTAGATTTGAAAGGTGTGTAAAAATCCGAGACATTACTCAGGAAAATAATATTTAATACCGTACGATTGTTTAACCGATATAAAAATTAATTTTTATGTATTAAATATCTTTGCGATTATCCTGCCACGTTGTAAACGGTTTTAGATCAGTGTTTTTAAGCATACTTGACATGCCATGACTCAGAAAATTTTGGTGATATGAATATGTTTGTATAACAACCAGCAATAATTTTACAGACTTAAAATTTTATTTTTATATACGAAATAACTACACAACCATCCTGCTTCTTTGTAACGAGCTTTATATGAACATTCTTGAGACATGTGCAAAATGGCATGACTCAGAAAATCGTGTAACTTTCCACGAATTTTCTTACACATTTTTTAACTAGGTATAGTAAAAAAGGTGTAACTAACCATTCTGCCATTTTAAATAATGTCTACTTAAATTATTTATTTTATAATAAAATTTATTTTATGACTCAGAAAATCACGGAACCAGGGTGAAAATTTTCCACAGAATTTTAAAAGGGACAAGTGCAGTTAAACATTAGGATACGTCATGCCAACATTTTTTTCGATCATTTTCAAATAATTATGTTTAATTGATTAAGTTGGCAGGACTCACAAAATTATGAAAATTTCATTATTTTCATTAGGTCCTACATGTTTGTATATCTATGTACTCCCTTAGACCTTTTGCAACCCTCCTGCCCAAAAAAATTTCTTCATAAAATTGATAGTATTTTGTCATTCTATGGATATGGCAGGACTCAGAAATTCATCGCAACTCCCCATTTTTTTCCTCATGAAAAATCTAATTTTCACAGGAAAATGTCACAGGAAACCCGTAGATTTTTCCATAAATTGTAAGTATTTTTTCTAACCTTCCAGTATTGCAAAGGGCAGGACAGAAAATCGTGGTTAAAGTTCTGTTAATATCTCCCGGTTTAATAATGTTCTTCGTTTTCCGACTTCCAATCGCCACTTCGTCCGATTGCTTCATACATAGGTCCTCTTCTAAGTCTCTTCCTCTCAGTACTTTTTTTATTTCTTCGCTCCAACTTCTTCTCGGTCAACCTCGTTTTTTATTTCCTTCTGGTTGACATTTTAGTATTTCCATTGGTATTCGTTGTTCATCCATTCTTTGTATATGCCCGAACCAGATGTTGTTTGGTTGATAAGTCATCCGTGATTGTACATTTGAATCCCATTATTTCTCTAATGCTTTCGTTGGTAATCCTTTCTTTTCTAGATCTTTTTGCTGCTCTTCTCCAAAAATCCATCTACGTTGCTCTCAGCGTTGCCAATGTTCTTTCGTTTAGTGGCCATACCTCACAGCTATTTAGAGTGATACTTTTCACTAGAGTCTCACATATCCCCTTTTTATTTTCTTTGCTGATGGATTTGTCCCATAAAATATTATTTAACATTGTGATGGCTTTTCTACCTGACGTATTTCTCTCTCTTATGGCTTATAACAACATAACAGGAAAAAGAACTACGCGTATGGAAAAAGCAAGAACCACACAAAACATGACAAACAGAAAAAGGATCTAAGAGCTTAAGAAAGTAAGAAAAGAAAATACACCGAAGAAACAAAGAGAAAAAACAGAAAGGAAACTTGAACATACTTGAAATAGAAGGATTGAATAAAACTACAAAAACCAAGAACATTTTAAACCAACAACAAGGATGGACGGATTTCTATAAGGAACAGTTCGAAGATAATAGGGATACCCTTGATCGGAATGGGACGTTTCATCGCCGACGGTTCATCGCCGTCGTTTCGATGCCGCCGGTTCATCGCCAGTCCATTTCATCGCCGTCCGTTTCATCGCCGGCCGTTTAATCGCCAGTTAGTCAGTTGATTTTGTATTATGGGAGATGACACGACACGATGTTAAATTCAGTTCAAAACTTATGACAAATAAAAAGATAAAAAATATAGCTATATTAATTTACTGTTATATTTCTACTTCCCCTAAATTTGATACTAAATAGTATTAAATTTGTAGTGTTAAATTATATTTTATATTATAAAAGTTTAAAAGTCTATTCAAAGATTAAGTATAGCAACGGGAATGGTCATATCTCGCATTTATTAGAATTCCTAATTAATACTAAAAATAAATAATAAATGTAACTGTCGAAAATTGGTCGAAAATTCGGAAATATATCAGTTAGCGATTAACTGACTGACGATGAACCGGCCGGCGATGAATCGGCCGGCGATGAATCGGTCGGCGATGAATCGGCCGCGATGAATCGGCCGGCGATGAATCGGCCGGCGATGAACTGGCGGCATCGAAATGGTGGCGATGAACTGGCGGCGATGAAACGTCCTAGACCCATTTTGATGATGAAATTGAACTGGATCTTTGGGACAAAAGAGTAAAAACCCATCATTAGTAGCTTAAGGGCACTAAAATCATAGACAATCATCATCATCGACAGCCATCGATTGCCTAGTTAAATTTTAACATGGCAATCTTCTGGATCACATCTGTTACTTGTGATCGCTTTCTTATCTCTTCATTGGATTTGCGATCACTGAGCTTAATGTAGAAATCTCAAAGAAAATCTCAAAGAATATAAAAGAATACATACCATCGTCAGAAGAAAGATAAGAGAAGCAAAAGAGAAACAAAAAACAGAACAATGTCAAGAAATAGAGGAGTATCAGAGTCGATATGACAATTTCAATGTCCATCGAAAGGTGAAGGAAATAGCTGGAAAGTTCCGAAAACGCAGCAGCGGAAAAATAACAGATGATGAAGGCAATCTTGCCATAAACAAAGAAGATAAAAAGAAAGTATAGGAAGAATACTAGGGGAAACTTTTCCACGACCTTAGAACAGGAAAAGAACCCACTATTGAAGATAATTCAGGTCCCGAAATCCTACCAGAAGAAGTAACCACAGCTATCAGACAAATGAAGGATGGAAAGGCAGCGGGAGTTGATGAAATACCTGCAGAACTGCTAAAGCTATTAGATGGAGCACAAATAAAAATAATAGCTGAAATATATAATGACATATACAAGGCAGAAAAAATACCAGCAGAGTGGCTCAAATCTGAGTTTGTACCGTTGCCCAAAAAACCAGGAGCAAAAGTTTGTGAAGATTATATGACCATAAGCCTAATGAGCCATCTTCTCAAGCTGTTTTTAAAAGTCATCCATAATAGAATTTACCGAAAATGCGAAGAACAAATTGCGCCCAATCAGTTTGGATTTATGAACGCCGTTGGTACGAGGGAGCAAGGGCGCCCCCAGGGAGGGGCCAGGTGGGGCCATCGCCCCCCCTGAGAATTTGGCGAAAGCGTGTAAAAAATATTTAGCTCTCTCTTACTTTATATTATAAAATAAATTCCATATTAATCATAATCGCTCACGAGATATGCCAGTTTAAATGTATTTTTTCTCAATCCCTTATCCCTTCTGACTGAGACGCATATGTTTGGATGGAACCGCATCGTTTTCGGTGCGCATGCCGCCCGGGCTTTATAAATCGCCCATTCACCAATTTCAGAAAGTTTCATGAAAATGCGAAATCGCATATGAACTCTGAATGGCACAGACAAGCATCTGAAAACTCAAGTAACTTTATATCTGTCATGAAAAATGAAAAGAAAAATGTTGAATGTCTTGCAAATTATGGTTTGGCGAAACTAAAATCCATTGTTTCTTCAATTTTGTTTAGTGCACTACATGACTTACCATTAAGAGGTCATACCAATGAGGATGCTGTGTTCAATAACCTTTTACATGTTAGGAAAGAAGCTGGTGATTCTGTTTTAGAAGACCATCTGAAAAATGCGCCGAAAAATGCAATGTACATTTCCCATAGGACACAAAATGAGATCATTGATTTATGTGCAACGGTTTTAAGAGACGAGTTAGTTACAAAAATCAATGATAATGAAATATTTTCCATTTTAGCAGACGAAACAATGGACATTACTGGTACAGAGCAACTCTCTCTGGGCGTGAGATATTTTGATAAAAGTGAAAATTGCATCAGAGAAGACTTCCTTGGTTTCACCCCATTAAAAAGTTTAGATGCTGAACATATAGCAAATGCTATTACTTTAACATTAACAAATTGGGGCTTGAACTTGGAAAATGCAGTTGGCCAAGGATATGATGGTTGTAGTACAATGGCTGGGGAAATAACTGGAGTACATAAAAGAATAACTGAGAAATACCCAAAAGCTCTATATTTTCATTGCGCCAGTCATCGGCTAAATTTAGTAGTCAATGATTTAAATGACATACCACAAATCAGGAATACAACTGGCACAGTTAAAGAAGTTATAACATTTTTTCGGCAGAATGGCCAAAGAAGGGCAATAGTGGGAACTCTTCAAAAACTATGTGAAACCAGATGGACCGAAAAATATAAAGCAATTCGAAAGTTTAGTGAGCAGTTTGTTAGCATCGCTGAAGCACTTCAGACTCTATCGACTGAAGGTAACCGTGACACAAGGCAGAAAGCTTTCCAGCTTCATTGCGCAGTTACAAATACAGCATTTGTGATATGTCTACATGTGATTGCCAAATACTCTGCCAAGTTAGAAATCGTTACGCAAATGTTACAAGGTGTCAGTGTAGATATTTTGAAGATATCAAAACACATTCAGAAGGTTACTGAGCTATTCAGTTCAGACCGACAAAATGGAGAAAAAGAGTTTGATAACATTATGGCAAATGTTGAAACAACAGCAAACAAGCTTGGAATCGAGCTCACATGCTACCCAGACTATCAACGAATACTATAGAAAGTCCATTTTCTTGCCGTATTTGGATTCTTTGGTTCAATCGTTGAAAGATAGGTTTTCAGATAGAAACAAACCATCATTTGAAATTTTCAATCTGCACCCTAAAATCATGAAAGATCTTTCTAAGGAAGATTTTGAAAAGTCTATTAACAATATAAACAGCACGTATTGTGAATTGTTAGACAACTTTAAGGAGCAATCAATTCTGTGGTTCGACCTTTGGAAAAACACGGAGATAGATGCCAAAGCCTTGGAAAAACTAAACTTAATAGAGGTTCTTGAGCATAAGCATGCCTGCTTTTTGCCGCCAGTAGCAAAAGCCATCCAAATAGCTCTTTGTCTGCCACCAACAACTTGCACCATCGAGCGATCATTCAGGTAACTAACTATAATTTTATTACGTTATATTCTTATCCATGTGTTTCAGTTCTTCTAAAACTTACATTACAATATAACAACCTCGATACTTTTTTACAGCACTCTCAAACGTGTGAAGACCTGGATAAGGAATACGATGTCGAACAATCGTCTAAGTTGGCTATGCCTGTTATCTGTACACAGAAGAAAAATAAAAGAAAATAAAGAAAACTTCATGCAGAAAGTAATTGATTTATTTGCGATGGACACCAGAAGAATTCAATTATTATTTAAGTAACATTTTACTGACACTAACCGTGTTGCGTTTTAACCAGCAAAACAATTTTTCTTGTATTTTTTGTTTCAATACCCTTTGCCCCCCCTGAGGAAATATCCTGTGGGCGCCCTTGCGAGGGAGGCTTTATTTAGTGTGCAATTGTTATTTCAGAAATGTAGAGATGTCAGCTGTGATGTTTTTGCATGCCTGATTGACTACAAAAAGGCTTTCGATAGAGTCCGACATGAAAAAATGATGGAAGTGCTGAAGAGGACAGGGATTGACGGAAGAGACCTGAAAATAATAGCTAACCTCTATTGGAATCATCAGCAGTGCTCCGAATAGATGGAGAATATACAGATCAGGTCAAAATCTTAAGGGGAGTAAGACAGGGATGCTTAATTTCACCGCTGATATTCAATCTGTACTCAGAGCACATTTTTGAAGAGGCTCTAAAAGATATTGATGAAAGCATCTCAATAAATGGAGTCAAGCTCAGTAACCTGCGATATACAGATGATACAATAGTGTTTTCCAATACCATAGAAGGGCTGCAAAACTTAATGAATAAAATAACTGAAACCAGTAGAACATATGGACTAGATATAAACACCACCAAAACCAAGCTAATGATCATCAGCAAGCAAAACATAACTGGAGTAAATCTGTATGTGAACCAAATGAGAATTGAACGTGTCTCACAATACAACTATTTGGGCACTATAATCAATGAGTCGTGGGACAATACTCAAGAGATTAAATGTCGCATCGGAAAGGCAAAGAGTGCATTCTTGACTATGAGCTCTGTGTTCAAGAGCCATGACATCACACTAAAAACAAAAATAAGGCTCCTTAAATGTTACGTGTACAAAGTGCTTTTATACGGAGTAGAAACGTGGACCTTGAAGGCGGAAACTTTATCGAAACTTCAAGCTTTTGAGCTATGGTTGTACAGAAGGATCCTGAAGATACCATGGACAGACAAAGTCACCAATGAAGAAGTACTACGGAGGATGAACACAACCGCAGATTTAGTCAACATCGTGAAGGGCCGTAAGCTGCAGTACTTAGGGCATATAATGAGAAATCAAGGCAGATACGAGCTACTCCAGTGCATTTTACAAGGTAAAATTGAAGGAAAAAGGGCCCCAGGACGAAGAAGAATATCCTGGCTTGCTAACCTGAGAACATGGTATAGAAAGACCTCAACACAACTATTCCGTATAGCAACTAACAAAGTCATCATAGCCAGAATGATCGCCAACGTTCGGAACGGACAGGCACCCTAAGAAGAAGAAGAGCTTAATGTTGAGCATTCTCCGTTCCATAGCCCTATGAGCCACTTGAAATTTGTGGACTACGCTGTTGTTAAAAGCCATGCAATAAATGATTAATTCACAACGATTTATAATTTAATTTTAAATTGTATAAATTAAAAATAAATACTCATGTAAACTGTGCCTATATAATGGAAATATTTGAAACCAGACACGAAAGCTGCAATACCTGGAGCATGTTATTCGTAATACATTAGGGAAATAAGGCAAAAATATACCATGTTCGGGACACTTGAGCAGCCAGCATAGGGATTACGTACACTCGATACGCATCGTATCCGCCATGTTTTCCCGTAAGGCGCTATGGGAAAACATGGCGGATACGATTCGTATCGAGTGTTCGTAATCCGGGCCCAGGTTGCAAATGGATTTTTTGGGTACTATATTAGTCCATTCGTTAACGGTAAAATATTGCAAGACCTCTAAATTCTAAAGAACCGCTCCGATTTAGAAGAAATTTTGCAAATAAGCTCATCTTCTCCTTCTCTTCAAAAGTGATATGACTACAATGTGTGCTTTATATTTTTAAGGGGTGAAAACTACCCTTTTTACCAAAAATTAAAAACAGCCGATATAAGCGTTATTTAAATCTAAATTATGTGTAGGTACGTTAAAAAGTATGTTAAATATATAAATTTGATTGTTTCTCATATTGAAATGTATTTTATAGTTTATAACTATTTTTAAACCCTTAAAAACTACCATCGAAATAAGAATTTGTATTCTTTTTCTCATGATCATCTTTCAGTGCGTCACAGTTTTTCGATTTCTCTCTAACGCATTAAATTGTATGTGACAGAAAAAAAGGCACGTCTGGGAATACTTCGGTAATTATTCTAGTTCGGTGATTATTCTAGTTGTCGATAGATGGCGCCATAATCAAAAAAGAATTATTTATTAAATAAAATAATAATATTATCAATATAATCTGTACAATTTATAAGACTATACAAATGAAAGAAAATACCATTTTATAAATGCAATAGACACAATTGATTTGGTTTTATTCCAAATTGAAAATAAAATTTGACAACTGTCAGATTTAACTAAAATGTCACGTTAGAATAAATGTCATAAATGTGTATTATCACGGACTTACCTTTTTTTCTATAATTTGTGACGCCCTGAAAAATGTTCATGAAAAGGAGAATATAAAAAATATTTTGTAACTTTAAATTAGGTAATGATGTATTTTGTAGTGATCTAAACTTTATTTTATGTTTGCAATTTAGTTTATTAAGTATTTAATATTTTCAACCATTATAAATTACCCCTACAAATAGATTTATTAGATCATTCACTCACGGTAAAATATTGCAAAACCTGTGAATTTTAAACAACCGCTTGGGTTGCCATGAAATTTGTCATACACATAGCTAATAAGTTAAGGAAAAAAAGTGATATAGTACCGATGTGTACTTTTGCCCTGGGGGTGAGTTTCACCCCTTCTCGGGGGTGAAAAAATATAGGTCGAAAATAAGTCCGGAAATGGATAAACTGACTAATTCTAAGCAACTTTTGTTCTATAAAGTTTTTTCACTAAGTCAATACTTTTCGAGTTATTTGCGAGTGAATATGTTCATTTTTCAACAAAAGAACCACGGTTGTTAGACGGTTTTTCGCAAATAAATCAAAAAGTAAGTAATTTATCGAAAAAATATTCCGAGCAGAAATATAGATTATGAAAAACTGAAAAAATCTGTGTGTATGAAGTTTGGAGACCTAGTAGAACCAGAGTCGTAGCTAATGAAGTTCCAAGATACGGGGTGTTGAGATTTCTCTTACAAAGTGAAGATTTATTGATTGCTCTAAAACCGGTTGAGATATGCAAATGAAATTTGGTGGGTTTTAAGAGGTAGTTATTACGCATTTATTGACAGACTTACTACTAAGAATTTTATATTCACCATTGGCGCGCATACGGGTACTAGTCTGAATTAAAAAAAATAGTACGCCACTGAGGTATTTCAAATTAAAAAGCCTTTTTGAGTTACTTATCTAATTTATGACAGAAAATATATCTTCCCTTTCTTTCATACGATGCGCCTTTTTCATGAAAAAAAAAATAAAATACTTATATCAACGATTAAAAAGTACTCGACATAAGTTTCAATATGGTTTTTTAAGGATAACTACTTTAATTTTCAAGATATTTCATTGTTCCAAAGCTTATTTTGTGGGGAATTGTAATTGCTAAAAGTATTCAGAAGCTGAACTTTCTGGCGGTCTTTGATTTTTAAAGCATGCGATTCAAAGAGCTTAGAAAACTGCTTCTCACACTTACGTGCAAACTTAAAATATAAATATCTCACTCAGTATTTACCATAGAGACCTTGAAAAAACTGAATAAGTTTTAGTATAAAAGATACTACATTTTAGTATTGATATATATTTTTCAGATTTCTTTTAGTTTTCAAGTAATTTTGGAAAAATGGAAAACATTTATAAAATATCAAAAAATAATTGAATACTAAATTGAAATTTTTTTCAAACCTAAGCAGTTTAAACTGGCTAAAATCTCAGAACGCGTAGTCAGGCTATAAATAAACTTAATTGTGTAAGGAATAATGTTAATTTTTATTTTCGTGGAAAATGCACCAATTTAAGTAATTATTCTTTTGATTTTTCAACGACATAATCGTTTTGTTTTTGTAATAACTCAGCCATTTTTTATCCAAATCATTTTTATCATAGCACCTTTTAAAGGTATCGGTAAAATATTTAAAAGATGTTTCCATAATTTTTTTCTAAAAATCTCTATTCCTTGCGTTATTTAATGATAAAATGTTTGATTCAAGGTTAATTCGAAAAAATCCCGATTTTAAGTAGGCTGTAACTTAGGTTGTGTTATTGCTATAATAAGTTAAAGAACACCACTCCATTCACTAATTTAATAGGTTTCTTTTTGATTATGATGACTTTTTCGTAAAAATGCATAATTTTAGAGATATTTTTGAAAATCCACTCAAAAACATGCATTTTTCATGTAGGAAATCATCAATTTCTATCGTGAATAACTTGCTAAATACCAATTTACCGAAAAAGTCGTATATAAGGTTTTTTACTCAGAATTCAAATATCTATCAATTTCCGAGGTTATTTTGAGGTTAAATATTTCCACCCCCGAGAAGGGGTGGTAACCACCCCCAGAGCAAAAGCACACATCGGCACAATATCACTTTTTTTCTTTGACATATTATCTATATGTATGCCAAATTTCGAGTCAATCCAAGCGGTTCTTTAAAATTTACCGCAAAAACCGCCAAAGAATGGACTATATACCTAATACATCGCGGTGTGCAAGTACTTGGAAGGGGAAACGAGAAACGACCCTGCGCGAGTCGCGGAGAAATATTGCAACTATCGAACTATCTTAAATAATTCATGTCAATGGGTCTTTTCATCGATTGTCATTTGTTTCGAGCTTCTGTCATATGTTGTATAATCTGTGTATAGTATTAATATACACGGATTATACGAAATATGACAGAAGCTCGAAACAAATGACTGTGAATGAAAAGCCCTATTGAAATTGTCAAGTTGACGTATATTTCATACCTTCTGTCAATGAAGCAGAAAAATTATATATTGCTCCACAATATTGATATGATATGCAATTATTATATAAAGGTAAATTTAATTAATTTTATTTTGCTTGCAGTACTGCATTCTAATAACTAATTTTATTTACTACATACAATTGTTGACGTTTTCATAACATAACCTGAATCTTATTTTTTCTTCTTATTATTTTTTTGGACTATGGCCTTGACAATTATCCAGTAACCAGGACTAATATAATTGGCCAATATAATTAAAAGTGCGAATTTTAGTATAGAGCGTAGAAATAGGGGTCGCTTTGCCGAACTTGCACGGTCCCATACCAAAATGCCCGTCACAGTTTGGACGAGAAATTTAGTTATTAACAAATAAGGGTCAAAAATGAGAGTTTTGTCGTTTAAATCCCTACAGGTAAAACAGGGTAATTAAATGTCTTATTTATAATATTTTTCTTTTAGTAGATGAGCCAAGGTTTAAAATAGTGCTTTTTGAATTTTGGTCCGATTATATTTGTTGCTTCGGACATTGCAAAATAAAACTAAAATTTCGAAAATAAAAAATTTGCTATAACTTTTGCGAAAATGAATTTAGGACTTTCATATTGCAGGAAATGTTGAGTCAAACAATCCACACAATGCACAAAAAATTTTAAGACGATGCGTTGATTAGTTTAAATTTTATTCAATTTGTTTATCTCAAAGGGCTTTTTCTCAATGTTATTGTTCAGAAAATAATAAAGATACAGTAACTCTGTGAAAACAACATGAAAGAAGAATAGTCATACATTCAACGCATTTAAAAAAAATTATTAAAAATTCATTTTTATCACTCAGAAAACATTTTACTAAAATAGAGTCATTTTTGGCTTATAAACAATTTGAATAACTTTGTTCGTATTGACCGTAGGCTAAAACTACAATAGAATTTGAAAAAATGGTATATTTATACGAATTTTCAAAGAAAAACTTTTCGCTTAGGTTAATTACGGTCAAAGTTAGCCACTTTTTTTATTTAATTGACGGCTACTTTGTTTATAACAATTAAGCAACCTAACTAGAGCCATTTTGAAGTTGAAGATATATAGGTTATGTGTAAAAGTTTGAGTAAACTTTGAACGTCAACAGAGTGGTTAATAAAGCTTTAAAAGTGGCGTCCGAACGGAATTAATTCTTGGTCGGTGGAGGGGAATTACTAAAATACGTGCACTCAAAAAATGAAACTGATTCTGCAAAGATATGCTGCGATTAATATCGCTGGAACTTGCTAATGGATTTTGATCATAATTTTTTTAATTTGTATGTACTCGTAGTCTTATAGAGTACTTTATGTAAACACAACCCCACCTAACATTACAAATGTTAGGGAGAACTCCCCTTATCACTCAGGGATATGAAAAATAGATTACGACCGATTCTAGGACCTACCGAATATACATATATAATTTCATAAAAATCGGTCAAGCCGTCTCGGAGGAGTATGGAAACTAACACTGTGACAGGAGAATTTTATAGATGTAAATATATAGATGGCTATTAAAAAATATTGGTTGGTGATAGAAAAGTGAAAATTAAGGGTTGTATGTATTTATTAATTCCACATTATATAAAATTAAGGTAGATAATTTTGGCCAAAAAAATAAAAAAATGTCAAGGGGGCAACCCCCCTTATAACTTATGGGTATAAAAAATAGAATAAAACCTCTTCATCGTCCTACAGGATAAACGTGTAAAATTTTATAAAAATCGGCCAAGCCGTTTCGGAGTAGTATGGTAACTAACACTGTTACAGGAGAATTTGATGTATATAGAAGTAACCGCGAATTAAATAATAAAAGTGGCTAACTTTGAAGTTTTTTTCTGATAATTCGTATAAAAATACCAGCTTTTGAAATCCTAAAGTAGATTTACTCTACATATAGTCAATATTAACAAAGTTAAAACGACGATAAAAACGACTTTTTAATGATTTTTTTCAATACTTTAAAAATATAACTATTATTCTTGCATGTGGTTTTCACAGACTTGCTATGTCATTATGATTTTCTGAAAAATAAATAAAAAAATAAATAAAAAAAAATAAATAAAAAATAAATAATGAAAAATAAATAAAAAAAAATTGCGAAAAAAAAGCTCTTTGCGATAAACAAATTGAATAAAACTTAAACTAATTGACGAATCGTCTTAAAAATTTTTGTGCATTATATGGAATATTTGAGTCAACTTTTTGTGCAATATGAAAGTCTTAAGGCCATTTTCGCAAAAGTTATAGCTTATTTTTTATTTTTGCAATTTTAGTCTTATTTTGCACTTTCCGAAACAAAAAAGGATCGGATCAAAATTCAAAAAGTGCCATTTTAAACCTTGGCTCATCTACAAAAAGAAGAATATTATAAATAAGATATTTAATTACCCTATTTTTACCTGCAGCGATTTATTTGTTAATAACTAAGTTTCTCGTTCGGACTGTGACGGGCATTTTTGTATTTATAATTTATTAGGTATATAGCACCCAAAAAATCCATTTGCAACCTGGCTGCTCAAGTGTCCCGACATACTTCAATTAATTATACAAGGGAAAATCCAGGACAAGAGAAGTGTAGGAAGGAGACGAATCTCGTGGTTGCGTAACTTGAGGGAATGGTACGGATGCACATAAACCGAACAATTCAGAGCAGCAGCATCTAAGATCGGAATAGCCACGATGATTGCCAACCTCAGTCGCGGAGATGGCACGTAAAGAAGAAGAAGAAGAAGCTGTTCCTGATTTTAAAGTTGGATATGGGATGGCATATGATGGCATATGAAACGATAGTATTGAAATGATAGTATGATGGTATTATGAAGCGATAGTATTTAAAAAAACCTAGAAATAATATTTACGTTTAATTTGTGGAAAAGTTTTTAGTAAGTACTCTCGTTTTTCTTGTGTCCCTACCGTAACGAAGATATTACAGTCATAGTGTAATGCCACTCTGATAGCTGCTTGGCCTACCCCACCCGTTCCAGAGTGAATTAGAATGCTAGATCCTCTTCTCATGTTTACCCTCTAAAAAAATGGCTTAATATTAAAATGTAATTTTAATTGTACTAAACAGTTTTATTATGGTTTAAAAAGAAATAAAAATTCTGTTAGTGAAATATTTTGCCTTCGTCTTTTGAACGAGAAGCTTTGAGTGAATTTATTGAAGTAATTTAATTAATTAAATAAGCTCTAATTAAATTAAATTAAAAAAACCTTTTGTTTCATTTCGGTACAGAGGTGATCCACCATCCCCATCAGACTGGTCCAAAAATCTGAAGTTTTTTTAAGAAACCTAGGGACCCTCCCATTTTGTTATATCTAATAAAAGAATAATCTATGCCAAATCTTAACACTCCAGAACATATGGAAGGCAGTGCTCAACAACATTTAGTTTTCATAAATTTCCGTAAAACACTTAAGTTTAGAAAATGTCTGTTTGTTTGTTTTTCAAGATTTAGAAGTTAACAAAGCTGTTGATCTCTTTATTACAGTTGATATTAAACATTTTCAGCATTTTCAACATAAGGGTACCGGAGTGGAAAGGAGTTATAAAACATCAAATATTTGTTACTTTCGGGTATTTGACATGAATAATATTTGGACATGATCCTGTAGAATTACCGCTTTCAAGAAGTTCTGTAGAAAGGAAACTAGAAGCAGCAAGACAGACTTTTTCAACAGAGATTAAATCAAACTTAGACATCAAAGAACCAATTGTTGTTTATTGGGACAGCAAAATCCTCCCCGATATTTTAGGTCCACAAAAGTTAGATAGACTACCAGTGCTAGTTTCCTATGCTGGTGGAAATAAGAGACTACTGGGGGTGCCAAAATTGGCTAGTGGAACAGGTTTGAACACTGAAGATGCAGTACTTAAAACTCTTAAAACATGGAATCTCGATGATAAAGTCATTGGTATGGGCTCTTTGACACAACAGCCGTCAATACTGGTCTTAAGAGTGGTGCATGCACTTTCCTTGAAAATAAGCTGAATAAAGAACTTCTATGGTTGCCGTGTCGCCATCACATAATGGAAATCATTTTGAGCAAAGTATTTGCATTTTGTTTGGAACCTTCAAGCTCTCCTGAAATTCCCATATTTAAAAGGTTGAAGTAATCACGGAATGCAGTTGATCGATCAGATTGCACACCATTAATTTTCCCCCCTGGAGAAGCTGAGTTAAAAACAGTGCCATCGAGTCCTTGCTACATCATCTTAGTAAGAAAGACCAGCCTCGAGATGACTACCTAGAACTTATTGAACTGACGCTGTTGGTGTTGGGACAACCAATAGAAAAAATTCACTGGAGAGCACCTGGGCCTATACACCACGCTCGGTGGATAGCTAAGCTTATTTATGCATATAAGTTGTACCTTTTCCTAGGTCAAGGAGTTTACCATCTCACAAACAAGAAGAAAGAAAACTTGGACAGATTTATCCGTTTCGGTGCACTTTTGTATGTGAAAAACTGGTTTGAGGTTCCAATCAGCGCCAATGCAGCTTTAAACGACCTAATTTTTTGGAAAGAGGCTGGGAGGTACAGCGTCATTGATGAAGATATAGCTAAAACTATCAAAAAAGCCTTGCAGCCACATTTGTGGTACCTATCTGACGAAATTGTCGGGTTATCACTTTTTTCCAATAAAGTGAGCCTTGAAAACCAAGTGAGCATAATGAATAAGATATCTGTCCTGGCACCGCCAAGGATGATTAGAGGAAATGCTGATTTCCTAAGTGATGAATGTGAATTGGCATATTTTGCTAATAGTATAACAATGTTGTTGTTTACTAAGCTAAACATTATGCAAAGCTTTTTAAACAAGCACCCAAGTGAATTGGAACAGGACCCAGAGTTTAAAGAGAAAAATACAGTAAATAAAATCAAAGTGGTCATCGCAGAAAGAGATGTAAAACTATTTCAAGATTTTAACAAACTCATAACAAATGATGAGGACGAAAAACAGCTGTTACTGCAGATTGTAGAGGCTAATCGAAAACAAGTCCCGACTGAGCCAACAAAGAAGGCCGTTCTAGAAAGCCTGCAGAAACCATCCATTTCCAAAGACAAAATTTAAAGAGTTCATTTTTATTATGGTCTTGACTATAAAATGTATTTATTTTAAACATGGGTTCCAATGTAAAATAAATAAATAAATTATTAAGTTTTTGTCTCCTAACATGTCTTGTAATTTTTTCAAAAATCGATAAAAATATTCCCGTTTTCATTATTTAAACAGTATTGAGCACTGCCTTGCAAGTGACTTATGGCTTTCATACTTTGGCTCCTTACTTCTTTAATCAATTAGAAAAGAATTGGGGTGTCCCTTGGCTTTTACATTCAACTTGAGTTTTTCACATAAGATCTTGAACCACCCTAATCCCCATACATCCGTTTCAGTCTCTCCAGACCTCTTCAGTGGAGCTACATGGACACCTCTGAATCAAAACGAAACCAAGCTGCATATTTAAGCACAATTGTAAAAATAATTCTGCGCATCGGACGCTCTACGCTAGTGGTAGCGACATCTATTACAGAGAAATGAGAGGTCTCAGATCTAAACAATAAACCTGAAAATTCTCTTGGAACCACTTTTTGGTAACATTCTTAATCTCTTACTTACTTATTTACTTATCCTCTTTGTTACCACTGGAACATAGGGCATCTACTGTCATTCTCCATTTTTGCCGAGCTTGTGCTTTTTCTCTAACTTCTTTCCAGGTTAGGCCGACGTTTTCTGCTTCTTTAATAATTGTTTTCTTCCATGTACATATTTATCGGCCTCCCCTGTTTCCGTTTTCCTGAAGGTTGGAATTCCAATGCTTGTTTTGTTATGTCTGTGTCTGGTTTCCGCAGAGTATGGCCCACCATATTCTCTTTCTTATTTCTGTATGTATTGGTTCTTGCTTCGTTTTTTCCATAAGTCTGAGTTTGTGATGCCGTTGGGCCAAAATATTCTTAGAATTTTTCGTAAGCATTTATTGATGAAGGATTGAATCTTTCCAGTGTTGTGTTTTGTTTATTCTCCAAGTTTGCGATAAGTATAATTAATCCGTATTCTTAATCTCTGCCTTTTACAATTTATAAAGCAAGGAGATGACGAAAAGGACTTTACAATATGCAGTCACATTCGGTCTATTCGTCTAGGATAGGTTCCAACCAAAGTTGATTCCGTGTACCCAAACTACTAGTAAATTGATACTTTTGAAACATTTGAAAATGAAACATTTTATTCATGTTTTGAGTACACGGAATCAACTTTCGTTAAAATTTTTCCTAACGAATAGATGGAATGTAACTACATATTGTAGAGTCTCTTTCATTTCCTTTATTCGTCGTCTCCTTGCCTTATACATTGTAAAAGGCAGAGATTAAGGATGTTACAAGGAAATGGTTCCAAGAGAATTTTCAGATTTATTGTTTAGATCTGGGACTTCTCATTTCTCTCTAAGTCTAAATAAGCTCTATCGACACAAAAAGGGACACAAAAATTGTAAAATTACAGAGGTATGGTCCTTTTCATGAGCATTTTTCAGTGCGTCACAAATGATAGAAAAAAGTCCGTGATAATACACATTTATAACCTTTATTCTAACACGACATTTTAGTTAATTCTGATAGTTGTCACATTTTATTTGCAATTTGGCATAAAAACAAATCAAAATTTTGTTTATTGCATTTATAAAATGGTATTTTCTTTGATTTGTATAGTCTTATGAATTGTACAGATTATATTCGTAGATATATTATATAATTCGTAAATAATTTGTTTTCGATTATAGCGCCATCTATCGACAATTAGAATAAAATGTTATAAATGTTACCATTTTAAATACCTAGGATGTTGGATAAACGAGACACTAAATCCGGATGAAGAAATTAAAACTCGTATAGAAATTGCAAGAGGAGCATTTATGAAACTTAGATCTATTCTGAGCAACTCTCAGCTGAACTTACAACTAAGAATCAAGTTCCTAAAATGTTACATGTATCCTGTATTACTATATGGATGTGAAACCTGGATCATGAAGGTTAACATGATGAACAAATTAGAAGCCTTTGAGATGTGGTCGTATCGTAGAATGCTCAGAATATCTTGGGTTCAACGCATTTCAAACAGAGAAGTCTTAAACAGAGTAGGTCAAGGCGAAGGTGATTTAATGAAGATGATAAAAAAGAGAAAACTTGAATATCTGGGGCATATAATGAGAGGTAGCAGATACAGGATGCTG
This sequence comes from Diabrotica virgifera virgifera, assembly GCF_917563875.1. NCBI lineage: Eukaryota > Metazoa > Arthropoda > Insecta > Coleoptera > Chrysomelidae > Diabrotica > Diabrotica virgifera. The sequence goes on along the minus strand of NC_065445.1, from coordinate 22,394,192 downwards.
CAGTTAATACTCAATGGAAAGATCGACGGAAAAAGAGGAATTGGTCGAAAGAAATATTCATGGCTCCGAAACCTTCGTCAATGGACTGGCTTATCAGCAGATCAATTATTACATGCCGCACAAGATCGAGAACGATATCGGCAAATTGTTATGGAAGCTACCCACGCCTAAAAAATTTGGGCACGGTACTTAAAGAAGAAGAAGTTATAAATGTCTGTAATCACCGACGTGCCTTTTTTTCTGTCACATGCAATTTAATGCGTTAGAAAGAAATCGAAAAACTGTGACGCACTGAAAGATGCTCATGAGAAAAAAAAAATATAAGCGTTATTAGCTCATTGGAGAGATTGTAAGGTCTATTGATAAAATATTGAATCAAAAACCAATATGAGGAAATAATACAAGATCAGACTGGATTCCGGGCTGGCAGATCTTATCTATATTATAGGGTGTCCCAAAAGTAGTGGAACGGTCGAATATTTCGCGAAATAAACATCGGATCGAAAAACTGAAAAATACGTGTTCAATCATTTTCAAAAATCTATCCAATGACATCAAAAAACAACTCCCACTACACCCCCTGGAGGTGGGGTGGGGGGTAACTTTAAAATCTCAAATAGAAACCCCTAGTTTTTCTTGCAGATTTGGATTCGTTACGTAAAAGTAAGCAACTTTTATTCAAGACATTTTTCGAACTCTGGATAGATGGCGCTATAATTGGGAAAAACGATTTATCCTGATACCATAGGTAAATTATAGAAACGGTCTAATATCTCGAGAAATACACTTCCAAATGAGAAACCAAAAAACAGGTTTTCAATATTTTTCGAAAACCGATATCGATAAACACCAAAAATGACCCTCCAGCCCACCCCCTGGAGACGGGGTGGGGGGTAAATTTAAAATCTTAAATAGCAACCCCCACTTTTTATTGCAGATTAGAATTCGTTATGAAAAATTAAGCTAAATTTATTCGAAACATTTTTTAAAATTGCTGATAGATGGCGCTGATAAATCGTATTTTTCCAATTAAAGCGCCATCTATCAACAATTCTAAAAATGTTTCGAATAAATGTTGCTTCATTTTTCATGACGAATCCGAATCTGTAATAAAAAGTGGGGGTTGCTATTTAAGATTTTAAAGTTACCCCCCACCCCACCTCCAGGGGGTGGGTTGGAGGGTCATGTTTAGTGTTATTCGATAGGTTTTCGAAAAGTATTAAAAACCTTTTTTTTTGGTTTCTCATTTGGAAGTGTATTTCTCGAGATATTAGACCGTTTCTATAATTTACCTATGGTATCAGGATAAATTGTTTTTCTCAATTATAGCGCCATCTATCCACAGTTCGAAAAAATGTCTTGAATAAAAGTTGCTTACTTTTACGTAACGAATCCAAATCTGCAAGAAAAACTAGGGGTTTCCATTTGAGATTTTAAAGTTACCCTCCACCCCACCTCTAGGGGGTGTAGTGGGGGTTGGTGTTTGGTGTCATTGGATAGATTTTTGAAAATGATTGAACACTTATTTTTTAGTTTTTTGATCCGATGTTTAGTTCGCGAAATATTCGACCGTTCCACTACTTTTGGGACACCCTTTATATTTGTACTTCAACAAATTTTAGATAAAAGAATAGCCAGAAATTTACCGACTCATTTAGTGTTCATTGACTTTGAGAAGGCCTATGCTACAGTATCCTTAACAAGAATATTTGAAATATTGACGAAGACAGGCCTAAGTAATGCATCTACAGCGAACAAATGAGTAATTAGACTTCCTTGCACACCGAGAGAACATTTTCTTTTCTCCTAAAACACTGATTTCTTAGAGCTATCTTTCTTAAAAGTTACCATATCATATTAACTTAAACATACCGCTTCACATATAAAGAAACTAGTTTTTTAAACACAACTCAATAATTTTTTACAGATAATTTCTTCAATACTAAGAAATGCATTAATGGTTACATTTTAATTTTCTTATCCTAAAGTTTTTGTTTCTTAAATTGAAAACTACACATATTTTGCAGTACATATAAGAAATATATGTTAAGTTAATCCATATTTATATTTGTGAACAAGAAATTTTCTTGCAATCAAATAAATATTTTAGACCACAAGAAATAATTCTTCAGAAGTGCCCTCTGTAGTAACTGTGGTTATTAAATAAAAACTTTATCATTAATGCCGAAATGCTACTTTCAAAGAGATTTTCTTCCACAAAAGAATTGCGCAGTAACCATTATTCACTATATTTGTGATTTAATCTCAGTGTTTGTCAAGATAAGATGGCGTGCATGGCATTAGTTCATTTTCATAGATGGATTTTGGATTTGTTATTTGTTGGTTTTCTTTAAAATCTAAGGGATAGTTTGAAGGTACGTACATAGGTATATAAAAGTAAATTGATTACCTAATTTAAGATGTAATAATAATATTGTTGCATATCCGAATATGTAGTTCTTAAAGAAACATAATAGTATCTTTATATGCATTTTAGATATCTAAAATGATGGACAACTCTGAAAGAAACGATCTTATTCTAACTGGGAAATAAGCCACAATTTAACTTAAAAAATGGCTTTCATTGACGTTTCGGCTTCCACCTCGGAGAGAATAATAGAATATATATAATATAAAGCTTCAGAACAATATTGAAAGGAGCTATTAACCAACTAGGGGCTTCCATAAATGGTAGAACTGTATACAGGTAAGTTCCTTTATAAAAATGTGTATAGGTACTAATGTATAAACTATAATATGTTTCTTGGATGTATCGTCTTCTATATACCATCCTACAATTCAAGGTTATATCAAACATGGCGTGTGCTATATTTGTCATAAAGAAATATTAGTTAGTCTAAAAGAAAAATCTTAACGGTTAAGAACTTTTATTGCCGAAACCCTTGAATTAGTTAATATGTATTAAATGACTTAAGATGTAACCTAATAATACTTTCCCGTAATAAAATTTCCTAATGATTAGGTTTGCTGTATCTTTTGGATTATATAAATAAATAAAATTACAATAGGTATATATGTCTGCTTCAATGTTTTACATTGGTTGTATTTTTCTTCTTGTTTTAGCTGAACAATGTCTATTGTGTGACTTAATATTATACAGATAAATAATTAATATTTCATATACAAAAAGAAAAAAATTAACAAAGATGGAAGGATAAATAAAGCCATGTTCGAACTAAATATGATTGATTATTATTTGTTGAAATGCCAAGAAATGTTTTTGGATTGTAGACTGTTTTACTGATACCTACCGTTCTTATTCCAAAAAATTACTTGTGTCTATGTGGGCCCGTGTATTTGTTCTATTTTTGTATTTCCTTTTGTCAAAGTAAGTACGTACTTATATCCTTATAAATTTTTTTTTAAAAATAAGTTTACTCTTTCTACGTAACGGTTTTGTTTTAGGTAATTGCTGATATACAAAGCGCTATTAACAAAAATAAGGAAAAATGAAGGAAGTTGGATTTGCCTCTCCATCCTTTTATTATTGTATAGAAGCCAGTGGTTTAAGAGTGGAGAAATTATTTGTATGTATTAATATCTAACGTTTTATATCCTGTTTTTATTATCTAATAAAGAATAATTTTACCTTAACAGAATGGTTTATTTCGCTGTATGTAATATCACTTTATTTTTAAGAAATGTAACTTAATTCTAAATATACAATTATTTCTGCGAAATATATTTCTTAACATTAAATACATTAATTAATAAATGGTAAGATAACAATATTCCTTACTAAGAAATATTATTTCTCAGAAAGAAGAGTTTTGTAATGCCAAGAAAATATATTCTTATGACAAGTATAATTTCTTTCTGACAAATAGGTTTGCAGTTTGCAAGAAAGTGATAGTTCAATTATGTTTAAGATATATTTATTTCTTTGGGTTAATTAAAATTTATTTGAAATATTTTAGAAAGTTACATCTTACATACAAAGATATATTTCTTAGGCAATATGCCAAGTCGATCTTTCTTATATGTTAATAAAGTTTCTTTATGTCAAGAATTTTTTCTCTCGGTGCACTCATGCTGCACTCTGTATAAAAATAAATTTTACCTCTATAAACACATATACTCACGTTTATCAATCCATACAGAACAGTAGTATAGACACATGGAAGAGATGCTGCTTCTCTTAAAGAAATATTTTCAGGCACATTAAATAGTAAATAATCATCACCCAACATCAGGGTAGACATTGCGCCGTGCGTTACCAATCCCATAACTCTTTTACCTCTGGAACAAAATATATATTGTGAGAAAAAATGTCGAGAAATTATAGTTATATACAGTCCGTACAATATAGATACCGTTACACGTCATCCGCGTCATAATACGTGACGTCACATGATACCAACACGAAATATTTAAGTCGTAGGTGTGTTCCTTTTTAGAATCGTTTAGCTGAGTACACTGGGATTGCAGTCACTATATATATTTTATTATATACGAGTAGAAATAATGTTGGAATATTTCTATCAATGTAAATTTAAAGAAGCATAATCCTAACCTGTTTCATTTAATTTGTATAAGTATAAGTGGAATAGAAAGCATTTTTACAAAGCACACTTTGTTCTTGTTCGGATTACACTCTAACTGCGATCGAACAAAAGTGACATTTTGGCATAAATTGGTAATATTTATTTGATAGTTGCGGTGTTTACACTTCAGATTTGGTTTAATTTTTTACTATAAGTATTTGTTTTATTATATTTATTGTTTTTATTATATACTTTAACGAAAGGTTATAAAGTTATAACTTAATTCCAGTTTTATATTTCTAATGTTTTTATGTATTTGCATTGAATACAGAGGTGTAACCAGGATGATCCTAAGGGGGGATACAACCATGATACTACGACAACCAGAGATAAAGCCACGCCCATAAATAAGCCTGTCTCTCTCTCTCTCTTCTACGCCTACGTCACTGACCGACAAACGCCAGGCCAAATGTTCGATTTTTAACTTGGGTTTGATATTTTTATGCAGTTTGCGAAAGTTTTCGGAAAGCATAGAGCTATATTTTCGGGATAAAATTCTTAAATATAATTAGAAATAGTCATGACTGCCCTTTCAGCATGGTATTATAGTTAGTATTAAATCTTTGCGACTACTCTTTCTAGATTTAAAAAAGATTTCAACATCAATTATATAACAACATATAGGTAATTTAAATTAAGATTGCTTAGAAGGACTATTCTCAGTAATACGTGCGTTTGGAGGTTTACATGATCATCCGTCTCCTTTGCAATTTAAATACCGTCTTCGTAATTTTATTATGGGTCGGAACGATGAAGTTATTTCACTCTCAGCTAATGTAAGTAACCTTCCAGAAACAACAAACATGTCTCTTCAAAACATGAAATCAGGAAGCTCTTTGAATCTTGATTGTTACAACAATGACGTAGTAGATTCAGTGATGATAACCGAACCATTCTTTAGTCAATTAAATCTTCCAGTAACTTCAGAAAATGAAAACCATCAAACAGATTTTGAAATGGAAGAGTTGTAACATGATGGACTAGAAAATTTAGCTGGTTTCATAGCTTTAAAGCTACGACATGAAGAGAGTTTGGGCAGTTCTACAAATAGTAACACTTCTTCCTCGTGGGCAAATCATCTCTCAGAAGGGGGTTTGGTGAAGCCTTCAGAATATTACTTACGAACTGTCGTGAACTAGAAAATATTTTTTGCCAATTCAATGGGGACATAACATTAAAGTTAGCATCAAAAATTATCAAAAATCTTTATTGGAACGATCAGTTCATGTTAAAATATCTGGTGATGTGAAAAAACAATTTTTTAGATGTCGGATGTATTTTCGAATGAGAATTTTGAACCAAAAGTTGAAAGAAAAGTCTAAAATACAAAAAAATAATTGCAAAAATCGTTAAGTAAAATGAATCAGATGTAATATTGTTTTTTTTGTTTTTATTTTGTTTTTTTGTTGTTTTTTTTTGTTTTGTTTTTTTTTGGGGCCGAGGGATGTGCTCTTTTTCTAGTCGGCGTAAAGCTGAGCGGGAAAAGAACTAATCTCTGGAGATGAGTTTTGCTTGGAGAGTCTTAGGACTTTGCACATCCTTAAACCATCCCAAGACCGCTGGGTACTCCCAACATTGATTGGGGGTGTGTAATCTTTGATTGCACCCTTCTCGTGGTGGCCCTGTTGAAACTAAACTTAGCGGATCTAGACTACATAGATAGTTGATAAAAATCCCTGCGGTAATACGCAGATAGATAAGGTTATACCTGGAGAATCGGATAATAATATCAACTCTAGTTAAAGCAACCATCAAAGCAAGAGTAGCTGGAGGCTGTCCACGAGGAGGAGTTCTGTCACCTCTACTTTGAGAAACCTTGGTAGATGATCTCAAAAATCTCTCCACAGAAGACTTTCTTGTCTAGGATACACTGACGATATATCAATCGTTATCAGGGACAGGTTTGCCAAGCTGGTGTCTGGGAGAATGTAAGTAGCCCCAAATATAGTTGACGACCGGTGTAAATAAGAGAGACTGATAGTCAATGCTCAGAAAACAAATCGCCAACTGCACCCAAAGGACAGCACTAGAAGGCTTCAAACTACCGGTGCTGGGAGGAACAGAGCTTTCATTTGCCAAAAAAACAAAATACCTTGGGGTTTATACTGATCATAGGCTGAAATGGAATACTCATATCCTGAAAACCACACAGAAAGCTACTATGTCCTTGGGCAAATGTAGAAGAATGTGCGGTGAGAATTGGGGCTTATTAGACTTTTTAAAAAGGGCCAGACTAAAGAATGTAATCTAGAATTAGAGGACCACAATAGATCTGAAAAGGTAGCAGTGAAATAGGCTAAACGGCCACCCCTTTAAAAGCACCTAAATCTATCTACTTAATTTTGTTTTTGTAATTTTAAGACTGTTTTGAAACTTTAGTTTTTTTATTATTTGTTAATAAACCATCTTTTATTTGACGCGGTTTATTTAAAGTTTTCTGCATGTCAAGAAACCTCTTAAATTTTTGCAGTGAAAAACTATTACGTTTTTTAGTACAGTACCTACATATATTGTATTATTTTACTGGTATGATTATAATAATTCATCAAAGTATAAATTAAACAGTGTAACAGAACAGACGAACGGCAATTTCAGTTATTTAATAACACGAGAATGTATAAAACCGTATAAAACTCTATGCTTTCCCATGACTTCGTACAAGTTTGTCGGGCGCTGACGTCATGCGCGCACCGGTTGAAAGTTATTCTCGAAGTGGCTTTATCTCTGGTTGTCGTAGTATCATGGTTACAACTACTTGATCGTCTCTGGGAGGTATGGAGTAGTAATGGTGTTAAGCGTATAGAGCTCAAAATACATCCAAATGGGGGGTTATAACCCCGAAAACCCCCCTGGTTACGCCTACGATTGAATATTTATTTCGTTTTATTCACTTTGCAATAATTATATGTGATATATTTGATTTAAAATGAATTTAAAAAATTTTTGTAATTGGGCAACAATGTCACTTAGATCTCTGACGTAGATAATGACGTGCAACGGTATCTATATTGTACGGACTGTAGTAGAACATAATGCAACTTATTACTTAACGTTAATTCTTGAAATGGAGGTTGTATTCGTATATGAACCCTGTGCTTTTTTATTCAATTGCTATTATCAGTTTAAGATTTTTGAGCCTGTGTTTCTAAATTAACAACTGATATTCATAAATAATTATTTAGTTGTAAAACGAAACAAGAGTTGTCTTATATTTCAAGTCGTTCAGAGAGCATCATAAGCACCATAACCGGTTTCAAGCCTTATTAGGTTATCATCATTTTCTTCTGGTTCCTATCCGTTTCGGATGTTGAAAATCGTATTGGCAATCACAACCTTGCTCGCTGCAGCTCGAAACAGCTCCGTTGAAGTTGTCTTAAACCATGTTATCAAATTCCGCATCCATAATATTCTCCTTCTACCGGGTCCACGCTTACCTTTGACTTTACCTTGCAATAAGGACTGCAGCAGAAAGTAACGGAGCTGATTTCTTATAACGTGTCCCAGATACTGCAGTTTTATGCGTTTGATGGTGAACACAATCTACGATTCCTTCTTCATTCTTTCTAGAACTTCCTTGTTCCTGATCCTTGCTGTCCAGGATATTTTCAGCATTCTTCTAAAAAGTCGGTTCCTTCTACATCTCAAACGCTTCCAGTTTTTTAATAGTGGTGTGTGTAAGCGTCCATGCCTCCGCTCCATACAATAATATATAGAAAACATAACATTTTAAATGTCTCATTTTTGTCTCTAGGGATATGTTGTGGCTTATCATCAGAGAGTGCATATATGATCATCTCTGAACAAACTAAAATTCGGGCTGCTATTAGTATCGATTCACATCGAAAAACATGATGGCATGGATGTCGTGGCGACATCTGCTAAAACCAAGCGAATGTTTTTCGTTTCAATTTACACTGTTGATCCATTTTTAGATTAAATAAAGAAATAGAAGATTCAAAATCACTATTAATAAAAATTGAGATTTTACACGAAACTTGGCAACGTCGCGAATCGGCCCTATATTAAAACTATCGACATAAACAGCTAAGCGGTTGTCGATCAACTGAGCTCTCTCTGCCATAATTTGAAATTTGCTAGCGCGCGCAATATTTTCACGTCTACAGCGCAGCGTGTCTACTTAAGTTGGAAATACATATATGGGAAACTTTTCAACGAAAACTTTTCGTTTATAAATTCGCAAAAGTGTGTGTGTTATTGCGTTGCCGATCCTGCTCCTGCAATACTCAGATCAGATTTATCGATGTATTCTTATTTAGTTTTTTCTTCTTAATGCAAATCTGAAAACTGCATTTCGATATCTCTAACCGTCTTCGAGATAATCGACCTCAAACTCTAAAATGTGACGTCACAATACATTTATCTTCTGCCGACACACTACACCTCAGCTGAAATCGTTGCTATTAAGTAGGCTAGTTTTTTAATCTCGATTTGGTTATTTACATTATTTGAGTTTGACACTTCGTGAATGTCAAACTAAATTTTAAATTAAGTATTAATAAAATATCAATGACATTTGATAGCGAATTTAGTTAGGTATTATATAAAATAAATAAGATGTACAAAAATACAGTTTGAGTATATTTCAAAAGCAATAATTTATTAACCGCTTTAAAAAAGTTTATACGAGTATACGCCCTCCCCTTTAATGATAAATGGACTGTTCCATTCGTTATGAAATGAAAATTGTTATTATAGTCGGTTCGTTAAACTCGACACAATTGGCTAGTGATTTTAGTAGGTAATTTTTTTGTTTTTTGCGAAGTTTGCCAAAATTACTAATTATTTAGTACTTATTAACTATTTAGTAATTATTTTTTTGCCAAATTGGCTAAATTATTGACTAAAATCACTAGCCAGTTGTGTCTGAGATTCTCGAACCGATTACATGAAATAATATTGTTTGGAATAAAAAAATATGGTCTGATATGTGCAATTACATCCTTCTAATGGAAAAAAATATTTGAAGATTTTTCTCAAATTATGGATACCAACAGCATTTTCATTTATATCTCTTTTATTTTTAATTTGACGAAGAAAAGTTATACTTTATAAAAAGGTCTTCATGGTCTAAGATTTATGATGCAACCATCATATATAAAATTTTATTAATTTTATCCGAGGTATATAAAAAAATATGAATTTCGATCAAGAGTAAAGTGCCTTTATAGTTCATAACATTTAAATTAGAATGATATAATTGCACATTAAAACATAATTATTAATTCTAAATAAGTTTTCAGAATAGCAATTTTCCATATTAGGAATTAAAATACGTAAATAAACAAAGTTTTCGTTATGATAATGCTCGCATTTTCAGCTTGTTTATTACTAATTTTACGAAAAAAGTTATTCTTTATAAAAAGTTCTGCATGCTCTAAAACCTAATATTCAATCATCATATATCAAATTTTGTCAATATTATACGAGGTCTGTCAAAAAATATGAATTTCGTTCAAGGGTAAAGTACCTTTATTTCACTGAATATCAAAAATTCTTATTATGAAAAGTTGTTTGGAATTTAAAACCAAGATCAAATATCCAATTACATGCTTCCAATTGAAAAAAAAAAAAATTCCAAATTTTTCTCAAATTGGATACTTAACTTCGTTTTTATTTATTAACCATATTATAACTCCTTTATTATTAATTTTACGAAAAAAGTTATTCTTCATAAAAATTCTGCATGGTCTAAAACCTAATATGCAACCATCAGATATCACATTTTGTTAATTTTATACGAGGTATGTTACAAAATATGAATTTCACACAGGAGTAAAGTACATATAGTATTTTTACTACAAATGCGATATTACGTAGGTCAAAATTTTTGACGTAAGAGAACTGTCAAAACATTAGAATGTGACTTTTCATGATTGCCATGTTTATCTTACGTCAAAAATTTTGACCTACGTAATATCGCTTTGGTAGTAAAAATACTATACCTTTATTTTTCACAATATTGAAAATTGTTATTAAAAAAGTTGTTTAGAATTAAAAACTATGTTTCAATATGTAATTACATCCTTCTAATTGAAATATTGTGAAATATATAGGTACTATACTCATGAGCGAAATTCATATTTTTTGACATACCTCGTATAAAATTAACAAAATGTGATATCTGATGGTTGTGTCTTAAATTTTAGACCATGCAGAGCTTTTTATGAAGAATAACTTTTTTTCGTAAAATGAATAATAAAGGAGTTATCATATTAATTTTTAATAAATAAAAATGACGTTGGGTATTCGTAAAGAGAAAAATTTGTAAAATATTATTTTTTTCAATTAGAAGCATGTAATTACATATTTGATCTTGGTTTTTAATTCCAAACAACTTTTCATAATAATAATTTTCGATATTCAGAGAAATAAAGGTACTTTATTACCCTTGAACGAAATTCATATTTTTTGACATACCTCGTACAATATTGATAAAATTTGATATATGATGATTGAATCTTAGGTTTTAGAGCATGCAGAACTTTTTATGAAGAATACCTTTTTTTCGTAAAATTAATAATAAAAAAGTTTCCCATATTATATCTCCAACTTAAGTAGACACGCTGTATATCTATTTCGTTTGACTGTAATACAATTAATTTAATGTTATACATATTAGTGGCTTACGTGGCAGTGTATCCTGAAAACTCAAATCCTTGAACACATTCTTGTTCAATCCTATCTTGAGTTATTACATCGGCATTGATTTTTCCAGAAGCTGTCATCACGTCTCTAAAGTTAAGAGAAGCATAGTGAATGTACACCAATTGCTTCTCAGTTGGTACAACCATGTCGTATTTGTAAGTGCTCTCGATCCATCTTAGACTGGAAAGATCTCCTCGAACGGTGATGTTTCCGAAACAGTGTTCTGATTCAACAGTATCTAGGTTTTTTAAGAGTAGATGTCTGTAAGTACCCCACTTGTTATCTTTCCAGATATTTACTGCCATATTTTTATCTAACTGAGTTTTATAAAATTGATCATCCTTGCCAAAATGCTGATCGGTCTCAAACGCAAAGAGGCACCTTATATAACTACTATCACCTTCCTGCTTCAGGCAATTAAACAATCCCATAATGCCACTTAAAGGTTTATTTTGAGCATAAATTAAGACATTATCACTCTTTTTTGACTTAATGATATCCTTTAGTTCCTCAATCCACGATAAATCATCTGATCTATCTATCTCAACTGCAATGAGTTCCTTGGTTTTGAAATTTTTCTTAAGAAGAACCAGAGTCTCTAAAGGAGTATTGTGTACGGTAAATACAGTAAAATCTTCTACTTCACTTATGGAACTATCGAAGTTGATGTCTTCTCGAGATATAAGAAAACCATTATCCTTTAAACATTGGGTTGTAGTTTTTAAAACCTAAAATAAAATAAACATTGCAAATATTCGTATTAATATCACAATTAATTATAAAAAGTAAGTTACGGTCAGTAAGTCGGTCAGATAACCTAGAGGTCTGACGCACTGTTCGAGGTTCGAGCCCCGGCCGGTGAATAGAAAACTAAAAAAGCTAACGTCGTAGTCTAAAATTCTAAAGAATCTACTGCTTGGTCTGGAATAAGCTGGTGTCTGATCGGTCTATGGGGGAGCGGTACAGCAAGGGATAAGAGCTTGCGGCTCGGTGTTGCTCCTCCATAGATCCTTACCGAAAGGGCGTTGACGCCTAAAAATGGTGTATATATTTAAAAAGTAAGTTAATAATGTGTTTTTATGAAGTTAAATCTTTGGCCAATTGTATGGACTTAGTCGTTTTATTCTTTTGTTTTAATTTTGCGAAGTATATAACTCACGCAAGTAATTTTGCAGACATCAGCAAAGTTGTTTATGTTATAACGATAAACTTGACACAGTAATGAAAAAACATAGACAAACATATTTACATAATGATGTAATGATGAATAAGGGAATTTGGATAGATTCGGGTCAATTGAGTTAGTTGGTTTTGGGGGTTTGCTACCGTTTGTAACAGAATAATATAATCATCTGTCAACTGAATACACTTATATATGTTACTTGTTCACCGTAGTTAAGTGTATTCCTGCTATACGTCCTCACGTTATGGTAAAACCACCCCCAACAACCATCATACCTGGAATATTGCTTAAATTAAAAAATAGGATTTAGGTCTAAATGATGGAAAATTAATAATAAAATGTCAAATGATAAAATCAGGTGCTTTAACAGATATAACTATCGAACCCCATACGAATTTGCTCTATGACTTCACTGGTCGAGAGTCTACTTGTGTAGTCAGGTTATATAAAATTGAATTGAAAATTTCAAAATTACTTTAAATTAAAAAGGGACACAACAAAGAATTAACAACACATACAAGACAGGGCAAATATTTAGTTTAAAATATTTGTAAATGGTGAACTACATTCTATATTACTCAATTGGGGACGAAATTTAAGCTACAGCCAGGCGCGGATCTAGAAATACATAATAGGGGGGGGGGCAGACTTACCTCAAAAATATTATATTTTCCAGATTTAGCCATAGTTATAGTCATACTCATAGTCATACTTTATTGATCCTTTAAGACATTCAAAATAAATGTATAGGATACGTCACTACAGAATTCAGTATATAAAAAAACATTAATGTGTATAATACAATATTCACAGTGTAACAAAATTGACAAAACATAAAATATATAAAATAACATTTTTACAAGTAAAATATGAAGCTACTGCAGTTTGTCCTCCAGATATTCATTTATAGAATAATATGCTTTTCTTAAGAGTAAATCTTTAACATTTTTTTTTAAATTTAGTGGAAAGTGGTATTTCTTTCACAGTTTGTGGCAAATGGTTTTATAAGGTCAGTCCCATATATCTGAAGCTATTTTGAAATTTGGATGTTCTGTGTTTAGGAACTCGTAAAGATTCAGCACTTCTTGTATTGTAATAGTGATTGTCTGCATTTACTGGAAATGTATTTATTTCCTCTTGTACATAAAGTAAACATTTATAGGTATATAGGCAGTAGAAAGTTAAAATTTGATGTTTAATAAAAATTGGTTTACAAGATTGTTGATAATCCCAATTAAAAATTTTACGGATTATTTCATTCATAGGAGATTCTGACCAATAGAAAGCTACAGAAGTCTGAATTAAATCGATAATTTTTGATAATCTCCCGTAGTTAAGCATATTACGTCAGATGCCCTTCGTTGCTAGGAAAAAATACATTCAGTGACATTAATGACAAATGTTTTAAAAATTATAAAAGTGATGACTTTCAATCGTCAAATACATATTTATAACAACTGTGTGTTTAATTGCACTAATTTGTACTTACATAAATAAATTACAATAAAATTTTGGTTTTGAGCAGTTTTATTCATGAAATAATCGCAACAAATTGCACTCGAACTCTAAAATTAATATAGAATTTTTGCCCTCGTGACACTTTGACATAATTTCACTCGCCTTCGGCTCGTGAAATTAAAACTGCCAAAGTGACACTCGGGAATAATTCAATAATTTTAGAGCTCTTGTGCAATTACTACTGATAATTTTTTTTTGGGTAATGAACATTTTGGTACTATCTACTAAGTTCCCCCATAAAATTACATTATAGCACATGTCGCTGTAAGCAAGGCTATAATAAACGTTTATAATGCCGATATGGATAGTGTGTTTTTAATTCGAGATAAAGCATCATAAAAAGCTTTATTGAATTTCATGTTCACTGAATTCACTTGCTCAGACCATTTCAGATTACAATCAATGAACACACCCAAAAACTTTGTAGAGTGGGTGGAAGATAACATGTTGTTTCTATCATGGATGGTTAAGATATAGTCATTGGTAGATAAGTTGTATGAATGAAAATAAATAATTTCTGTCTTGTCAATGTTTAATATTAGTCTGTTGGTATTACACCAGCATATAAAGCAGTCAACAACAGTCTTCATTGTCATTTTTAATTCCTCGAGTGTACGTGCAGAGACTATTAACGAGGTATCGTCAGCAAACATTGATATTATAAGTGCCCTTATGCCATCTGGTAGATAGTTAATAAAAATTAGGAATAATAATGGTCCCAGCACGGATCCCTGCGGTACTCCTTTATTTGTCGTGTATGGCTCTGAGCTTGATTCTTTAATTTTAACAACACTCTTCCTGTCACTTAAGAAATTTATTACCCATTCTAGAAATATCCCTCTAAAACCAACGTTATATAATTTATTGCGAATAAATGTTATGTCCAAGTAGTCAAAATCTCGTGATAGATCAAAAAATAGTCTTGCCACGTGGTCTCTACTATCTAATTCATCATAAATACGCTCAAACAAGCTGCATGCAGCCGTGAGTGTCGACTTTTTTGGTCTAAATCCGTGTTGGTTTGGAGTTAATAAATTGTATTCTTCTATAAAATTTAACATTCTCTTGTATACAACCTTCTCTATTACTTTGGAAATTATGTTAAGGACAGATACTGGTCTATAATTTGAAATATCATGAGGGTCATTCTTTTTGAAGATTGGAATAACTTTTGCCATTTTAAATATGGATGGAAATTGGCTGGTTGTTATTGAGAGATTAACAAAATGGGTTAAAGGACTCGATATATGATCACTAATCAGTTTTATTATTTTTACAGATATGTTATCAATACCAGTACTAGGCTTATTTTTTAATTGATCGATTGTATTTTTTATTGCAATTGGAGTTACGGGTAAAAAGAAAAATGTTTGGTTACAAATTTTTGAGGTAGTACAAGAAGAAGGCAACGATGTGCCAAAATGAGTTGGAAGATTGTATTCTGTAATTGTAGCAAATATGAGGCAAACGAATTAGCAATATCACAAGACTTGGTAATAATTTTATTGTGAAGAAACTTCATCAAAAACTGTAGAAGAAATCCCTGGTTTAAACATCATCATATTTTGATGGGTTTTTTTTTATCTTTTTTCGATACTTTATTGGCTTCCAAATTTACACTAAGGGAAAATGCTTTATGGTCACTGAAGTGTCCCTCGAAAACATTTGACTTATAAAGATGTGGTTCGATATTTGTCAATATGTACTGTGTAGTCCAATTTTGTAGATGATGTTTTACCCACTTTATCTAAGAAAACTCTTGTAGGAACCTCAGACGTGACTCTCAGATTATAACTTACTAAAAACTCGTTAAAAGATTGCTTATTATTAGACATGACAAGATAATCCATGTTTAGATCCCCACAAATATAAATATCATGATGTGACCTACTGCATAGCTCCAATATATTATGTGATTTATACAGAAAACTCTGAACTTCTCCTGATGGCGAACGATAAACACTAATAACACAAATTTTCCTATTGGCTATAAACAGAGAAATCGCACAGCACTCACACACCATTTCTTCACTAAAGTTGGAGACATCTAATGTTTTGAATTTAATAATATCAGCTTTGGTGTAGATGATGGATCCTCCATGGATATGGAACTTTCGACAAAAATAAGAGGCGATGTTGTATCCATTCAGGGTCATAAATTGGATGTTTTCTTCATTGCACCAATACGACTCACACTTACTCTAAGGATAAATTACACTATATAATCCCAGATACCTACGGTATCAAAAGGATTGATAGACAATTCACGACTATTAATCTCACTGGTGGTTCTTTACCATAAAGATTAACGTTTCTACCATCAATTAGTAGGTACGCATGGACTATCTAGTAAAATACAAATTTCTATATCTTTATTGTATCGTAAATGTGAAACGTGACTTTTCATGAGATAAGGTTTATACCCAGTGTAATGTATTTGCATTTTAAAAATATCATTTTTGTTATTCTTTGAATTGAGAAAAATATTTCCGTTTTTTATGGTTCCACCGGAGTCGACTGGAGATCCGCCGGGTCGACTGGTCAATAGTCACTTGCGCGGGGCTACAAGTACTACAAGACCTATAGAATCGCAACCTTCTGTCCTGAAGCTTTAGCACGAGGAAAAAAATGGGTAGTGACAATGAATATGATACGGAGACCAATCAAAACAAAAGGCGGAGGGGCGAAGGGGGAGAAAAATTGGAGGAAGATAAAATGGATCGAGTATTAGAAATGTTAGCAAAACTAACCACTGACATTCAGGAAATGAAAGAGGAACAGAAGCAGTATAGACAGGAGATTAAGGAACTAAGGGAAGAAAATGATCATATAAAAAAGGAAAATAATGATATGAAGCAAAAAATGGACAAAATGGAGGAGAGGATGGATAGAATGGAAAAAGAAAAGAGAAGAAACAATGTAATCATACAAGGAATGGACATAAATACATACGATCAGAATATATTAAAGAAAATGATAGAGGATTTCTGCGCTAAAACACTGCAGGTGGAAATAAATATTAAGGGGGCAACGAAGTTAGGAAATAAAACCTGTCTGGTGGAACTGAAGAACGCAACTGATAAAGAAAAGATAATGGTAAATAAAAACAAACTACAAAAGGTTGGCCAGGAAAAGATATACATTAATGAGGATATGAATAAAATAGAAAGGGAAATACAAGGAAGAATAAGAAAACGAGCAAAGAAAGAGAAAGAAGAAGGAAAGAATGTAAAAAATTGGTTTCCAGAAACTGACAGTAAACGACGAAGTCTGGAAGTGGAACGCCAAGGTGAACCACTTTGAGGTGCAGCAAAGTTCAAAAAACTAAAAACGGTATGTAACAGTAAAACGACCGAAGCGACGATTAAGGCAAATGAGAAAGATATACGAAAAATAAACTTTGGAACTTGGAATGTGAGAGGGACGTATGGTGCAGGCAATCTGAAAGAACTAGTAAGAGAAGTCAAGAAATATAAATTGGACTTGCTTGCAGTACAAGAAACCAAACAATTAGGAACTGAAATAGTGGATGTAGAGAGCACAACCTTTTTTAAAAGTGATGGAAAAGACAGAACCAGAGGAACAGGTTTCATACTACAGGAAAACTTGAAATCAAGGGTAATAGCTTTTAAGCCGATATCTGACAGACTGTGTTCTTTAAGAATGAAAGGGGAAAGAAGAAATATAAGTATTATAAATGTGCATGCTCCCATAGAGGATGCGGATGAAGATGAGAAAGACATGTTCTATGAGCAACTAGAGGAGGAATACGAAAAAACACCGAAATACGATATGAAAATAATAATGGGCGATTTCAACTCAAAGATTGGAAAAGAAAATATATATGAGAACATAGTAGGGAAACATAGCAAACATGATACAACAAATAATAACGGGCACCGAGCAGTATGTTTTGCAATGGAGAGAAATATGGTAATCAGAAGTATACAACTCCGCCGGAAGGAAATTCACAAAGGGACATGGAAGTCGCCCGACGGAAAAACAATTAACCAAATAGATCATGTAGTAATAGAAAAAATGGACATGAATTTTATATCAAAAATAAAAAGCATGAGAGGGGCAGAATGCAATTCAGACCATTACCTAGTAAGAGTGACATGCATGAGAAACTGGGGTGCGACCGGGAAGGGAAAAAGGAAAAGAACGGAAGGTAAGAGAAAATACAATTCGACCCTATTGAAAAGTGAAGAAGTAAAAGATAAATATAAAGAGAAAATAGAAATAGAACTGGCAACATGCGCACAAGAAATGGAAATCGAAGAAAGATGGGAGAAAGTAAAAGCATCAGTAATGAAGGCAAATGAGGCAGTTCTAAACAGTACAGTGAGAAAAGGAAAAGTAAATGACTGGTATGATGAAAAATGTGAAAAATCAGCTGAAGCAGTTAGGAGAGCTAGACAAATAATGATATTAAAAGAAAATGAGAATAACAGAAATGTGTATAGGGACGCAAGAAGGGAAATGAAAAGACAATGTAGGAGAAAGAAGAGAATATCCAAAGAAGATAAGCTAAAGGAAATTGAAGAAAAATTTCAAACTAAAGAAATAAGGTCATTTTACCAAGAGGTTAAAGGAATGGACAAAGGATATCAGAGCCGAAGCATCTATATTAAGAATGAAGAAGGATTACTAATAAGTGAAACAGCGCAGGTGCTAGAAAGATGGAAAAATTATTTCGAAGAGCTATTAAATAATGTTGAAGAGGACGAGATGGACATAACACAGAACATGGAAGAAAACGATACGATAGTGGAGACGCCAACAAAACAAGAGGTAATAAATATAATCAGCCAACTTAAAAACAACAAAAGTCCAGGAGCGACAGAAATAACAGCTGAAATGTTAAAGACAGGAGGAGAACAACTGTACGACCAACTATATTGGCTGGTGAAAAAGATATGGGAAGAGGAAAAAATGCCAAATGAATGGATGCTGGCTAGAATCTGCCCCATACATAAAAAAGGAGATAAACAAACATGTGAAAATTATAGGGGAATAGCACTCCTAGAGACAGAGTATAAGATAATAGCACAATGCATACGTGGAAGACTGAAGAATACATGGAGGATACTGTGGGAGAGTACCAGGCAGGCTTTCGATCCAACCGTTCGGTAACAGACCAGATTTTCACGCTAAAAGAATTACAAGCAAATTCCTATAAGTACAAAACGGCCCTGTATGCGCTGTTCGTAGATTTCAAACAGGCATATAATCGTATAAATAGAAAAGAAATGTACCGTGCTCTGAAACAACTACAAATCCCCAAAAAATTGATTAGCTTGATTGAAATGACGTTGGCAAAAACGAAAAGCGAAGTAGTGTGGAAAGACATCTCAGAGGACTTCGAAATCAAACAAGGAGTCAGGCAGGGTGACCCGATGTCAACCACGTTGTTCAATCTTGTTCTTGAAGTAATAATGAGGAATTGCAGCATAAAAAATGGAAGAAACCATATTTAAAAACGAACATCAATGTATTGCTTTTGCGGATGATTTAACAATATTAGCAAAATCAAAGAAAGAATTGAAAATAATTGTGAAAAAGATAGAAAAAGAAGCAAATAGGTTTGGTCTAAATATAAATGAAAAGAAAACTAAATACATGATAATGGGTGATACACAGCAAGACAATGAAGAGTTTATAAAAATACAAGGGGAGAAAGATTACATATACAGTTTTGACAGAGTGGAAGAGTTTACTTACCTTGGTGTGAAAGTAAAGGAAAATGGACATGAAGATAAAGAAATAGAATCCAGAATTACAAAAGGCAACCAGAAATACGGAATGCTGAGATCCTTAATGAAGTTGAAGTTTGTTTCAAGAAAAACAAAAGAAAGAATTTACAAGACAGTGATTAGAGCTACGGTTGTATATGGAGCTGAATTATGGGTTTTAAGAAAGGCAGATGAAGAAAGATTAGAAAGATGGGAGAGTAAAATTCTCCGATCAATTTACGGCGGCATAAATACACAAATGGGATGGAGAAGAAGGACAAATAAAGAGTTGGAAGAGCTGTATACGGAACCAAAAATCACCGCAATAATAAAGGCGCATAGAATAAGATGGCTGGGACATGTGCAAAGATTGGAAAACCATAGAATGACCAGGATGATATTGAACAGGAAACCAGTAGGGAAAAAAAGGAAAGGAAGACCCCGTAAAAGATGGTTTGACAGCGTCCAAGCAGATTTACGAGAATTAAAAATAGATACTGGAGAAACAAGGTATTAGACCGAAAAGAATGGAGAGGAGTGGTAAGAAGAGCGCAAGAGAAATTGTAACAGAAGAATGTGCCATGAATTGTAAAATGAGAGCTATATATATATATATATATATATATATATATATATATATATATATATATATATATATATATATATATATATATATATATATATATATATATGTATATATTTATATGATGTATTTTTTAAATAGACAAATTAATATTGTATATTTTAGATATGTATAGTAAAAAAAAATGTAATTGTGTTTTTCACGCCCAGGGCCTACATGGCCTGTTGAGCAAAATAAATAATAATGGTTCCACCGGTACCCAAACAAATGCGCCTGTAGATTATTTTTCAGAGAAGGGTGTTTTATTAGATTTTATGGCTTCTTTCAATTCTTCAGAAGTGGTTGTCGTGTAATTTAGTGTTGTACTGATGGCTTAAAGTTTAGAGTTAACAGAAAAAAATTATAAATAATAAAAAAATACTTATAGACTAAATACAATAGGGGGGTCCATGGACCCGTTGACCCCCCCTGTATCTGCGCCTGGCTACAGCTACATAGTGTTTTAGGAGACTAACGACTTACATCTTTTCTTCCGATCAGCTTGGACCCAATAACTAGATGGCATTCAGTTTCAGCATCCAGTTCTTTATCTTCTACTTCAATCTCTTCTGGAACATATTCAGGCCGACTTTTAGCTAATATTTTAACAATTGCTTGTAGGAGTGGTTGGTCTCCTAGAGCCGTTTGTACTAGAGGAATTAAAGTACATTCTTGTGTAACAAATTCGTCTATAAGTTCAATACATTTATATTTTTTTGTTAACAAGTTTTCATAGACAATTTGAAGGTTAACTCTCACGGATTCTTCTAGTTCCAATTCGGTTATGTTCGGAACAAATATATGAGATTCCAAAACTGGTATTCCCACATCTTTCTTTCTGGCAATTGAACTTGCCATAAGACCTTGAATTACAATACCTCCACATCTAAAATTAATACAATATAAATATTAGTCAAAACTGCGTGTTAATAGCCAAAATATTTGTAAAGTTCTAAAAACAGAAAATAACAAATATTTCGGCCCACTTTTTTGCTGCTAAAGCCTACCGCATACAACTATAAAGTCAAAACATTATTTAGATATGTCGTATCATGAATAGTGTGACCAACTCTAAGTCAGTGAAATTCGGGACAAGGCTGAAAAAAAACCTAGAATTCGGGACTTTTCAATGAAAATCGTTCCATTTTTTTAAATATAGAACTTTAATATAATTTTACTGATTATTTAACATTTTTATGTTGACAAACATTTTTTTATGGGATGGATTATAATGATAATTACATTTTTATTAGTTTTTGATGTTTCGACTTCCAATCTGGAAATCGTCCTGAAAAAGGGAAAAATTAGAAAATTTAACTGATGTTGGATTTCCATGTAAATAGAACCTTAGATTAATATCAAAATATAATTATCATTATTTGATATTCATGTTTTTGAATCGTCTTTCAGAAGACGATAATTAAAATACAGAAACGGGAAGAAGTCAAGGGTTTGAGTTTTTGTAGAACTGTAATACCGCAATATAAAATGCAAGCGTTTTGAATGTGATATTAGTATTACACTCTAGAAACACCAATTCAATTTGATGCGAATTCTTAGAAGAATAACGTATTCAAAATTTCACAATAGAATTTTACCAAAACGTTGAAAATTCGGATGGCCCGGAAGCCTTATCCGGGACGCCGGGACACGACTTCGTAATTCGGGCTAGTTGGTCACACTAATCATAAGTCTATATGAATATATTGAAGTGCGCATACTGTCAACTCGATAGTTGCTCGACAAAAAAATCACAAGACCTCCTCGATCGCCTTTTGACTGAAAAGTCGCACAACTACAGTCGAACCCGCTTATTAGAATACCGGTTATAAGAATATCCCGGTTTAAGAAATAAAAATTTGAGGTCCCGAAACGTTTTTACTAGCAACCAATGATTGTTTATTAGAATATCCCCGTTATAGGAATAGTTCTGCTTGGCACGAAGGCTATTCTAATAAGCGGGTTCGACTCGGTTCGACTGTACTATCGATAAGCTACTCAATTTCCATGGCATTAGATGGCCTCGCGCATACACTCGACTCGATAGTTCCTTGATGATCGTTCAATTGGGAGTAGAGACCGGCAAAATCATTACGGACTTGGAACGGTTACTTTTGATACCGTTACTCAGCGGTACTGAGTACAAGTACTGATTACAAAATACTGATTTATCTAATCCTTGTACTGTATTGAGTAGGCAATTTTAAATCGGTTTAAATCGATCGGATAGCTCAGTGCGAGTAGCGGCTGACCCGCACTTCTCTTCGACGAGAGGTACGAGAGTTCAAGCCCAAGCCAGGCCATCGGAAAAACAAAAAGGCTAACGCGCCAGTATAAAATTCTAAATATGAATCTGGCGCTTAGTCTGGAATATGCGGGCATCTGATCGACCTATGAGGGAGCAGTACGGCAAGAGATAAGGGCTTGCGGCTCGGTGAAACTCCCCCATAGATCCCTACCGAAGGGCGTTGACGCCTAAGAACGGTGTATACATAATTTTAAATCTGTATTTTCGTATTTGTAACTTGTAACGTTTTAAATGCCCAACATCTTCCTAGTACACATTTTTTAAATACTGAGCAACTTTTCGCATTGTGTTCAGGATAATGTCAGGAAAATATCTATTATACAAATATGGGAGGAAATGCATAGTTGCATTTTAAAGTGCATAAAATGCATCCAAAAGTACATAAATATGTCAAAATAAGCCTATTGAGGGCCAGATTTTGTCACTCGGAGCACCCGGATTGACCACCGGAGCACCTGGAGCCCAGGTTTACTGCTAAGGCGGCATGTCGTCTGAAACTTTGAGGATTTTCTGCACTAAATTGATGCAAACAGATTAGTCAGGAGTTTTTGGGATCGCTGAATAAGAATACGCCATGATAACCGACCCTCGGTGCACTTGGTACCCAAAAACTGACCAAACTCCAAAAGATAATATGTGTTAAGAGTGACCTTGAGCACTAGGTGGCCTGGGGGTCGGTTTTGATCTCGTATTCGTATTCAGCGACTAAAAAATAATAACTCCTAGTAATACATTTGCATGCATTCCAGGCCGAAAACCTTTGAAACTCCAGAAGATAACATGCCTTATCATTCATACTGGCCACCAGATGCTCCAAGGGTTGGTTCTGATGGAGTAGTCGTGCTCAGCTACCCCAAAAAAAACCCGAATATCAAAATCTGGCCCTTAATCTTTTGGATGACTGGCTCTTTTGGATAGATTTTGTGCATTTCCACCCATTTTTCTATAGTAGATGCTTTTCCTGACATCGTCCTGAATACAATGCTCTCTAGGTGTTGTATTTAAAAATCGATTTATTCCTGTGTTTTTGGTACGAAATACCCTGGTCTACAGATGTGTTAACTAAAACGTATAATAACAACTCATCGCATCATCATTCCTTTATAAATACGCACGTCATACTAATATTGTATTATAAAGTATAATATATACCTTATTTCAGAGGTGTCCTCGTTAATGTAAACCGGTAAAATAGGTTCTAGTTGCTTCTCCAAGTAACTTTTATTAATCCATTCCATTACTGGTTTTGCTGGTAGTTTAAGCCTGTTAATATACGTTGGTACATAAAGTAACCTGGTGTCAGTGGTAAGAATTTTTAACTGTAGCATGTTGTCCAAAAATGATATCCAGTTGTCAGTCCACTTAATAAGACCTGTGTTGTCCGATGGATTAAATGTTTGGATATTTTCGAACTCGCCACTAAAATAAATATTTTTATATACTTATAGTCTGGGCAGATTATCGGGGAATAGGCCATTTTTGGGAAAAGTTATTTACCAGTGGAATCGAATCTTATGATTGTATATATTAATATTATAGGTATGCAAAGTCCACAGATAGTGTGCTACTTTTTTTATAAACAAAATGGCGCACGAAAATCGTGTTTTTTTCAATTTTTGCTCTATAACTCCAAAGATTTTAACTTTACACCAAAAACATTCAAATAAAATTCACCGTCATTAAATTCTGCATAGAGACGTGATTTTCCCGATTTACTTAGACGAAAATTTTCCCCGGAAAATGCGGGTTTTTCCAACAAAATCTTTAATTGTTATCTAAAATTTTAGATAAGTAATAATTGTTTATCAATAATTAAATAACTTGGTAATATAAAAGCACTTTTCGTATAGATTATAATTCCAGAAGCCGACGGAAATTGAATGAACAGTTTAGCAACAATTGGATTGTTAATTAAAAATTTACGGTCGCTGTAATAACCACAATAATTATGATACATAAGAATAACTATGATTTGTGTATAAAAGACACTGTACCTATCTAATCTACTTTACAGAATTGAACTTGGACTATTTAAGCAGCCGCAGGAATATTTTAAAATTATAAACAATTTCTTGGCTTATAAACAAATAGAATATCTCAGGAAATATTAAATTAAATTAAATCATGAAAACAGTATTGGAAAAAGCGGTAGGACACGCTTCCTATAAAAGAAAAAATGTTTAATTGTGATAAGTGGTTCCTGAGATACAACCGGTCAAATTTGACCTGCATTTACGGCAAAGATATAAACACTAGGATCATAATTTTCGAACCACTACCTTTTTGTTTCGGTCCTCTTTCTCCACACCAATTTTCATATCTTTAAAATACTCATAACATGTATTATTATATTAAAACTATCGAGATTACGAGTGAAAATTGCAAAAAATAGCAAAATTCCAATCAAAAATTAGGTTGGAGGAAATGTAATCTCAAAGTTGAAAATCAGTATACGTTAAAAAATGCATATTCTCGGCTTCCCACGGAGGAGTTTTTTTTATTCTTTTTTTGTTCCCAAGTAATTCGAGTGGAGCCATCTAACTAACGCATTATTAAATGTCAAACTTGCTTTTGTTTTGTTATAGTAGATTAATTTATTTATAAGAAAAGAAAACTACATATCTTTTCCAGTTGTAGACTTTTTTTAGATAAACTTACAAGTGTACCTTTTAACGTTAAAATCACAAATATTCTCATTTGAAAGTTGTATAATTATTTAAACAATTTAAAAATTTTGCTATAATAAATAAATGAATTTATTATAATAAAACAAAAGCAAGTTTCATATTTAATAATGCGTTAGCTGGATGGCTCTACTCGAGTTACTTGGGAACAAAAAAAGAATGAAGAAAATTGCTCCATGGAAAGCCAAGAAAATGCATTTTTTTAACGTATACCGATTTTGAACTTTGAGATTACATGTACTCCAACCTAATTTTTGATTGGAATTTTGCTATTTTTGGCAATTTTCACTCGTAATATCGATAGTTTTTATCATAATATTATATGTTTTGAGTATTTTAAAGATATAAAAATTGGTGTGAAGAAAGAGGACCGAAACAAAAAGGTGATGGTTTGAAAATTATGATCCTATTGTTTATATTTTTGCCATAAATGTCGGTCAAATTTGACCGGTTGTATCTCAGTAACCACTCATCACAATTAAACATTTTTTCTTTTAAAAGAAGTATCCTGCCGCTCTCTTTCGAATACCGTTTTCATAATTTAATTTAATTTAATATTTTTCGAGATATTGCATTTGATTATAAGCCAAAAAATTGTTTATAATTTTAAAATAATTCTGAGGCCGCTTCAATAGTCCAATTTCAATTCTGTAAACTACATTAGATAGGTATAGTCCGTTCGCTAAACTCAGACTCAACTGGCTAGTGATTTAAGCTAGTAATTTTGACAATTTGATAAAATTGCCAAAAAAATAATTACTAAATAATTAATCATTACTAAATATTTAGTAATTTTGCAAATTTTGTCAAAATTGGCAAAAAACGAAAAAGTTACATACTAAGATCTTTAGCCATTTGCGTCTGAGTTTAGCGAACCGACTATACAGTGTCTTTTTATACAAAAATCATATTTGCTCTTATGTATCATAATTATTGTGGTTATTATAGCGACCGTAAACTTTAAATTAACAATTCAATTGTTGCTAAACTGTTTATTCAATATCCATCGGCTTCTGGAATTACAATCTATGCGAAAAGGGCTTTTCTATTACCAAGTTATTTAATTAATGATAAATTTTAGTTGAAAATTAAAGATTATGTTGGAAAAACACGCATTTTTCGGAGAAAATTTTCGTCTAAGTAAATCTGGAAAATCACATCTCTATGCAGAATTTAATGACGGTGAATTTTTATTTGAGTGTTTTTGGTGTAAAATAAAAATCTTTGGAGTTATAGAGCAAAAATTGAAAAAAAACACGATTTTCGGGCGCCATTTTGTTTATAAAAAAAGTAGCACACTATCTGCGGACTTTGCATACCTATATTATTATTACATAGAATCATAAAATTCGATTCCAGCAATAAAATTGCTGGTAAATAACTTTTCGTAGTATTTTTCTAATTAGCCCAGAGTATTAACTAAAGTTTTTCATCTCTTGGAAAATTGTCAGAAAAGGATTTTGAGAATAAAGGTATTTGATGGAGCTTAAATGAAGTTCAAGAAAAATAAAAAAGAACAGAAACTTGAACAGAAAATATAAACATTGGTAAGACAATAGGTAGGATACAGATTTTCAAAACTATACCTTCGCCAAAAAGGAAGCGAAAGTAGCAGTAGCAAAATCAAAATCTAAAGCAGAAGCGTATACAATCTACACGATCAACTTGGGACAAATTCCAGACAAATGCAAAGGGAGTATATTAGCAACTGTTTACAAAAACAAGAAAGATATACAAAAGACACAAACTACAGGATCATAAGACTACTACTTAGTCTACCCATGAAAATACGGCAGAGAGGAATTTATAGACGGATACGTGAAGAAATAGAAGTATCCGATGTTCAGTTTGGCTTTTAGTCCAGAGAAATAAGATTTTTCTCGTGACACATCCCCCTCCAGGCTGAAGCCAAATTTTTTGAGTAGTATGGACATGGACATCTATATTATTAACCTTTATGTTTCCTGCAGTCGATTTTGATGATATACATAGTTATAAACAAATGAAAATCAAAAACGGTAAATTTTCGCTTTTTTCATCTATAACCAAAAAGTTAAGGATTTTAAACAAATTTGAGAGTAAGAAGCTCATAAATCGTCTAAAAAATTTCAATATGGCGTTCTCTGATTATGTCTATCCTTATTGGTTGCTTAGAAAATTGCAAAATAAGTCATAAATTTTGAGTTTTTATAAATATTCATAACTTATGTAAAAATTAACTTAGAACCTTCTTATTACAGGCATTGCTGAGACTTTTGGTGCTTAAATTATATTTTAAATTTAAAAGCAATTGGTCAAATAGTTTAAAAGTTATTTAATTTGTTTATCCCAAATTCATTTTTTTTGCAACACTATAAGTCAGAAAATTATGAGGTTACAGTAAGACTTCTGACAGTTTGTGGAAGAACATTTATACAGTGGAACCCCGATAAGTCGGCCCCCGATAACCCGGAACTCCGGCTAACCCGAACCGATTTTTATCAGACAAACATTTCAACAATAAAAATGTATTGCTGTTACAAAATCTCGTGAACCTAATTCATTCATTTGGTGACGTCAATATACGAACGAAACGACTGATGAATCCGACATTACTGAAAATATCAGGGTGCAGATGGGATCCTGTCGCGCAATTCGCAGCAAATAAAATAGTCGTATGTTTTTGGCTTCATTTTATTTCGGTTATACATACGCATTTTCAAGGTTCACGAGGTTTTGTACCAACTCTATGTAATATAATATTTGAGAGATAATGGAACCGGATTGAACTACATATAGCATAGTAAAAATGACTCATGGTACACCACATTCATTGTCGAAAACAACAGGAACCTGTATTATCCTTTATTTTTTTGAAACTGTCTGTGTTAGCATTGTTTAGAAAAGACTATTAAAATTCTTTTTTTAACAATGGTCTTAGTCATCACTGTTATTAAATAACATAACATCAGAGACGGTATTGTGTGTAGTAAAGTCGTATTATTGTTCGCTTCCGTTTTGTAATCGTTCGTAAATTTATTCAGATTTTGTGTTTGCGTGTCTTTTGTCTATAAGGGCAACAAAACGTAAAAATGTTGTAGTGACAATGGAAAAGAAACTAGAAGCATTAAGTAGAATTGATAAAGGTGAATCTTGCAGCATTATATTATGGTGTCGGTACATCTACAGTATCGGATTGGAAGAAAAATAGAACTAAAATCGAAGAATTTTTTTTTTCAAAATGATAACAAAAGACAGTTTAATCGGTGCAAAGCTAATAAAGCTAAGAATGAGACTTTTGACGACGCTTTGTATGTGTGGTTTTGTGTGGAATGCGAACGTGGTTTACCAGTGTCTGTGTGACAATTATAACAGAGTTTATCTGTAAGCATACCATATTTTATTAATTTTTACCATTTTCTCCGGCTAACCCGGATTTTCGATAACCCGGATCGGCCGCGGTCCCAATTAATCCGAGTTAACGGGGTTCCACTGTACTATTGACTTAATTAAAAAAAAATGACAAAAAGTAATTTTAAACAGTGTAAAATTATTTTGCGGAAACACATCGATTTTTTGCTTGCTTATAAACAATTAGAATAACTTTTTAACCGTTACCCGTAGAAATAGTATATTACTTTATGGGGCGGAGAAGCATGACTTTTCTTGACGCGCCCGATATTACGCGCCGAACGAAGTGAGGCGCGTAATAGAGGGCAAGTCAAGAAAAGTCGCTTCTTTGCCGAATAAAGTATACTATTTTTTTCTTCAAACGTAGCAATTTTCAACCATAAATAGTACAATTCATACGCTATTTTTACTCGAAATTAACTGTGGCAACTATCAAAGTCGTCTAGATGTTAGAAATTAAAATAATTAAGTCATCGGTGGGATTTGCGTCTCCCTGGTTACAGTTGTTTGACAGTTGTTTGCAATTATTAAAGACAGCTTATTGTTGTTGCACCCGCAAGCGCAAATTTAGTGCGAAAATGGAAAACCTAAACGAAATTGAGTCCGCGGCTAATGATGCAGTAGCACGTTTGGGGCCCTCCAAGTCCGGAATAAAGTATCGGTTAGCGTACAAGCACTTCCAAGAGTGGTGCGATACAAGAGGAGTACGGCAAGTTACCGAAGACGTTTTACTGGCATATTTTAATATAATGGAAAATGAAAATAAATGGAAATCTTCTACAATGTGGTCACGATACTCTATGATAAAATCCGAGTTAGTTATTAGAAAAAATGTGGATATAAGCAAATTTTTAAAGTTACGTGCCTTTCTGGAAAAGACAAGCGAAGGATATACATGCTAGCGATGTACATGCTCTTTTGTACAGAAAAAATTAATTAAAAAATAATCTCATTAACTAATTGTACTTTTAATATTACTATAAATAAAAATGATGTTTAATTGTTGTTAATGACATTTGTATTGTTGCTTTGTGACATGTTTCATATTGTTGCCATGACAACATTTTTCCCTCCGCCGTAAAGAAATGGGAAAAAAAACTGCTGCCGGAAGAGACATCAAAATTTGACAGGATCAAGTTAGATAAGTAATGCCATCATTATTTGACGTTTGAAGAAAACATTATTTTTTCATATTTGGAAAGACTGAATTTTTATACACATTTAGAAAGAAAAACAATTGTCCTAGGACAATTAGGGACGAAGTTAGCCCCCTTTTTTTAATTCATATGTTTTTGCAAAATAATTTTGCAGTGTTTAGAATTATTTTTGGTCATTTTTTTAAATTAAATTAGTAGTATAAATCTTCTTCTTTCATAAACTGTCCAAAGTATTACTGTAACTTCATCATTTTCTGACTTATAGCGTTGTAAAAAAAATTAATTTGGGATAAACAAATTAAATACCTTTTAAACTATTTAACCAATTGCTTTGAAATTTAGGGTATGATTTAAGCACCAGAAGTCTCAGCATTCCGTGCAATAAGAACGTTCTAAGTTGATTTTTACATAAGTTATGAATATTTATAAAAACTCAAAATTTATGATTTATTTTGCAATTTTCTAAGCAACCAATAAGGATAGATATATTCAGCGAACGCCATATTGAAGTTTTTTATACGATTTATAAGACTCTCACTCTCAAATTTGTTTAGTGTACTTAACTTTTTGGTTATAGACGAAAAAAGCGAAAACTTACCGTTTTTTGATCTACATTTGTTTATAGCTATGTATATCATCAAAATCGGCTGCACGAAACATATAGGTTATTAGTATAGATGTCCATACTACTCAAAAAATTTGGTTTCGGCCTGGAGGGGGTTGTGTCACCAACAGGATATTTTTTCCCTTATTTATCTGAACTATTTATGCAAGGCAAATCAACAACAGACGCAATTTTCTGTATAAGGTATGTAGTTGATGGAAAAATATAATAATAAAGAAACAGAAAAAACTTGTATGATATTCATTGATCTTGAGAAAGCATGTGATAGATTATCTCGAGAGATTCTGTGGTAGGCACTCAAAAGAAAGGAATCTCTTGTGAAAACGTAAAGATTGTGAGAGACATGTATGAAGGAGTAACAACTGGTATTAGGACAGGTGTGGAAGAGACTGATAAATTTCATGTGGTGAAAGTAGGACTGCATCTAAGCTCAGTGCTTATTGCTACTAAAATCATCAACAGCGAAACTAGACTGAAACATTCCCTGGTGCTTAATGTATGCTTGTGATGTAGCGGAGATAACGAAACTGGAACAGTGGAGACAAGCTCTTGAGGAAAAAGGCTTAAAACTTAGTATGGCAAAAACATAGTATTTGGAATGTTCATTTAAACATGGGGTTATTACAGATAAAATGATTACTTTGAATGGTGAAACGATTGTGACAAATAAATAGTTTCAAGTACATAAGATTGGTATTACAGAGTAATGGGGAAATAGATGGAGATGCATGCAGTAGAATTAGGGTTGGATGGATGAAGTGGATGGAAGCGAGTGGTGTGTTCAACGAAAAATTCTAATGAAGTTGAAGAGAAAATTCTATAAAACAGCCATAAGACCAGCCATGATGTACGGATCCGAATGTTGGGCAGTTAAAAAGAAAGAGGAACAATGAATGCATGTGGCAGAAATGAGATGATCAAATGTTTGAGTGGAGTAACAAAAATTTCAAAATTAGGAATGAGAATAATGAGAGGGTATATAAAGCCTAAGTGGGCACCAATGAATGCTAAAATTAGAGAGCCTAGGTTAAGAGGATTTGGTCATGTTCACCGCCGAGAAACTAATAACCCAACGCGAAGAATTGCTGATCTGCGGGTTTCTGGGAGGAATAGGAGAGGAAGACCAAAGAAGTCCTGGGGGAATCACTTAGGCAAGACAATCAAGGCTTAGGCCTTGAGATTCCTACAGGCAGAAGACTACTAGGACGTCTCAGAATGCGATGGATAGATAACATCCAAGCAGATCTCCGGAAAATGAACATTCCATTTGACCCTGGGTTGATCTAAGACCGAAGAAATTGGAAAATAGTTGTACATTCAGCCAGGACCTACCCAGGGTTCTAGCGCTACGTGATGATTAAGGAATGTCGGTAAAGGAGGCTCATATTGGTATGCCCAAAATAAAAAATTAATGGAGAGATGTAAATGGAGAATCGACTCCGTACCCCGCATAGGGACAAAGGCAAAAAATTGATAATGACGATGATTCATATATTGATGTATAATGATTATATTATGAAAACGCCCTTTTATATTATTACAATACAATAAAAAAATCTATTAGTCCTGTCGCCAGGGGGGGTACAGCGGCCTTCTTTTTTGGCCCGTAGAATACGAATTTTTTGGGTAACAGTTGATCCGGATGTCGATAAGATTGTTATAAACAAAGAAGTTGAGGAATTACATAACAGCGATTTCTAGCAAAACAAAACATTTTTTTGTATTTTTTGGGTCATTCTAAC
The DNA here is from genome assembly GCF_917563875.1 of Diabrotica virgifera virgifera. Taxonomy (NCBI): domain Eukaryota; kingdom Metazoa; phylum Arthropoda; class Insecta; order Coleoptera; family Chrysomelidae; genus Diabrotica; species Diabrotica virgifera. The sequence continues at coordinate 22,361,997 of NC_065445.1, read as the reverse complement.
CAAAAAATGTTCCTACAAGTTTTTTCGTAGGATTCATAGTTTTCGAGATAAACGCGGCTGAACTTTCAAAAAATTGAAAAATTGCAATTTTTGAACCCGAATAACCTTTGAATAAAAAATAAAATAGCAATTCTGCTTACCGGCTTTAAAAGTTTGAGTCAAATTATATCTGTTTTGAATATATGCATTGCTAAAAATTTATTTTTTGATTGTTAAAAAAAGCTATAAACACATAGTGTTTCCCGTGCCTAATACATGCGTTTTAATGCATGCTACGTAGAAATAGCCCCGCTTGCACTCTTATCTTCTCTACCTACTCGTTTGATTTTAAATGAGAAATCATTGAAAACATCACTCAAGCACTAGGTCTTTATAGCTTTGTTTTAACAATAAAATAATAAATTTTTAGCAATACAAATAATTAAAACCGATATAATTTGACTTGAACTTTCAAATGCGGTAAGCAGAATTGCTATTTTATTTTTTAATCAAAAGTTATTCGGGTTCAAAAATTGCAATTTTTCGATTTTTTGAAAGTTCAACAGCGTTTATCTCGAAAACTATGCATCCTACGAAAAAAATTGTAGGAACATTTTTTGGTTAGAATGGCCCAAAATATACAAAAAAATGTTTTGTTTTGCGAGAAATCGCTGTTATGTGATTCCTCAACTTCTTGGTTTATAACTATCTTATCGACATCCGGATCAACTGTTACCCAAAAAATTCGTGTTCTACAAGTCAAAATACATAAAAAAAACTTGGGTAAGTCCATCTGAATACAGGAGGCCGTTGTACCCCCCCTGGCGACAGGATTATATCTATCTATTAGCCTTGCGACATCCAATATTGGACATAGACCTCCCCTTCGCTCCTCCATCTTTCTCTGTCCTGAGCCATGTGCATCCATTTTGAGCCTGCTTGGTGTTTTAGGTCATCTACCCATCTCATCTGTGGTCTTCCTCTCTTTAGTTTATATATCCATGGTCTCCACTCTAATAATTTTATTCCATCTTTCGTCTTTTTGTCTAATCGTATAACCGGCGAATTTCCATTTTAGTTTAGCTGTTTTATGAGTAGCATCTTTAAATTTTGTGATATTTCTTACCCAGGAATTCCTTTTTCTATCTGACAGTCTTACGTTGATCATTTGTCTTTCCATTGCTCTTTGTGTTTTCGCAATTCTGTCCATATTCGTTTTTGTGAACGTCCATGTTTGACATCCATATGTAAGGACCGGAAAAATACATTGGTCATAGATTTTCGTTTTTAGATATTGAGGGTATTTTTTATTCTTCAATGTGAAGCTGAGCTTACCAAACGAGGCCCACGCTAACTTCGTTCGTCTCTTTATTTCTGCTGTTTGGTTGTCTCTATTCAATTTCATTATTTGTCCCAAGTATATGTATTCATGCACTTCCTCTATTTGGTTTTGTTTAACTACGATTCTTAACTCATCCTCTTGATTTGTCATCACTTTTGTTTTGCTGTAGTTCATATTTAATCCAACTTTACTGGCTTCGTGGTCTAGTTGTTGTATCATTATTTGTAGTTGTTCCTTGTCTGTAGCGATAATGACGATATCGTCAGCGTATCTTAGGTGATTTAAGTATTGGCCGTTAATGATGATTCCATATTCTTCCCATTGTAATCTCTTGAAAATGTCTTCTAGAGCTTGGTTAAAGAGCTTCGGCGAAATCGTATCTCCCTGTCTAACGCCCCTTTTGATAGGTACGGGATGTGTATTGTGTTCAAGTTGGATCGTAGTTGTGGCCTTACTGTATATATTAGAGATTAGTTCTGTATACCTGTAATCTACTCTGCTATTGTGTAGTGATTGTTTCACTACCCAGTGTTCTATGGAGTCGAATGCCTTTTCAAAATCTATAAATGCCATATATACAATAAAAAAATACTTACCTGTAATTGTAGCCTCGTAAACGCAACTCCTTATAGACATCTTTCCTTGTTAAACTATTAGCATGCTCAGCAATTGTATCTACACCGCAATAAGTAGCATCATCTTCGTCCTTTGAATATACTTTTCCTGTTACGATCAGAGTCCCACCTTCCACAATTTCAAACCGACCAGATATAATATTTAAAAAAACTTTGAATGATACCGCTCCCGTTTTAGGCACGGTAGTAGCCCTTAAAAATTTAACGTCCTCAAATACGATGTGTTTGAGATTAACTGGAATATCTTCTATTAGACAAAGGGTATCCCAAACTAAAAATAGATACCCAGTAGCTGGAAAAAGGTTTCTTCCTAAAATGAAATAATTTTTTTTTTGCATTTTAAATAAAATTCAAGTGTACTCTGGAAGAGTACTTTCAGGAATGTTCGGAATTCCGACGAATAAGCTACATGTTCTAGAAATACACTGCGTTTAGTTTCCAATTAGAAAAAAAAAGGAAAAAGGAAAAAGAATGTGGGAAGCCGGCAACACTGCCGGCCTCACACATACCATAAGGCTTTGGCCACACGGGCGATTTTTACGGCGCGATAATTTACGGCAGCCATTGGTTTGACTACCTCCTCCACCAATTTTAGATGAAATCATTTCATAGCAGCCGTAAAAATAAGCGCGAAAATGGGTCCCACGGTGAGAATATAAACCGGGAGATATTAACAGAAGTGCAACCACGATTTTCTAAGTCCTGCCCTTTGCAATACTGGAAGGTTAGAGAAGGTACTTGCAATCTGTGGAAAAATCCACGGGTTTCCTGTGACATTTTCCTGTGAAAATTAGATTTTCCATGAAAAAAAATGGGAGTTGCGATGAATTTTTAAGTCCTGCCATATCCATAGAATAAAAGGATACTATCTATTTTACGAAGAAATTTTTTTAGGCAGGACGGTTGCAAAAGGACTAAGGGAGTATACAGATATATAAACATGTAATGAAAATAATGAAATTTTCATAATTTTCAAGTCCTGCCAACTTAATAAATTAATCATATTTACTTCAAAATGACCAAAAAAAAATGTTGGCATGACGTCACCTAATGTTTAACTGCACTTGTTTCTTGGAAAATTCTGTATAAAGTTTTCACTCTGGTTCCGTGATTTTCTGTCATAAAATAAATTTTGTTATAAAATAAATAATTTCAGTAGACATTATTCAAAATGACAGGATGTTTAGTTATACCTTTTTTACTATATACAGTTAAAAAATTTGTAATAAAATTCGTGGAAAATTACACGATCTTCTAAGTCATGCCATTTCGCACATATCTCAAAAAGGTTAATATAAATCTATTTTCAAAGAGGCAGGATGGTTGTATAGTTATTTCGTATAAAAAAATTAAATTGTGTGTCTGTAAAATTATTTCAGGGTGTTATACAAACATATTCATATCACCACAATTTTTCTGAGTCATACCATGTCGAGTATGCTTAAAAAACACTAATCTAAAACCGTTTACAACTTGGCAGGATAACCGCAAAGATGAATAATACAAAAAATTAATTTGTATATCATTAAAACAATCGTATCCTATTAAATATTATTTTCCTGAATAATGTCTCGGAATTTTTACACACTTTTCAAATCTAATAGCAAACTCTAACATCTTTATTTTAAGTGATTAGATCATATTTTTATCTAAGTAAACGCAATAAAAATAAATAAACAATTTTTACAATTTATTGGTTATTGTAGGGAATTTACCTACCCATTATATTATACAGAGTGTCCAGAAGCTCTCATAACAAACGAAAACCGGAGATTCCTCAGATAATTTTAAGAAAATTTAACTCAATTCACCTAGTTCAAAAATGCTTCCGTGGAAAACTAGAGCTCTTTAAAGATGGCGTCTTGTAATTCATCATCGTCATAATTCAACCCGGATCTATCCAATGCTGGATATAGGTCTCCCTCAGTCTTCTCCATGCATTTCTGTCCTGTGCTGTCTGCATCAAGTTTCTGTCGATCCGTTTGATGTCATCAGACCATATGGTTGGCGGACGACCTCTACTTCGATATGCTTCGTCTAGAAGAAGCATATCTTGCAAGTCTTGTAATTAGTTTCTTTAAAATAGCTGCAGAACGCTTTTATTTGGAAAAACGAAAACTGGTACACTTATTTATCTTCCAGAGGTCAATTGTCAAATGTCAATTATCAATTGTCAATTTTTAGTACCGGTCACAGGGGTCCGTTTTGGGTACGGAAACGGATATTTTATCGAATAACTTTTCTGTCTAGCTTTTAAGCATTTCTGACACTGGATTATTAAATTCTGGGATAGTTTTGTACTAAAAGGTACTTTTGCTTTAACTCAGAAGAATATGCAGTGTTCTAGAAAAATCGATTTGAAAAATTTTTAATTTTTTGGTTTTTTGAGTTTAAAAGGATTTAGAAAAGTTCTATTTAGGAAAACGAAAACTGCTACGTTTATTTCTCTTCCAGAGATGAATCGATTTTATCAATTGTGAATTTCTAGCACTGGTCATAGGCATCCGCCTTGGGTAGATCAACGGATATTTTACCTCATAACTTATTGGTCTTTAAATTTTTAGACATTTTTGAGAGTAGAGTATTAAATTATGAGGTATTCTAGTACTAAAAGTTACTCTTGCTTTAAGTCGGAAAATACACCGTTTTTTTAACTTTTTAAAAAATTTTTTCAAATTCAACAAACGAAAAATTTTAAAATGGATTTTTCCAGAAAACCGTGCATCCTACTGACTTAAAGCAGGAGTACCTTTTAGTACTAGAATACCTAACAATTTAATAATCTAGTGTCAAAAATACCTAAAAGGGAAAGACAAAAAGATTCCTATGACCGGTACTAGAGATTCACAATTGATGGAATAGATTTATCTCTGGAAGAAAAAAAGGCGGACCAGTTTTTGTCTTTCGAATTGGAAGCGCTCTGGAGATATAAAAAACTAATTACAACGCGCCATCTGTAAAGAGCTTTAGCTCCCTTAGGCAGGCCGCACATCAAAGAAACATGAAACGTAAATCACGTTTCATGGAAATAAAACACTGCTAAACAAATAGACGTCGGGCCATTTATGCGACTCTCCGAAAATAAAAATTTTATTTTATTTAATGTCCTGATATTGTTTCTTATATTTGATAGCAAAATGTACTAACACTAACAGCACCAGAATAAATCGATTTTTAAATACAGCATCTATCTACTTGAAACTTTTTGCATTGTGTTCAGGATAACATCAGGAAAATGTGTACAATATAAAAATGGGTGGATATTGAATTTTAGTGCATAACATGCATCCAAAAGTGCATAAACCTGTCAAAATCAGTGTATTAAGGGCAAAATTTTGTTATTTGGGAGGTTTATGGAGTTGCGAATACGCAAGCAGAACCGACCTCCGAATCACCTAGTGCCCAGAGTTGCTGCTAAGGCACGTCATCTGGAGTTTCGTGGGATATCGGCAATAAACTAAAGAAAACAGATTATTCGAGGGTTTTTGGAATGGCCGAACACGAATATGACATTACAACCGACCCTCGGAGCACCTGGTGCCCAGGGTGACTGATGTCGAATTTAGAGAGTTTTTGGAGGTCGATTCTGATGGCGTATTCATGTTCAGCAACTACAAAACTCCTCGAGTAATCTACTTGCATCACTTTAGTGTCTGAAAGCCTCGAAATTTAAGAATATGGCGTGTATATTAGTCACCCCGAGCACTAGGTAAAGATCTGTTCTAATGTAACATTCTTGTTCAGAAACCCCAAAAACCACCTGAATAATCTGTCTGTATCAATTTACTGCCGAAATTAATATATAAATATAGTATGGTAAATGCTTAACAGATAAAAAGGTACCATAAAATATCATTTTATTATAATACTAAAATACTCGTCTCATTTAAGAAAACTCAGAAAATACTCATTCCGAGTTTCAACCAACCCCGTATACTAAAATTAAACATTTTGGTATACTATTAATAACTGACAATAGTAGACTATATTAAAAATCGTTTAAACATAAATTAATAGAAGTTTGGATATCAAATCACTAACAATATGTATAGGGTGTGAATGTTCCTACAATATTAACAAAAAAACGTAATTATATTTTAAACTACCTCGTACAATATTTCAAAACACTATATTTTATTAAAGAGAACATCGAGTAGAATCCAAAAATGTAAAAATATACAGGGTATTCCATTTAAAGAAACATAAATTTTTGTCACCCTGTGAAAACGGGCAGCCCTGTATATTAGAAAATACTGTTAAATCATATAGTCCTATCTGTGGCCCATGTTTTACCTAAATAACTTTTTTTGTATATCTTACGACAAACCAGTAATTGGACTTTGTCACAATAATGCCCTACCCGGTATACAAAATAACCATAAAACCATCCTGCCTCTTTGTAAATAGACTTATATTAAGATTCTTGAAACATGTACAAAATGGCATGACTCAGAAAATCGTTGACTTTTTCACGAATTTTCCTACAAATCTAGGACTCCTGCCGTCTTACAAGAACCGTTTAACCTTCCTGCCGAGTACCGAAAAGGTATTGATTGTATTTGAGTATTATAACTTTTTAAAGGCAGGACTAAGAAAATCACGGAATCAGGGTGAAAATTTTCCGCAGAATTTTCCAAGGGACAAGTATACTTAAACATTAGGAGACGTCATGCCAATATTTTTTTTGATCATTTTGAAATAAATATGTTTAGTTTATTTAGTTGGCAGGAACTTGAAAATCATGAAAATTTCATTATTTTCCTTACATGTTTGTATACATATATACTCCGTTACGCCGTTTGCAACCCTCCTGCCCAAAAAATTTTCTTCATAAAATCGATAGTATCCTGTCTATCTACGGATATGGCAGGACTTAGAAATTCATCGCAAAACCCTATTTTTATTTTTTGGGAAAATCTAATTTTTACAGGAAAATGTCACAGGAAATTTGTGGATGTTTCCACATATTGTAAGTACATCGTCTACATCGTCTAAGTACATCTTGCAAAAGGCAGGACTTAGAAAATCGTGGCTGAACTTCTGTATAATATCTCCCGGTCTAATAGTAGGTGGCCAGACTGAGCTGTAAAATATCGCGCAGCAACATCGAACTGGCCCATCTTTGGCGTCGTGTCGCAAACGAAGGGACGAATTCATTTTATTGGCCGTCGCGTAGTGCGTGGACAGACAAGCGTGTTTGACTGCGAGCTACATTTTCGTTAAAAAATTAACTAAACCCATTTATTATTTTTAGGTCTGGATCCCGCGTATAAAAAAAAAGTTGATTAACAGCAAGCTGAAAATTTGTTAATAGCTTAAGGGTGTCTAGTCGGACAAACTTTGATATATGGGACCACTGGAACAGGAAAAGTTTTAATTGTAGAATAAGTTAAAAATTTGGAACGTCAGACCACGAAAACGTCCCATGTATTTTGTCGGATAGAACTTCCAATTGATTTGTTACCCTTTCATGAAACTCTCATGCAAAAATCAGACTGCTATTTGTCACCTGTCATAATTACTGTCATTTGACATGTTCTACGTGTTCCACTCATTAAAATGCCCCGTTGGTGATAAATAGCAATCTGATTTTTGCAGGACAGTTTATAGTCGAGGAAATGAAGCTGAAAAAATGGGAAAACCTCGCAATTTTTTTGTCCAGCATCGATTTGTACAAAAATTTGGTATTAGGCTCATTACACCCTCTAGTTCATTTTCTATATTGAGCCGTTGTACGCTTTTGTTTTTTAAGGGTGAAAACTACCCCTAATTTTAAAAAATTATAAAATAACATTTTAAACTTTAATATTGTCAACATTTGGTTCTTATTAGTTACATAATTATTGTTTTATGCTTTAAGATATACTATCATAATATTTCAACCCTTAAAACCACCCTTGTTGGAGCTATATATAAAAAATTTACTTCTCCTAAAAACATAATTTCGGCTAGCATCGATTTACATAAAAATTTGGGATTAAAATGATCTCACCATGTACTTCATATTCTATGTACATCATGCTTATGGGCTTTGATTATTTTTAGGGGTGTAATTACCCCTTATTGTCAAAAATTTTATAAAAAAATTGTAAACTTTAATATGGGTAAAATTTGGTTTTGATTGGTTAAATAATGATTGTTTTATACTTTAGCATATAATATCATAATATTTCAACCCTTAAACACCACCCTTAATAACATTACAGTTTTTATAAGTAGATATTTTAATGGATCTATACAGAAAAATTAGAATTAAAGAATTACAAAAACATTTATTTACATAAAAATACAGATTTACAAATATGTACAAATACAAATACAAATAGTTTTTTAGTCATCTTCCAGTATACGAACCGGTTCTGTGGTATTATACATACATTGAAAATTATCCATAAGCGGACTATCCGAATTTTTCGAAAAAACAAGAATGTGTGTGTACTTTGTACGCACGTAAGAAGTTATACTTCTACTACATATTATGTGATTTTTAAGACAATACCAAAAATTTAAAAAAATAAAAGAATAAAACGCACACAAACACATTGAAAAATGCCACAAAGAAAAAATGATTTCTGAACGATAATAATTGTTGGCAAAAATTTTAAATACGCATTTTCTAAAAAAAATTATATAACAAATATACTTACAATCATAACATGCATAAAAAAATAAAAAATAAAACTTGCATCGGGAATTGAACCCGTGAATTTCGTGGCGGTTTAATTCGTAATCGAAGCGTAGACTCACTCGTCCAATCCCACATTATTTATAATGTGGAAAAATACGGTAACTGAACGTTTTACAGTTTGACAGTTGTTTTGAAAATTAAATTATGTAGTTTAAATTTTGTGGAAGAAAATATAAAAATATAACAAAACAGTAAGAAAACCATATATTAGATGAAGATTGGTAGAACTTTTGTGGGTAATCAAATTAAGTATGTAAATCAAAGCATTACATACCTACTAGATAAATAAATCTACGCCAAAAAATCATAATTTAGAAATAAAAATCGAACCTAATTTGGGATTTCTCTCTAAAATCCGCATTCTTGAGAAAATAAATGTATGTATTTCAACCTAATCCAAATGTATAATTACAATATGATTATAATAAAAACTACTTACCAAATTAGAATGAGTTTTGCTTGTCCAAAATAGTCCAAAAGTCCAAAAATATAGGTATATGAAAACTATTTAAAAAGGCAGTATAACTATTAACTAACTTTTGTTTGTTGATTCTTTTCACACAAATTTTAAAACGCAACAACCATAAATAGTCTAACTACAGCTGTGCCACAGCCGCCATATTGAATAATTTTTGACATGTCATTTGAACATCCAATCAGAACAAAGTTATAATGCGCATGCGCCCGGTCGCTAGGTTTTACCATATAAAAATTCATCCTCTATCGCCGGTAAAGAAGTATAACTTCAAAAATTCGTTTTATAAACATGGCTCTTTCATTTTTGGCGATAAAAAGTTTTTTCAAAAATGACTTTGTAGGATTTTTGAAGAGGAGTTATGTGTGACTGTGTAAACTAAATTCCGTAAGATCCCTTAGTTTTTAATTAGGGTGGGTTTAAAGGGCTCGAATATGGGGGTGTTTGCTCGTAAATATAGGTTTTAAACAGCTATATCTCGCTAACTGTTCACTGTAATGAAAATCTAAGGGAATTTTAGGTTTTAAAAAGCTACAGTTTAGTAGTTTATAATTTTTTTCGTATCTCCAGTATTTTCGGAGATATTTTGAAATAAAAGGTGAAAAATGGGTAATTCCAAAAAAATGATTTTCCTTTAAACTCCAATTTTTCTAAAATTAGGCCTTCTAGAGAGGTCAAACTTCTTGGGTGTATTGATAATACAAATATAAGAGGAACTACAGAAAGGTGAAGACCAATTTTTAATTAGGAAGGTAGTTAGGGGGTTGTTGTCACTGATTTTTTCATAGAGAAAAGCAGGTACCGACATTTTTTTGATCATAAGTCGCTTAATTTTCAGGCTAGAAACTTTTTATTAATATTTTTTGAGAGGGCTAACTATATGCTTGAAAAAAAATTATTCAAGTTTTCCTCCAAAAATGCAAAGTTTTTCCGTTATTTTACTTTGAATATTTCAAATTATGCATTTGACGAAAAAAGCTAAATTTAACATGCCGTATCTCGGTTTTTATTGGTCTTAATGATATTACAGAAAAAGAATTTGGTTTGTATTACTAAAAGATGCAATTTTGGTATCCGCAGTTTTTTTGATTAAATGCATATTTTTCGAGGTATTCTCAAAAAACCCTCTAAAAAAGTCGATTTTTTCATCGAAAAACTGTTATTTTCAAGCGCGAATAACTCGAAAAATATTAGTTTTACGAAGAAAATGTAAAAACATGCTTTTCTTAGAATTACTTTTTACATCAATTTTCATGGTTAAAATGTAATAAAAAAATTCCCGCCCCCCGAGATGGGGTGGCAACCACCCCCAAGGTTTTAGCGTACAGCGGTATGATATAGAAAATGATCCTTGGACTTTTCCCTACCTTCTGTGAAAATTTAAAGTAAATCCATGATGGACGAACAAATTGCGAGCAAAAATGCTTCATTTCCTCGACTATTAATGAAAGGGTAACAAATTCATTGGAAGTTCTGTCCGACAAAATACATGGGACGTTTTCGGAGTCTGACGTTTCAAATTTTTAACATGTTCCACAATTAAAACTTCCCCTGTTACAGTGTTCCCATACATCAAAGTTTGTTCGACTAAACATCCTTAAGCTATTAAAAAATGTTCAGCTTGCTATTAATCAACTTTTTTTCATATGCGGGATCCAGACCTATTTGTTTTCAAATTTTAAAATTTTACTTATACATAATTATAAGTAATTAGTTCTGTCGCCAGTGGGGGTACAACGGCCTCCTTAATTCAGATGGACTTACCCAAGTTTTTTTATGTATTTTGACCCGTAGAACACGAATTTTTTGGGTAACAGTCTGTCCGGATGTTGATAAGGTTGTTATAAACAAAGAACTTGAGGAATCACATAACAGCGATTTTTCGCAAAAAAAAACATTTTTGTTGTATTTATTGGGTCATTTTAAACAAAAAATGTTTTTACAAGTTTTTTCGTAGGGTGCATAGTTTTCGACATAAACGCGGTTGAACTTTAAAAAAATCGAAAAATTGCAATTTTTGAACCCGAATTCTATCGGTTTTGATTACTTTCATTGCTAAAAATTATTTTTTTTATTGTTAAACAAAGCTATAAGCACATAGTGACTGAATGATGTTTTCCCTGCATTTCTCATTTGAAATCGAACGAGTAGGCGCGCATACAGACAATTTCTACGTAGATTACGTACATTAAAACGCATGCGTTGGGCACAGGAAACACTATTTGTTTATGGCTTTGTTTAACAAATAAAAACTTAATTTTTAGCAATGCAAATAATCAAAACCGATAGAATTTGACTCGAACTTTCAAATGCAGTAAGCAGAATTGCTATTTTATTTTTTAATCAAAAGTTATTCGGGTTCAAAAATTGCACTTTTCGATTTTTTGAAAGTTTAACCGCGCTTATCTCGAAAATTATGCATCCTACGAAAAAACTTGTAAGTCCATTTTTTGCTGAGAATCACCCAAAAAATATAAAAAAATGTTTTGTTTTGCGAAAAATCGCTGTTATGTAATTCCTCAAGTTCTTTGTTTATAACAATCTTATCGACATTCCGATCAACTGTTACCCAAAAAATTCGTATTCTACGGGTCAAAATACATAAAAAAAATTTGAGTAAGTCCATCTGAATTAAGGAGGCCGTTGTATCCCCCCTGGCGACAGGACTAAATCTTGTTGTTAATAAAAAAATATTCATGAAATTATTTTAATTTTGAATTATAACCAGTCCTATAAACAGGACTCTGGGCGTTATAGTTATCATTATCATAATATTGAAAGTATGTATGCATGCGTAAAACAGTAACGAGAATGAAAATTTTTATTTACATCTATTCCTGTTTTCATTTTCCACAGTATGTTAGTGGTTTGGCTTTACAATTTTCTCCTTGGCATGGTCTCTGCTTTTCACGTTTTTCCATTGAGTGTCTTTTCCCATCAAATCGTACGTCCATAAAAATTTGTAATAAAAATAATAATAATAACGTTTTCACTTTTTTATGTTGGACAATGCTGGACACGGTGATCTCTATTTGGCACCTAGACTAAAACCCTGTATTTACATCTCGCGACACACGCCGTAATTTACATCCACGTGTGGTCATGCTTTTTACAGCGCTTAGGCGCCCATTGGTTTGACTACCTCCTCCACCAATTTTAGATGAAATCATTTCATCTAAAATTGGTGGAGGAAATCATTTCATCTAAAATTGGTGGAGGAAATAATTTCATCTAAAATTGGTGGAGGAGGAGTCAAACCAATAGGCGCCGTAAATTATCGCGCCGTAAAAAATCGCCCGTGTAGCCAAAGCCTTACTAAATTGTATGTTCCTGGGATTAGTAGGAGGTGGGAAGTAGTAGAGGGGATGGCTATTGGATATATTTTTTCAAATAAGAGGTGAAGGAGACTGCGAAAACTTATTACAGAAAAATTCCTATAACTCCGGTTCTACCTAGCGAACCAGTGCAAACTTGTGAATTCTGCTTTTCAGAGCTATGTTTCTTCTTATTGGATATGCTTTGGAAAAATAATTAATCAGTGAAAAACCTTACCGTCAATAACATGTCCTTGCACAAAAGTCCATTTTTGATCACCTAATTCGACAGATACCGATTTTGCACCATACTGAACGGCACTATTCAAATTTATATCATAGGATGGCACAAACCAATCACGTGTATGCTCCCATTTAATAAATGGTGAAATCATCCTTGTGCCTCTACTTACAGGGAATGACACTTCTGGATACAATTTAGCCAACTGAGGATTGTTGCCATTAACATATAAACTAAAAAGAAAGACAAGTACTGTATTAATACTATTAATTTAGGAACCAGGGAGGGTAACTATGCACTTTTAAGTCTCCTCGGTACCTTGACGTGTTTTTATGTTTTTTTTTTTTGTAAATTTGTATCTTTTTAGTCAAAAGAGACAGGAACTAAACTTCGAATTGTTATTCTCTGCGCTTTTTAAGATGAAAAATACAAAGCAGAACAGAGTGGTGAATTAGTCAACAAGGGGATCTATAATTGCATCCACGACTTGTCGTTCACCGTGATAACAATTTTTAGCGAACTATAACGAACTTTTATACCCACAAAATGAATACAAATAAAGTAAATATAAAGATTATTCAGATTTGATTACAGAATAGGGCCTCCACTATGCGCTTACACGTATTTCGACTTTAACTTTTAACTTACTGGGTATAAATAACAAATAATTAAAAAACGGTCTGCGAAAACGTGCGAAGATTTCCGGACTATCAGCCTTATGAGTCATGCACTTAAGATTTTTCTTAAAATCATACATGCCAGAATTTACAAGAAATGCGAGGAAAATGTCGGTGAAATGCAATTTGGATTCCGCGATTCCATGGGTACACGTGAGGCACTTTTCACCTTACAAGTTCTACTTCAGAGATGCCGCGATGTTGGTTGTGATGTCTATGCTTGTTTTATTGACTACGCCAAGGCATTTGACCGTTGCCAGCACCAGGAAATGGTCACCGCCCTACAAAGTATAGGATTAGATGAGAAGGACATTCGGATCATCATAAATTTATACTGGAACCAGCGTGTTCAAGTCAAGGTCGAAGACCAGTTGACCGACCAAGTGAAGATCATGCGAGGAGTAAGGCAGGGCTGTGTGCTCTCGCCGACTCTTTTCAATATATACTCTGAGGAAATTTTTACTGAAGCCCTCACAAACCTAGAGATGGGAATCCGAGTGAACGGTGAATACATCAATAATATCCGCTACACCGATGACACTGTATTACTAGCAACCAGCCTAAATGATCTACAGGCCTTACTAGACCGTGTGAGAACTGTGAGCGTAACATACGGACTGAACCTTAATACTAAGAAAACTAAATTCATGGTTGTCAGCCGTGTAAATTTAGATCCCGGGGCACTAATGGCAGATAGTGAAGAGATCCAGAGAGTCGACAGATTCACTTACCTCGGAACTACCCTCAACTCATAATGGGACCACGCTCAAGAGATTAGATCCAGAATTGAAATGGCACGGTCTACATTTATCAAGCTGAGATCCTTGCTGTGCTGCAGTGATCTCAGTTTGGGAACCAAGATGCGGATAGTGAGGTGCTACGTTCTTCCAGTGCTACTGTATGGAGTTGAAGCCTGGACACTGACGCAAGCCACTGAAAAGCGGATTGAAGTCTTCGAGATGTGGATCTACAGGAGGACACTAAAAATATCTTATGTGGACCATGTCACCAACATTGAGGTCCTACAGCGCATGACAAAAGAAAAAGAAGTGCTTAATTTAGTAAAACAACGTAAGCTTGAGTACGAAGAAAAATATCGAGTTCTTCAACTCGTCATGCAGGGCAAAGTATTTGGCAGGAGAGGACCGGGACGCCGTCGTATCTCGTGGTTGAAAAACCTCCGACAATGGTTTGGGATAACCTCCGCAGAGCTGTTTCGCAGAGCAGTCAACAAAACAATGATAGCCTTGATGATCGCCAACATCCGGACCGGATAAGGCACTGAAGAAGAAGAAGGGTATAAATAGTCGAAGCAATAAAGCACTGTACCCACGAAAAAAAATGACAAGACAGACCTTAATAATTCTTTTTTCATTCGATTCGTGAAAGCTCCAGGAAACTTTGTGACCCCTAGCCATGATATAATATTGAGAAACTGCATACAAAAAATGCATTCTTAAAGTGCATCTCAAACAGACAATAAAAAAAATTCAGAACTCGTCAATTATCGGCGGAAATGAGTTCAATTTTGTTACTCTGAGGTTTTTGGGGCCACTGAAAACGAATATGAAGTTGGAAGTGATCTCCGGAGTACCTGGTGCCCAGGCTACCTACTCTTTACCTCGTCTTCTGGTGTTTCTGGCAAACTAATTAAAAAATTAGTCAAAAATCATTACTTGGGGGTTTTTGGAGTCGGTGACGACTAGGGATGGCGGTTTTTGACACAACACCGGTATTCGATTATACCGGTTTTTTTTTCGCTTACGGTTTAACCTGGCGGTTATAACCGGCCCAAAAAACCGGTTTTTCCAAAAACCGGTTTCCGGTTTTTTTAATCCAATAGGTTACAATGTTACATTTACAATGTACTTTAGTTTGCGATAGTTAGTTTGCGATAGATTGCGATAGTTACTTTAGTTTGCGATAGTTTGCAATGTACTTTAGTTTACACTTTAGTTTGCGATACTCCAATCGACTCGATAGTCGATATCAATATGATCAAAATTAGTACTATCGAAAGAACTTTAATATCAATATACATAATACACAATTTTTAATAAAACTATTTTATTGTATTAGTTATTATATTTATTTATTATTTTATTATTACTATATATTTATTGATTTATTAAATATAATATCGCGTAAGATTAATATTAGTGCAGTCACTAAAGGTGGATATGAGCTATTACCTCCGATTTCGTTGAACCTCCATCGATTTGCATGAAAATTGGTGAGTGGTTAGAGGATATATCAAGGAACAAAGGTGACATGGTAACAACTTGCGCTTTTAGCCTGGGGGTGGATGCCACCCCTTCTCGTGGGTGAAAATTGGATTTTAATTGGATAATGCAATTTATCTTTTATTTTTACTACCATCCAAAAAAATTATCATGTATTTCTTTTAACACGTTTGTATATTTGTATAATAGTTACATTTTAACTCATTTATTACTTCCTGTATGGGTGTATCGTTTTGAAAACGTAAGGAAATCCTTGGAGATTCGTATTCGTAATCGGTAATTCGATGAACCTAATAGCCGGTTTTTACTTTAAAAAGAAAAAACCGGTTATAACCGGGACAAAAAAACAACCAGTAAAACCGGTTATTGCGAAGTAAAAAAACCAGTTTAAGTTAAAACCGGTAGGTTTTTCCCATCCCTAGTGACGACGAATAATATAATAATTACTCAAAACTTGATACTTGGGAGGTTTTGTGCTCTCTGAGAACGTATTTAAAATCGAAAACGATCTTCTGCACCACTTTTACGTCATAGAGTTTCATTTCATATCTTTCAAAAATAATACATATTTTTTTAATTTGGCGCTTCAAATTCTGTTGGTAGCATTGATGAATCTTTATAAAATCGATGGTACCACTGCGTATGAAAAGAAGGAGAGAATGGAGAAAGTAAAAAATACGATCTCCCGCTTAAAATACAGGGTGTCCAGAAACTCTCCCGACAAACGAAGACCGGAGATCCTTCAGGTAATTTTAAGATAATTTAACTCAATTCACCTAGTCCGAAAATGCTTCTTGAGGGAGCTAGAGCTCTTTGAAGATGGCGTCTGGGAATTAGTTTTTCTTAAATATCTCTTAAATATTTTCTTAAATAAGGGATGTAAGGGATAGTGATGCGCAATACACAGCCTCTCCTATTCAAATGTCAACCTCACCTGCCCGTGAGATGATCTCGATCATGATCATCCGGTACATCCTGCTAGATAACAAACGAGGCGCTGACGTCCGAGTGATTGCCGGTATAAGCAATCCCCCACTTACTGACCAACAGCTTCGGGTGGAAGAGTCGGTAAGTGGAAGGGCACCTTCTTGTCCTAGAAATGAGAAATCATTTCTAAAGGCGGACGAACCAGGCATGGTCAACGGCGTGGAGATGCATAAGGCAACGGGAAACCAATGCATTAAAGGCTCATAGAGCATCCCTAGTTAATCATCATGACTAACAACATAACCAAACACTCTACTGATCTTGAAACTCGGAAAACAAGATCCGGCAGAGGAGGAAACTCACAAGACTGCAAGGCCTCCCCGGTCGTCAACATGCGAAAACCTTGCAAAGTAGCGACGTGGAATGTTAGAAGTCTACATCAAGCTGGAAAAGTACATAATGCCGTTAATGAAATGGAAAGGCTGAATGTAGACATTTTAGGAATCAGCGATGTCCAATGGCCCGACTCAGGAAAGATGAAAATCAACAATAAAACAATATACTATTCAGGAAGTCAAGACGGTTCACACAGATATGGTGTCGGGATAATACTAAACGAACACATGGATAAAGCTGTAGTAAATTTCATTCCATACTCCAACAGAATTATCCTCTTACAATTAAATCAGAATAAACCCAAATTAAACATAATACAAGTTTATGCTCCGACTGCGGACAAACCAGAGAGCGATATTGAAACTTTCTACGAAGACCTAGACAATATTTTAAAATCCATTAAAACGCAGGATGTTACAATTATAATGGGAGATTTTAACGCAAAGGTTGGAGACGAAAAAGTAGAAGAATGTACAGGAGGATATGGTCTGGGCAACAGAAACGAAAGAGGTGACAGGCTTATCGAATTTTGCCAAAACAATAATTTTATCATAACTAATACATTGTTTAAAATGCCAAAGAGAAGACTATATACCTGGAAGTCACCAGCAGATCAAGAAGGGAGAATTGTAAGAAACCAAATAGATTATGTATTGATTAGACAAAGATACAAGAACGCAATTATATCTTCAAAAATCTATCCAGGTGCCGACATAGGATCAGATCACAATCCAGTAGTGACCAAAATTAGGCTCAAAATGAAAATAATAAAACGCAGAACAACAGATGTAAAAATCGATACAAGTAAACTAAGAAACCCACTCATAAAACAACGCCTGACAGATGAAATTAATAACCGTTTAATGAATGTTAAAGAACAAATCCAGCAAAATACTGAAACAGAGACAAAATGGTTATTAATAAAGACAGAAATAGATAAATGTCAAAAAGAAATTTTTACACCAACCAGATACAAAAAGAAACAATGGATGACGGAGGAAATCTTAGATTTAATGGAAGAAAGACGTCAGCATAAAAACAAAGATAATCAGATGTACAAAAATGTGGATAAACAAATAAAATCCAAAATTAAACAGGCTAAAGAACAGTGGTTAAAAGAACAATGCGCAGAAATAGAAGAACACCAGAAAAGACATGATAATTTTAACACACATAAAAAAATTAAGGAATTAACGCAGATCAACAGAAAAAGAAAACCGGGAATACTAAAAGATACAGATGGGAAACTTGTGTTGAGTACTAACGAAAAATTAAAGAGATGGACAGAATACATAAATGAATTGTTCAAAGACAATAGAACAGAGCAGATGGAAGTCGAAGTAGAAGATGATACGGTTTTGAAGATATTAAAAGAAGAAATTAAATCGGCATTAAAAAAACAGCAAAAATGGTAAAGCAGTAGGTCCAGACCAAATCCCAGTAGAAAGCTTAAAATGTATAAATGATGAAACCTTAGACATTATCATAGACTTGTTTAACACAGTGTACAAAACAGGAAACATACCAAAACAATGGTTACTCTCAACCTTTTGTGCTATCCCTAAAAATACAAACGCTAAAGATTGCAGTGAATACAGAACAATATCATTAATAAGTCACATTCTCAAATTATTCTTGAAAATAATACATGGTCGTATAAACAAAAAACTAGAAGAAGGAATAGATGATAGTCAGTTTGGGTTCAGAAACGGACTAGGAACCAGAGAGGCGTTATTTGCTTTTAATGTGTTAGCTCAAAGATGCATGGACATGAATGTGGATGTGCATGTTTGTTACGTTGATTTTGAGAAGGCTTTTGACAAAGTAAGACATGAAAAATTAGTCCAAATTCTAAAGACAAAAAACATAGACAAAAGGGACTTACGAATAATAACAAACCTTTACTGGAATCAAAGAGCACAAATTGTAATAGATAACGAACCCAGTCCAGAAATTGAAATCAGGAGAGGAGTTCGGCAGGGATGTATTATGTCTCCATTACTCTTTAATGCATATAGTGAAGCCATTTTTGAAGAAGCATTGCTATCTCAAAGTGAAGGAATAATAATTAACGGAAGATCTATTAACAACATAAGATATGCAGATGACACCGTGATTATAGCAAGCTCTGCTGAACAACTCCAACTACTACTGAACAAAACAAACAATTTCTGTAAAGAATATGGACTAAAAATGAATATAAAAAAGACCAAATACATGATAATAACTAAGAAAACAAACATACAAACAAGCATACATTTGGGAAATGTACCGATAGAAAGGGTTGATAAATACAAATACCTAGGAACCTGGATTTCAGAGAAAAATGACCAAACAACAGAAATAAGGACCAGGAGAGAAATAGCAAGAAATGCGTTTGTAAAAATGAAAACAGTTCTCTGCAACAAAGACCTTAGCTTAGAACTGAGAGCAAGAGCTTTGAGATGCTACGTGTTCTCGATACTACAATATGGACTTGAAAGCTGGACATTAAAGCAAGAACACATAAATAAGCTACAGTCATTTGAAATGTGGTGTTACAGAAGAATGCTTAGAATAGCATGGACACAGAGGAAAACGAACACGGAAGTACTGCGAGAAATGGGTAAAGAATGCGAAATAATAAACACAATAAAAATAAGAAAGTTACAATATCTGGGACACGTAATGAGGGGACCGCGATATGAAATGCTAAGACTGATAATACAGGGAAAGATAAGAGGCGGAAGGAGTATAGGAAGAAGGAGAGTGTCATGGTTAAAGAATTTAAGGGACTGGTTTAGATGCAGTTCTATAGAACTCTTTAGAGCAGCGGTGGATAGAGTAAAGATAGTGATGATGATATCCAACCTCCGATTAGGAGACGGCACTTGAAGAAGAAGAAGATCTCCAGAACACTGTTATTCAGAAAAACGAAAACTGGTACGCTTATTTACCTTCCAGAGGTAAATCGATTCCATCAATTACGAATTTCTAGTACCGGTCATAGGCGCCCATTTTGGGTAGGGCAACTGGTATTTTATCGCATAACTTTTTTCTCTTTAACTTCTAAAAGGATTATTGAATTGTGAGGTATTCTAGTACTAAAAGGTACTCTTGCTTTAATGCGATAGAATGCACTGTTTTCTAGAAAAATCAATTTGAAAATTTTTCGTTTATTAAATTTGAAGGAAATTTGAAAATTTTTGTTAAAAAAAGACGGTGTATTTTACCGATTTAATCATAATTTAATCATCAAGTGTCAAAAATGCTTAAAAATGAAAGACAAAAAAGTTATGCGTAAAATAACCATTGACCTACCCAAAACGGACGCATATGGCCGGTTCTAGAATTTCGCAACTAAGGAAATCGATTTATCTCTGGAAGATAAGTAAACGTGGCACTTTTAGTTT
Source organism: Diabrotica virgifera virgifera (assembly GCF_917563875.1). NCBI lineage: Eukaryota > Metazoa > Arthropoda > Insecta > Coleoptera > Chrysomelidae > Diabrotica > Diabrotica virgifera. The sequence goes on along the minus strand of NC_065445.1, from coordinate 22,341,688 downwards.
TTCTAAATAGTTTATTTTTGAAAATTTTTTTTCAAATTCAACAAAGGAAAAATTTTAAAATTGATTTTTATCGAAAACGGTGCATCCTACCGACTTAAAGCAAGAGTACCTTTTAGTACTAGAATACGTTACAATTTACTAATCCAGTATAGAAAATGCTTAGAAGTTAAAGATAAAAAAGTTATATGATAAAATAACAGTTACCCTACCCAGAACGGGCGCCTATGACCGGTACTAGAAATTCGTAATTGATGTAATTGATTTATCTCTGCAAGATAAATAAGTGTACCAGTTGTCGTTTTTCTAAATAGAAACGTTCTGGAGATATTTAAGCAAAACTAATTCCATGACGCCATCTTCAAAGGGCTCTATCTCCCTTAGGAAGCATTTTCGAACGAGGTGAATTGGGTTAAATTGTCTTAAAATTATCTGAATAATCTCCAGTCTTCGTTTGTCGGGAGAGTTTATGGACACCCTGTATATCCGTGGCTTAGTGCTGAAAGGACCAATGTTAATATTTAACTTTTTTGTACAGCTTTATTTAAAATTTAATATTGACAAAACAAAACGCAAAAAATTGACAGTATACTTCCTACTGTTACCTTTCACCCAACCTTCACACAACATTTAAAAAGTATTTACTTCCAAGTCCAAAGTTGGATGCATGGAGAAGGTGAAGACAGTTTGGATCCAACACAGTGGGGATGGGAATTAATGGATAAATCGTTAATTCCCATAAAAATGACTCAAACGCCTGGTCCACCCAGTATAATGAATTTGATATTCTGTAGTTGCAAGACGGACTGCGAAAATTCATGTGGGTTCAAGAAACATGGCCGTTGTATGTAAAAATTGTGAAGGTGTAAATTGTACCAATACATATAGTCTAATAAATCCATTGGAAAGCGAAGAAGAAGAAGAAAATAATGAAATATATGCATCTACGTATCCATCCATTTAAGTGTATTTTTTTTAAATAAACGTATTTTTATAACACAAAATCAAAGAATTCGCATTAAAACCAACTGCAATTTACATTACATACCCTGAAAACCATTAACATTCAGAAATTTACTTTCGGTGAATCCAATAACTTCCACATTTGGAGGTTTGACTGATTGTATAACGAAAATTCCAGAAGTTGACGTATAAAATAGGTATTCTAGGCACCAGGTACTCTGGAGATAATTTTCAATGTCATCTTCTTTTTCAGCGAGCCCAAAAACCCCCCAAATAATGATTTTTGACTAATTTTTTAATGAATTTGCCGAAAACTCCAGAAGACGAGGTAAAGAGTAGGTACCCTCGGTACCAGGTACTCCGAAGATCACTTCCTACGCCACATTCGTTTTCAATGACCCCATAAACTCCCGAGTAACAAAATTGAACTCATTTCCGCCGATAATTGACGAGTTCTGAATTTTTTTATTCTCTGTTTGAGATGCAGTTTAATAAGGCATTTTTTGTATGCAGTTTTTCAATATCATGGCTAGGGGTGATAAAGTTTTCTGGCGCATTCACGAATCGAATGCAAAAAGAATTATTAAGATCCGTCTTGTCGTTTTTTTTTTCGGAGGTAAGGCCCATTTTAGTGCTTTATTGCCTCGCCTAAAAAGGTACTAGTTCGCTTAAGATTGTTATCACGGTGAACAAAAGTCGTGGATTCAATTATAGATCCCCTTATCGACTAATTGTTCACCACGGTGTTCTGTTTCCATCTTAAAAGGTGCAGAGTAGGGTGCATCGAAAAAGGCGGAATTTTTTTTTGCGATGGAAAAGTAATACCTCACAAAAGTTGCCCAATCAACTGTTAAGTATTTTGGTATAATTTTTTCGAAATTGGAAAATATCTTCTGCCCCCCCCCCAAGACAATTAAAAATTTTGAAAAAATGTTAACAGACGATAAAAATTTTTATTTCGAAACGAAAATGTAATAGCTCACAAAAGTTGCCTAACACACTATTTAGTATTTTAGTAAAATTACGTTGAAATTAAAAATTATTTTCTGCCCCCCCATGGCAACTAAAAATTAGAAAAATACATTAATATGCGAATTTCTTTTGTAAGGGAAATATAATATATACCTTATAGAACTTGAATAAATAAATTCGGTTTTAATTGGAAAATATTTTCTGGTTTCACAAGGCAATTAAAAATTTTACTTAAGAAAAGTATACTAAAACATTCTTTTTATAACAAAATAGCTTAACTTATCCGTCTCCCTGACGTCACCCAAGTTTTTTAATACTAAAATAAAAAACAAAGTGCAAAATTAGGTATATAAATATTACAAAAAAATATGGTAAAAGCATTCTTTCCGGAGATGTCTTTAGATTTAGCATTAACGTGAGGCATAGTTTTTCTGAAATCAATTCGCGTTTTTATAAATCCATCTATCGAATACGGTCCACAAACTGCTAGAGAAGCTTGTGTCACAAGCTTGACACATCGTTCTACACATTGTTTGTGGCAGTTATATTTCTCAATCTCAATATTAAAAGGGTCAAAGTTAGGATTCTTAATAAAATCTCGCAGATTGTCACTCGAAAATCTAGAGAATATATGTGGTTCTCTAAGGTGATATTCTTGTTAGTTAATTAACTCAAAGTAGTCGTTTGTATATCAAAATTTTTATAGGAGAAAGTTTGAAGACCCTCACCTTTTTTGATTTGGTCACTGGCAAACTTCTTTTGATGTCCAAGGGGTAGATCATTTGAATGTCGCAGACATACAAACCACTGAAGCAATTTTTTAAGATGTTCTTCTAACAGCCTTATTACACCACCCTTAACGCCAGTATTTACGACTGTTTCGTCCCATGCAATAGCTGGATTTGATACTTTCTGATATACCAGACAGCAGATACCTATATCCGAAATATTTGCACCCTGGCTCATGCACAAGTGTTATGTGTTCTTCCACGATTGATTGACCATAAAACTTGGTACAGTTTTTTAATTGAGCTAAAGTTTTGTCTTTGCGTCGGTAACTTTCTTCTTTTACCGTTGTTCTCTCTGATTATATTTGTTTTTGTTTTCCCTATCAATCGAGCTTATCACCATTTTTCTGGGACCTCTTTGATTTAATAGAAATTCGCGCTCATCCACTTTTTGAGATTTGCTACAAAGACAATTAATCAGAGTGTGACATTTGCATGCTGCAAGATCGAAACGTGGAGTTGTACTTTTGTTCTTAAAGCAGTGAATTTTATTTTTGTAAAATTCACTGTTTTGCCTGTTCTTAAATGGTTTCATAAGTTTCGTATATTTGTCATGATAGGCTTTTAAAGCTGAATAATTATTGTATGTTAAATTATTGGAATTAAAGCCCTTTTCCATATTTCATCCAATTTAATTGCAACCTGTTTGGCAATACCAAAAAATTCTGGCTCTTTCTTGCTGAGTTTTTATCCTCTTGCAACCACAAAACTTCATCGCTTGTTTGTATTTCGGTACCTAAAACATTTTCAGGTATATTTGGTGGTTGCCCAAAAATGGGGCGGTCCACAGCACATCTTGATTTTATTCCCCAAGGTCCTGGTTCATCTATTTTAAAGATATTTAATTTACAAACAACAATAATAACAAAGCAAGGCATCGCACCAAACATAAGTGAAAATTACACGCACGGACTCACGAAGCGGGACATTTCAAAGGGGTTGGGGAGACTGAAAAAACAAATAAAACTTTAAATATCGTTTAAATTTGTAATTGACAACATTTTAAGTTTTTTTAATTGATCTTAGATCGAGTTAGCACATATTTTATTCCAAATAATATAAATTGAAATTTCCATAAAATCAGATATTTAATAAAATTCAAGGTCGTTGGGGGAGCAGAAAATTCGCTTAGAAAAAAAAAATAAAAATACTAATATGCTGAAAAATAATACTAGCGACTTTTTCACGCTATTAGATATAACATTTCCAACTTTTATTTTTTAGATGTACCCTAGTGCAGAGGATAACAATTCAAATTTTAGTTCCTGCTTCTTTTTACTAAATACTTATTCGTAGATGGTGCAATTTGCATCTTTGGTAATTATTTTAATAATTAATTGATGGATTCGACCGTTACTTGATGGAAGTTCATTTTATCTAACAATAAAACACTGAAAACGTTTGTTTTCTATACTTCCACAAAATTTATTATAACTAAGTGACTACAGCTGTTTCGGCAGAGTGCCTTTCTCAAGTGATATATTTTACAATGTGTTTGCCTTTTTAAGTCTTCAACTGAAGAAGTTGAGGAGTGGGGGCTGTTTGTCTCGAGTTGGTCATTCAGAATTATATCTGTATTTTTCAGTTTATTAATTTCCATAGATTCTAAAAAAGATAGCTTAAGGCCTTTATTTTGAATATGCAGAATTTGAAACTCTTCATTGAAAGAATGATTATGATCTAGAAGGTGAAGTGCGTATGTAGAAGTGTCTGTTTTTCTATTGTTGAATGCCCTTTTGTGTTCTGCTATCCGTTTGTGAAAAGTTCTGCCAGTTTGACCGATGTACGTTTTCGGACAGTCACCACAAGTTAGTTTGTACACACCACTCTGTAGTTGCTTTCTCTTTCGACTTTTATTGTTCTTAATATATTTGCTTAAGTTGTTGTTAGTTGTTGTTGACCAATTTCTATCATATATTAATTCACTTCATAATAATATTGAGTTTACAATAGAAACAGAACAGAATAACTCCATAAACTTTCTGGATGTAACGATTTCCAGACTACACAACAAACATGAGTTCTCCGTATATCATAAACCTACCCATACTGACACAACTATACACAATTCATCATCCCATCCTACACAACACAAATTAGCAGCCTACCATAGCATGATACATAGACTGACAGAAATTCCCATGACAAAAAATAACTTCGAGATAGAACTAAACATCATTAAACAAATAGCAGTAAACAACGGCTATAACGAACAAACAGAACAAAATTTTAAACCAAAAACTCCATAAGAAAGCCCTGAAATTAGTGTATCCACCACCACAGAAAGAACCCAGTACCTTCTGCTCTCTCACATATAATGGCAAGATAACAACAAAAATAGCCAGATACATAAAAAAGAAAGGAATAACACCAGCTTTCAGAACTAACAACAACTTAAGCAAATATATTAAGAACAATAAAAGCCGAAAGAGAAAGCAACTACAGAGTGGTGTGTACAAACTAACTTGTGGTGACTGTCCGAAAACGTACATCGGTCAAACTGGCAGAACTTTTGACAAACGGATAGCAGAACACAAAATGGCATTCAACAATAGAAAAACAGACACTTCTACATACGCACTTCACCTTCTAGATCATAATCATTCTTTCAATGAAGAGTTTCAAATTCTGCATATTCAAAATAAAGGCCTTAAGCTATCTTTTTTAGAATCTATGGAAATTAATAAACTGAAAAATACAGATATAATTCTGAATACAGATATAATTCGACCAACTCGAGACAAACAACTCCCCACTCCTCAACCTCTTCAGTTGAAGACTTAAAAAGGCAAACACATTGTAAAATATATCACTTGAGAAAGGCACTCTGCCGAAACAGCTGTAGTCACTTTGTTATAATAAATTTTGTGGAAGTATAGAAAACAAACGTTTTCAGTGTTTTATTGTTAGATTTGAATAATTACATCGAAGAGATGAAAATATTTGATTCCATTTCAGTGCCTCTAGAGAGGTGCTCCAATGTTCTGTTCTGTACTCAAATCTGATTCATCTTTACTTTCATTGTATCTTTTTATTTTAACGTATACTACTTACATTCCCAAAATTTTTAAAAATCCGGTTAAATAGTTGTCCTCATGTTCAGAAACCAATGGAATAACTTCAACATCATCAGGAGCAACATCTAATGTTGTAATTGAACCAAAAGTGAGCACTAATGAATTACTTTTCGTATGCTCTAATTTATTGGAAATGCCGTTAACCAAAGCTTTGATGAAGTAATCGGCTGTTTTGAAATCTTTCTTATATTTTCCGTTGGTAGGATTTTCTAGAATGTGTGACAAGTTGGCCGATAATTCTATTTCTAAAAACATTATTAAACGATTAAAGAAGTTATTACTAAATTTTAGTTTTAAAAATGGACAAAGAATACATATACTAAAAAAATTGATTTAACATTTATATTTTTCAAGACTATGATAGAAATAGAAGCAATTTATTGCTTAAATATTTTCAAGTCGCCGTCCCAGAAGAATATTGACTTAATTGCAAAAAACGCAAAATAGTGAATAAATGAAGAGTAATCGTCCAGGAGCATCGGCATGACATTTATCCTTACAACGCTGGCTTTTATTTTCATCTATGGTGGTTCGAATGTCATTATCTCAATTTAATTCCCTAATTTCAACCCCATCCATAGTTGCGTCATTGTTCATCTTAACATTTTTTTTGAAGTTGTAATTCTTTAGGCGCGATTGAGAGTAAAATTTCATAATACTGCGCGCATGCGCACACAGACAGTATGGCGTTTAGTTGCTAAATCTTTCAAGTTATGTATAAATATATCAGTGCAAGAAAAGGTGTGAAAAGAATATATTAGTGTTTTTAGTAAATATATTTATTATAATTTTTGTGTCTTTGGATTTGTCTTATTCAGGAGTAAGATGAGAAAACATTTTATTGAATATTTATTATACTTCACCTTATCTGTTTGTTACCGTGAATTGTCATTAGGTACGTCCGAACCGATACAGATACAGTCCTCCTAGCGTATTTGGTATAGCATTCGGCTAGAGATCAGGGTTGCAAAAAAACATGTTTTTTTAATTTTAAACAAAACACATGTTTTTTTTTTGTTTTAAACGTTTTAAACATGTTTTTTTTTTGTTTTTAAATTATTTAAACAAATAAAACTTGTTTAAAACACATGTTTTTTGTTTTAAACCTTTTTTTGCTTTAAATTTTGTTTTGTTTTTAAATTTAATATTTTAAACAAATAAAACTTAGAAGAAAGCATTGTTTAAATCATATTTTCTTAAACATAACATTAATTATTGAAGGTGTTTTATCTATTATTCTACTAAATAATAGATAAGAAATTGCCTGGGGAACCCCAGACTATTTATTATTTATCAATTCGCATTGCAAGTTAGCTATTGCAATAACGTCTACTGTCAGTTATTTTGTGGTGACCCCAGCTCATTTTTTGGCAAATTTTCTTGATCATCGATCCATTATAAATTATCATCTAGAAGCATTTTCAGTTATTATTATTACCAGGCAAAGTGTGTACCCTTTAAACCATATGTTTTCTAAACATCTAACTGAGAAGTAAAACCATTGGCATGGTGGGGTTCTAAGAAAAATATAAATACTACAGCATTGAAACTTGCTAAACAGCTTCACAGAGCTATTGCATCGTCAGCCAACATAGAAAGACTCTTCTCATCGTACGGTTTACCATTCCAAACTACGTAATCGGCTAGGCCCACTAGGCAATGTCAAAGCTTCTAAGTTGGTTTCAATGTTTAAATAACTTAATTCCATCAGCGGTGACGTGACTGATCAGATTGATGATTTAAATTTCAATATTACTATGAGACTGAAACAATTTTAAGAAATTGATTAACTCTTGTATGCAAAATGTATTAAGTTTTGTTGATTAAAACAAAATGTTTAAAACGAAACAACCCTGCTAGAGATCGAGAGTTCTTGAGTTCGAATCCGGAGCAATCCTATACTATAGGTAGGTATTGTTACAGTTTTTCCGATCGAAGTTGGATGAATTTTGTTTTACTTAATTGTTTCATAGCATTGCCTGGGCATGAAAACCTTCAATCGCCTTTCCTCTATTTATTTTCTTTTGTGTCTGTGCATAACGCATGCATGTAACATTTCTTTCAAAACCTTCATATTATGCACCAAGTACCAAGTGTGCTGTCAGAACACACAACATGTACCACCTGATTACAAATTATGCACGTATGTGCTTCAGAGCTTTCTTTTTGTCAAATACAACAAACCACATCTGAAGAAATAATCTGAATTGTTTGAAAATTTTCTTCCTCTCTAAATGACGACAGTCCAGATGCTTCGTTAGTATTAGTATTAGCGTTGTATTAGTATAGTAACCATTAGTTTTTTCTCCGATTGCAATATCTTCTTTCAAAGCTAATAAACACACTTTTTTCAAGAAATCAAATAAGAGAATGCAGATAATTTCCTTAATAACGAAAATGTTCCAGATGTTAAGATGCCTATAAGAGAAATTAGTTCAAAAGAGGCTTTATAAAATGCTACTGCAATAAGAAACGCTCTTCAAAATTAGTACAAAAGATTCTAAATTTGGAAGACCAGGCAAAATGCTACTGCAATAAGAAATAATGCTCTACAAAATTATGTAAGTGTAAAACGTCTAACGTATTGTGCAACTCTATGTTCGTAAAAAATGACTTTTATTAAAAATAATCTAACAAAATAGCTGATCGGGGTGTGACAAGTCAAACCCCGATTTCATAAAATTAAATTTCGACCTTTGCCTGACCAACTTAGTCTCTCCTAGGTTTGACTAGTCAAAATCCGAAACTGTAACTTATTTCGGGCTTTGACTGAGACCGTCAGTCAGACCTGAGGATAGCCTAGTCAAACCTAGGAGTGCCTGAAATTCGGGCTTTGACTATAACATATACAGTAAATTGTAAATTAAAAATAAAAGAATAAAGAACAAGACGTCCTATATACTAATATACTTACTTATTGAAGAAGATTCCACTGATCCAAAGTTTGCTCTAAATTGATCCAATAAAGAGGATACATTGCTGGTTACATGGTTGTTGACCATATTGTTAACCTATAAATAACATTATTTGTTTAAATACCTATATATTGAAATGCGGCAATCCATTGCGATATGCTGAAAATTGATCTAAGACTCAATGGTGTAACGTATATGTTTCGTAAGCTAAGGCGCGGCGCAAATTGAACCTAAACGAGTCACAACCTGCGCCGGCTAGACGGGTAACCCGTGCATTTATTTTTCTAGCGTGCCGCATATTGAACACAAACCAGCCCAACCGTTGGCCATCGACTTGGCGAATAGAGACGGGCAAAATCAGTGCGGACATGTAACGGTTACTTTTGATACCGGTTTTAAGTGGTACTGATTATAAAATACAGATGTAGTATCTGTTCCTTGTACTGAATTGAGTAGGCAACTTAAAATCGGTAGTTCCGTACTTGTAACTAGTAACGTTTTAAAAATATCTTACACGGCCCTAGTAGTCGTAGCGGTATGACTTTCGAAAACATCCAATTTGATCATAAGCGGGTGCATATCTTACACTAAGTATTTTATTTCTACATACCACAGGCGTAGCCAGGTTTTAGTTTCGGAGGGGGTTCAAAAAAGTAAAACGACTAAAACTACATAAAATAACCTTTATATTCATAATAAAAATTTGAAATATGTTAATATCTTAACTTTTCGGGGGGGGGGGGGGGTTTGAACCCCAAAACCCCCCTGGCTACGCCCGTGCTACATACCTTTATAATAACAAGCATAAGTTAAACACTGCATTGACTGTGATTCCAAAAACGGTTCGCATGTTTTAAATAAGATTTTTGCGGATTATGTATTTTGCTAAAATATTAAATAACACAAAAAATACAATTCACAACCATCATTTAATTTTTAACGATAAACAAAAGTCTAATATGATGACAAGTTTGAAATTGATCCACTTTGTCGATAACAGTTTCATTAACAGATATTTTTAAATATCATGAATCATTTTCCAATGATTGTGTGGATCTATGTGGAGATTATAATTATTATGACACATTATGGTACTCCTTATTTTTCAAACAATATGCTCTTGTAAACGCATAACTTTGATTTATTGGCTAAACCTACATTAGATACGTCACAAGAAATTAAAAATAATTAACATGTAATAAATTCACTGTTTTAATCAGATATATTATATTCCCTACTATTGCAATAAAATATTAAAACGAATAAACGAAAACTTGTTGAGTAGTGCTGATTGATAAAACAGAGCAATAAAAGGTTATTCATAAAGATAGTGTAAAATATATCGCCGTTTATCATAAATACCATCCGTATTCATTTCAGATACTTCCATCTCGCAAACAAAAACACGTAAAAATAAACATCTGGCGGTGATGACTGATGCGCAGAACGGTTTACGCAGTCCGCCGACGCTGGTTGTGTCTCGCTTAGGTTCAATTTGCGCCGGGCCTAAGGCACGTCTTAAGCTTAAGATCTGTTGGTGCAATCAGGCATATATGAAATAACGTCTCGCTGGTTTCCAGTCCGTACTTCTATTTCTACTTCCAGGTTTTTTATGTTTACGACAATGTATTATTTTCAAGAATAATTTGAGAACATAGCGGAAGGTTAACAGATGCATAAAAATGGCCAGAGCAGCATTTTTCAAAATGAGATTTTTTTTTATTACAGAAATTCCAATCTAGGACTGAGAATAGAAGGAAAAGTAAATTATTAAAAAACTAAGAACAAGCTGAAAAAGTCTACAAAAATTGAATAAAAACAATGGTACTTACAATATTTATTTCTCTTCCTTTACAAGTACCATTTACTTTCTCAACGACGTCGTTAATAATACAGGCACATTCAAGAGTTTGTTTAAAAGTTAATATATCGTTAAAGTGCGCAGCCAGTAGTTCCCCGAAAGAGAATCCAAAACAGTTTGTTGGCTCAATTTCCAACATTTTGAAAATATCTATTACACCAAGTTGAACTAATATACTTCCCAGTATTTGATATTTAGGGCTACCTGATTCATGTGCTTCGAGAGCATCATTGATATTAATTCCTTTGGGAAGCAGAATTTTATGTGCCCTAAAAATGAACAAATGTATAATTAGTCTAAGAGCTAGTGAACCCTCCGACTAACGGTCGTCCTGTAAGGCTAGAAATTTGTCTAGTGAAAATTCATAGCATCCCAAGGCTAAAAACCATGACCTGGCAGGCATCAGCCGTGCACGTGTATCTACCAGGTGAATCGAAAAGTGCAAATTTAGTGGGTAAAATAAGAATATAAGACCTTGCCAGGCGAGGGGAAAGATTATGGGTTTTTCCTAAAATTATTTTTTTTGCATCGAACAAAGTTTTTTTAGGTTTTTTGAATAATTCCAAACAGAAAAGGTCTTTGTTGATTTTTCTCTTAAGTGAATAGTTTTTGTTATAATACACTCACCGGCAGAGAAAACGGGCACCCCAAAAATGGGTCATTTTTAATGTCTTGTATTTCCTAAACCTGATGTCCGATTTAAGTAACTTTTTAATATGTTATAGTCTTTTTCTTTATCAATATCGCTGTAATAATATTGTTGCTAGACAGGTACATTGTCATTGTATACAGAGTGTACGAATCAAACTGTGTTTTTTTCTCAAAATTTGGAACACCCTGTGGAATGTTCTAGCTTCTATAAAACACTAAAATTAAAACCCAACTATAGCCACAGACTTTCTTAACATTCTTTTTTTTATTCATTCGCTTATGTTGGATAATAAAAAAGTTAGGCACTTTAACAACTACCCCTGTTTTTCGTCAATACAGGGTGTTTTTCAATAAGTACGGCAAGCTTTACGGGATAATTCTGCATGATAAAATAATGACAGTTTGCTTTATAAACTTATGCCCGCAAATACTTCGTTTCTGAGATAGGGGGTGTTGAAATTGTTCTTACAAACTGACGATTTATTTATTGCTCTAAAACGGTTTGTGATATGCAAATGAAATTTGGTAGATTTTAAGAGCTAGTTATTGCGCATTTTTTGGCATACAATTGAGAATTTTATATTCCCCATTGGCGTGCATACGGGATATATCTAAAATATTTATACCCGTATGCACGCCAATGGTGAATATAAAATTCTTAATTATATGCCAAAAAATGCACAATAACTACCTCTTAAAATCTACCAAATTTCATTTGCATATCACAAACCGTTTTAGAGAAATAAATAAATCGTCAGTTTGTAAGAACAATTTCAACACCCCCTATCTCGGAAACGAAGCATTTGCGGGCATACGTTTATAAAGCAAACTGTCATTATTTTATCATGCAGAATTACCCTTTAAAGTTTGCCGTACTTATTTAAAAACACCCTGTATTAACGGAAAACAGGGGTAGTTGTTAAAGTGCTTAACTTTTTTATTATCCAATATAAGCGAATGAATAAAAAAACAGAATGTTGAGAAAACCTGAGGCTATAGTTTGGTTATAATTTCAGTATTTTATAAAAGCTAGAACATTCCACAGGGTGTTCCAAAGTTTGAGAAAAAAACACAGTTTGATTCGTACACCCTGTATACAATGACAATGTACCTGTCTAGCAACAATATTATTACAGCGATATTGATAAAGAATAAGGCTATAAAATATTAAAAAAATTACTTAAATCGGACATCAGGTTTAGGAAATACAAGACATTAAAAATGACCCATTTTTTGGGGTGCCCGTTTTCTCTGCCGGTGAGTGTATAAGCGATTAAAAATTTTGAAAATTGCGAAATCGGCCATTTTTAACCCTAAATCGGACATTTAACTAAAAATTTCAATGTTGCCAAGGTAGGTAAATATTATTTAAACATTGTTTGATGAAATCCCGAAGAGTTTTTGCAATACAATATCGAAAACCCCTTTGTTTTTTAATTGCTAATCAAGCGGGCGCGACACTGTAGTATAAGTGAGGACGTTTGAGTTTGCATAAATTCATTATCTCGAGAAAGGGCAAATTTGAAGAGAAATCCTCAGACAGGTCGATTTTTATTCTTAATTTAGGACTTTTTGGCATATATATAATACTAGTGACGTCATCCGTCTGGGCGTGATGACGTAATATATGATTTTTTAAAGGAGAGTAGGGGTTGTGTGATAGCTCATTTGAAAGGTTATTTAATTTTATATTCAGTAATATAGACATTAACATAATTATTTATACAGGGTGTACAAAAAATGTTTTATTAAATTAATTTAGACAAAAAGAAAAAAAATTGTTTGTACACGTTGTATAAATAATTATGTTAAGGTTTATATTACTGAATAGAGAATTAAATAACCTTTCAAATGAGCAATCACACAACCCCTACTCTCATTTAAAAAAATCATCGATTACGTCATCACGCCCAGATGGATGACGTCACTAGTATTATATATGCCAAAAAGTCCTAATTTAAAGATAAAAATCGACCTGCTTGAGGATTTCTCTTCAAATTTGCCCATTCTCGAGATAATGAATTTATGCACACTCAAACGTCCTCATTTATACTACAGTGTCGCGCCCGTTTGATTGGCAATTAAAAAACAAATGGGTTTTCGATATTTATTGCAAAGAACTCTTCGGGATTTCATCAATCAATGTTTAAAAAATATCTACCTACCTTACCAACATTGAAATTTTTAGTTAAATATCCTATTTGGGTTAAAAATGGCCGATTTCGCAAGGTATAACAAAAACTATTAACCTAAGAGAAAAGTCACTAAAGACCTTTTCTGTTTGGAATCATTCAAAAAACCTAAAAAACTTTGTTCGATGCAAAAAAGATAATTTTAGGAAAAACCCGTAATCTTTCCCCTCGCCTGGCAAGGTCTTATGCTCTTCAGAATCGCCTGTCATTGTAGACATTTCTTCTAAATGACTTACTCAAACACATACTTAAATTTAAACTTTACAGGAGAAAGTTTATTTTACCGCCTAAATTTGCACTTTTCGATTCACCTGGTAGATACACGTGCACGGCTGATCCTGCCAGGTCATGGTTTATAGCCTTGGTATGGTATGAATTATAACTAGACCAATTTCTAGCCTTACAGGAAGACCGTTAGTCGGAGGGTTCACTAGCTCTTAGACTAAATATTCATGACCTATGATTTTAAGAAATGTTTTTTAAAATTTAAAATTTCAAAAAAAATTATCAAGGAAATACCACTATGAATAATAAAAATACAAACTTACTTTTCTAACGTAACAGCAAACGCAGGTATCAGTTTAAGACATTGTGCTAGCTCGAACCATTCATTTAGTTCACCAAAAGCGAAGGATAACTGTGGTTTCTTTTCAGGAGAATTTCCTGTAAATCTATATATTTCTCCAGATTTTGCTACTATAGAATAACCCCTACAGCGATGGTTTAGAATTGGTTTTCTGAAATGAAAAGAAATTAAAATAAAAAAGTAAAATGGTACTCTGAATGATAGGATGGTATTTTTTATGTATTGTACCCTCGGAGATCCGTGGAAAAAATTTACACCCAAAATAACAAAATTCAGTTTGGCAACACTGTGTGAATGTTGATAGTAACAAGAATAACAGAACTGTAATTTAGTCCAGACAAATTAATATATTTTTGTGCCAACAAAAATGAGATTTTTCAACCAAATAATGTTTCACATATGATGTGCAAAATAATTTTGAATTGGTTTCTGCTAATGAGCTTGTTTTTTTTTGTCATTAAAGTAGCAAAAACTTTAAAATTTATTCATTATAATCATTATCGTCTAGTTCTCGTCTTATTATTTTCACTGTACTAATAACCGTCTACTAATTTACAATGATTAATGCGATGTTAAAACATTTTATCGTTAGAGGCTTCTTAAGTGTCTGAGACGTATCTAATTTCATTGATAAAATGCACAGTCCCACCGATTTCCACTTGAACCATACCATGTCCTATCAGAACGTTGGTTACAATCGTAGCTATCTTTTACAATTTTATTTACAGACACACTGAATCGCATGCTTGTATCAGCATCATCCCAATCTCGCAAGTTCTTCAACTATGAAGTCTTTCTTCGTCCTGGACTGCGCTTGCCTGCTAGTTTCTCTTGCATAATATATTTTGTAGCACTTATTTTTGAGACCGCTCATTATATGTCTGAAATAGTAGTTGATCTTTTAGTTGTTCTTTTTAGGAATATGTTGTATTATTATTAATTGACAAAAATGACAAAATGTTAAGTGACAATTGTTAAGTGGCAAATGTTAAGTGACAAAATGTTAAGTGACAAATTGTTAAGTGATAAAATATAGTGATTAAGTGATTGAATCTCAGGTTCCAAGGATTTTTAACCTAGCTAATCGATGATATACAGTAAATACCGTTGCTGTATGACGACTGTTCTAGAATTAACTAGAACAACCGGCTTCTAGAGTAGGTAAAACTATCAGTTGTTCTTAATATGTGTCACAACTTTGTGACATATCGATAAACATATTTCCTTACTTATATGATCTCAGTATAATTTATCGCATCTTCTACTACTTCTTAAATGAATACGCATGTTCGACAACTGCCCTTTTGCAGCTTCCAATTAACTCGAATATGGGAAAAGCCGTTAAATTACTAATCCATTGGAGTCCTCCGTATTTCCGTTGTAGTCCAGAGAAATAAGATTTTTCTCGTGACACATTCCCCTCCAGGCCGAAACCAAATCTTTCGAGTAGTATGGACATCTATATTAACCCTCCGTTAGTCGCTAGGATAAACGGAGCATCAAGAGTCGCTACGGTGTCAGAGACCGACAATTTAAAAAAAATAGTTATTGCTATAAAATTCATACAAATATTCCATATTGTGTATAGGAATGACTGAATAATATTTTTGAAAATGTTTTATTGAATAACAATGATATAAAATGAAAAACCCTAGTATAACAATTTGATCGATTTCATTTTCACTTCCCTCATCGTCAAAATAATTTTCATCGTCGCTAGGAACCATTTCCCATAATTCCAACAAACGTTTTTGTTCGGCTTCAAAGGACATCTATAAATAAGATTTGACCAAAGCTTATCGATAAAATGCAATAATAAGATGCTAAATCTTTACCTGAACTGCAACTTATGCCAATAAAGTAATAACCACACTGTTAGTCGCTACGGAGTCTTGCACCGAAAGTAGCTATAAAACTCGCACAATTGTACCCAAGTAGGTAATAATTTATACCAACATGAAGTTAGTTGATAGGAAGAGGTACAGAAAGTGGCGATAGAAAAAACCAGTTATTTTGTAAATCCCGAATGAATAATTCTGTCGTCGGTGTGTGACACCGATAGCGACTAACGGCGGGTTAATAACACATGTTTCCTGCAGCCGATTTTGATGATATACATAGTTATAAACACATGAAGATCAAAAAACGGTAAATTTTCGCTTTCTCGTCTATTACTAAAAAGTGAAATATTCTAAACAAATTTGAGAGTAAGAAACTCATAAATCATATAAAAAACTTCAATATGGCGTTCGCTGAATACGTCTATCCTTATTTGTTGCTTAGAAAATTGCAAAATAATTAATAAATTTTGAGTTTATATAAATGTTCATAACTTATGTAAAAATTAAGTTAGAACCTTCTTATTGCACGGAATGCAAAAATTTCTTGTGCTTAAATCATATTTTAAATTTTAAAGCAATTGGTCAAATAGTTTAAAAGTTATTTAATTTGCTTTTCCCAAATTCATTTTTTTTGCAACACTTTTGCAACACAAATCAGAAAATTATGAGGTTACAGTTATACTTCGGACAGGTTATGAAAGAAGAACATTTATACTATTAACTTAATTAAACAAAAATGACAAAAATTAATTTTAAACAGTGTAAAATTATTTTGCAAAAACCTAATGCTTACTTAAAAACAATTAGAATAACTTTTTAACCGTTACCCGTAGAAAAATTATTTTTTCATATTTGGAAAGACTGAATTTTTATACATATTTAGAAAGAAAAACAATTGTCCTAGGACAATTAGGGACGAAGTTAGTCCCCTGATTTTTTTAATTTACATGTTTTTGAAAAATAATTTTGCAGTATTTAGAATTATTTTTTTTTCATTTTTTTAAATTAAGTTAATAGTATAAATCTTCTTCTTTCATAAACTATCCAAAGTATTAGTGTAACTTCATCATTTTCTGACTTATAGCGTTGCAAAAAAAATTAATTTGGGATAAACAAATTAAATACCTTTCTGACCAATTACTTTGAAATTTAGGGTATGATTTAAGCATCAGAAGTCTCAGAATTCCGTGTAATAAGAACGTTCTAATTTAATTTTTACAGTTATGAATATTTTTTTTTTATTTTTTTTTTAAGTTATGAATATTTAAAAAAACTTAAAATTTATGATTTATTTTGCAATTTTCGAAGCAACCAATAAGGAAAGACATATTCAGCGAACGTCATATTGAAGTTTTTTATACGGTTTATGAGTTTCTCACTCTAAAATTTGTTTAAAATGCTTAACTTTTTGGTTATAGACGAAAAAACGAAAATTTACCGTTTTTTGATTTTCATTTGTTTATAACTATGTATATCATCAAAATCGGCTGCAGGAAACATATAGGTTATTAATACAGATGTCCATACTACTCAAAAAATTTGGTTTCGGCCTGGAGGGGGTTGTGTCACCAACAGGATATTTTTTTTTCCTTATTTCTCTGAACTATATTCACAATTCTCTCGTTACTCTCGTACGTCTTAGTCCATTCTTTCACGGTTTTTGCTCTAAATTTTAAAGAACCGCTTGGATTGATATGAAATTTGGCATACGCATAGCTTACATGTCAAAGAAAAAAAGTGATATTGTGCCGATGTGTGCTTTTCCCCTGGGGGTGACTTTCACCCCCTCTTGGCGGTGAAAAAATATATGTCCAAAATAAGTCCGGAAATGGATAAACTGACTAATTTTATGTAACTTTTGTTCTATAGAGCTTTTTCGCCAAGTCAACACTTCTCGAGTTATTTGCGAGTGAATATGTTCATTTTTCAACAAAACAACTACATTTTTAGACGGTTTTTCGCAAATAACTCAAAAAGTAAGTATGTTATCGAAAAAAACGTTTTTAGCAAAAATATAGCATGTAAAAAAGTAAAAAACATGGTGTACGCGTTTGGTCTCTGGACCTCGTAGAACCTGAGTTATAGCCAATGAAAAATAGATTCATATTCACCAAATTTCAAATAGAATATTTCGAAATGAAATATCCAAAAAATTAAGCAATCTTTGGGGAAAACCCATTATAACTTTTTAAAGTGTTTAAAAAAAGCTTTATTTTTGTTTTTATAAAAAGTTTCTAGCATTAAATTTAAGCAAGTTACTCTCAAAATAAAGTTGGTCACTTTTGTTTTGTCAAAAAAAAAATCGGGAAGACCACCCCCTAATTAGCAACTTAAATGAAATTAATCGTTACCGCTCCACAAATTATTTTGCTTATGTTGAGTTTATATGATCTGTAAGTTTCATCGATTCAAAGTGCTTATTTTTTAAAAAAATTCGTTTTAACTTAAAATTTTCAAAAATTTTAATTTTGAAAAATATGCATTTTTTCCAAATAACTTAAAAATTGCTAGAGATACCAAAAATCTCTAAAAACAAAAAAGTCAGTATTGCTGTTCTGAATATCACGTATTTTTTTGTTTCTCTGTTAGACAAAAATTGATTAAGATTTGGTGTTTCTAAATTTGCATACATTCGTGATCAGTGACTCGTTCAACCCCTTTTAACTAGAGCCCTTTCAAAAATAAGGACTTTGAACCGATGAAACTTACAGATCCTATAAACAATACATACACGAGTCAAGAAACTTGTGAAGTCGTAACGATTAAGTTCATTTGAGATACTAATTAGGGGGTGATTTTCCCGATTTTTTAGCAAAAAAAAGGGACTAACTTTATTTTGAGCGTAACTTGTTTACTTTTGATGCTAGAATATTTTTTTATAAAACAAAAATGAAGCTTTTTTTATACACTTTAATTAAGTTGTTATGAGTTTTCCCCAAAATGTGTTTCATTTTTGGTTACTTCACGTTAAAATATTCCATTTAGAATTTGACGAATATGAACCAATTTTTAATTAGTTATAACTCTGCTTCTACTACGTACAGATACGTGATATTTACACCGTTTTTTAAAATTTTTTATAGGCTATATTTTTGCTAGAAATGTTTTTCCCAGAAAATACTTATTATTTGAGTTATTTGTGAAAAACCGTCTAAAAGCGTGGTTATTTTGTTGAAAAAATGAACATATTCACTGGTAAATAACTCGAAAAGTATTGATTTAGTGAAAAAAACCTATAGAACAAAAGTTACTTAAAATTAGTCAGTTTATCCATTTCCGGACTTACTTTGGACGAATATTTTTTCACCCCCGAGAGGGGGTGAAAAGCACCCCCGGGGCAAAAGAACATATCGGCACAATATCACTTTTTTTCTCTGACTTGTTAGCTATGTGTATGCCAAATTTCATGTCAATCCAAGCGGTTCTTTAAAATGTAGAGGTTTTGCAATATTTTACTGTTAAAGAACGTAATATCTATAGTTTGGACAATTTCACGTTTATTACGCGAATTGTTATCGATTATCTCACTACCACGTTTAAGTTTGACACTCATAACACGGTCCAACTTACTTACGGTTCGCTAAAACATAGCAAAGTTGTATATTAAAATTAGTAATCGTTATTATTGTACAGTGTTTGTAAACGGTGTTTTGTGTTATAAAATAAAACAATTATCTCCATTTATTATTCACTTCAACACCGATTTACACCTTGCTTCGACTCGACAAAGGTAATCAGAGTCTTCGTATCAACCACTACAGAAGCTGGTTCCCATCTCATGTGAAGAACAAGAGACATTCACCAAGTCACTGTACCAACTGGTGAAGTGTCCTAAACAATAAGTATTAGTACAATTTATACTCACCTAAATACGTTATGTAATAGTCTAACATATTCAGCATCTAATGTATGTGACTTAATCTCATCGAAAATCGTCAAAAGTGCTTCAGATGTTCTACCACTGACACATATTACTCGTGGTATATCGTCCTTTGGAAGACCGCCGTTAATTTTTTCTTTAGGATTAGCTTTTAGCAGTACATGAGCATTTCCTCCGCCAAAACCAAAATTATTAATACCTTAAAAAAAGTTAAATCAGTAGGTAATATTTCAGATGTAGTGGATTTTGTCGAAAAAGGACGATTTCATACCCTAAAGCTGAAACTTGTTTTAATCGGTAGCTTATGATGGCAATAATACACAGTGTACCGAACATTTTCCATGGTAACCTATTTATTATGGTAACAATTTTTAAACAAATTATAAAAACAATTTACATGTATTACGTAATTCGTTTTCGAGAAGTTATTTCAGTTTTTCGTTCTCACGAATATGACATGGATGGATATTCATGTTTATTATTTAAGGGCACCTCGATATGTTTATATTAATTTGGACCGACAAAGGAATCTTGGCCATAAATTGTTCGATAAGAGCTCTGAGTTTGGTCAACAAGTCCAGATTTGTTTATGCTGACTCGTCTGAGAAAAAAACGTTGAGGTTATCCTGAGAACAGGCCTCGGTTATGAAAAAGCTGAATCGGCAATTTTGATGGGAAAAAGGTTGTACGATCTACTAAAATCCGTTTTGTTTATTGCTTTCATGATTGGATTGGATGTTTTTGATGGACATAGAGGGTGTGGCTTAGAATATGTCTAAGTGAGTTTTTCTTTGTCAAGATTTTAATTAAGGAAGTGTCTTAATTCTATAATTGGTTGATTGAGAAATATTGGTAGGAGATGGGATAGTTTTGGAAGAGGCGTTTCGTTTTTGCGGAGAGGGAGTTGAGGGGATCCATTGATTCAGTTCAGTTCAGTTTGAGCCGTCAAGAATTTAAGTTTTGGAATCGGGAGAGGCGAGAAGTTCCTTGAGCCTCGGAGTTTTGGTTAAGAGCCCAAGTGAGAATTTAGCGCATTTTGAAGTTTTTATGAAGAAATCATGGCGTTGCCGCGTTCAGGCAAGAAGCTGGTTAGTTTTGTGTTTAGGTATGTAATACACTATCTAAGTGTTTTTTAGAAGCAGTCATGAATTAACTGTCAATAATAATAATAATAAATACAGTCGAACCCGCTTATTGGAATAGCCTTCGTGCCAAGGAAAAGTATTCCTATAACCGGGATATTCTAATAACCGATCATTGATGGCTAGTAGAAACGTTTCGGGACCTCAAATTTCTATCCCTTAAACTGGAATATTCCTGTAACCGGTATTCTAATAAGCGGGGTCGACTGTACTTCAAGAAGTTAATTAGAAGTTATTTAAATATTTTAAAAGTCAATATGAGCAGAATCATTTGAAAGTTTATTTACTTTTGAACAATCATTTGGAAGTTTATTTATTTTTGTTGAAAATTTTCATGGAAACAACCATTTTTGTACTTTCTATGTAAATTCAGTGAAAGCTGAGTGTTTTGGACTTTGAAAATCAACCATGAAAAGATGCAGGACTACGTACAAGGTATTTTTTTGTAAACTTTTTATTTTTTTGGTAAACAAGATCTCTTATTTTTGTGAATCTGTAAGAAATCACAGTTCTTTTCAATTTTATTTTATTTCAACAAATACTGTCTGATTCATTGCAAAGTATTATTTTATTGTTGTCTAATTCCCTTTCTCTTGTTTCTTAAGTACAGCAATAATTGGCTAAATAAAGACATAAGGTAAGTTACGCTTATTTGCATTCATTTAAAATATATGTATTTTGTAATGACTATGTTTTTGTTAATTTTTGATTTGAGCTATCTTCTTTAATGTTTCTATTTTTGTATATTTAGGTTCCTATTTTTTGCTTACCGGTGGCGCCCAATATTTTAATTCTATTTGATTTTCTATTTTGATCTATTTCTAAGCTAATAAGAGAATATCAGTAACACCCCTCTAAGACCCACTCCCATATCTCTTCCGTACTGAGCAACCGTGGACAAGTCCCTCAAATTTTGTAACACAAGATCATCCCCTTTTATGACATATCAACATCTTGTCAATTCTGTTTATATTATTCCTACAGGATGAATTTCGTCGTTACGTTTTGGCAGCAAGCTCATCCAGTTGTTCCACTTTCAAGTGTTTTCAATACTATTTTACTACATATTGTTGGAGCGGCCGTGGGTAACGGCATAAACGCTGGCCTCATACGCCAGTAGACGTGGGTTCGATCCCTGCCAAAGACAAACCATTTTCATTTCCAATAATGACACGAGCCGTCTCACCGTGCCTCGGAGAGTACGTTAAGCCGTCGGTCCCCCTGGGCTAGTGTACATCGACACTAGTTACTTGAAACAGGGTTAAAGATGTAATTGGCGCTGGAACTATCCGAAAGGATCTCCCCGGCAAAAATGCCATACGATATTATTATTATTATTACATATTGTTTAGTTACCACTAGTAGTTTCTTGTAATTCAGATTATAAAGATTTTATAAGAAACTCCACCATTTATTTAATATTATGCATGCGTTCATAATTTTCTTGAAAAAATAAGGTTTATTTTATTTGGAGCAGTATTTTATTCTAGAGCAGTGTGAAGAATCATTCCGTAGTTGATGTAAAAGAACAAATACGAGTGATACAGGGTGAGTCATGAGGAGCTGTACATACTCCTCGTATAGAGGCTCCTATAGGGAACAACAAATGACCATTAAAAAGTGTCTGCTCCCATTGTTTAATAATATACAGGGCGAGTTTCGAATTTTGACAGAAATTTTTATTCGTCATAATTTTTGAACGGTCAAATCGATGTGTCTCTTATTTTGGTCAATCGTTACACTATTAACCCTCCGTTAGTCGCTATCGGTGTCACACACCGACGACAGAATTATTCATTCGGGATTTACAAAATAACTGGTTTTTTCTATCGCCACTTTCTGTACCTCTTCCTATCAACTAACCTCGTGTTAGTATATATACATTCTTACCTACTTGGGTACAGTTGTGTGAGTTTTATAGCTATTTTCGCTGCAAGACTCCGTAGCGACTAACGGTGTGGTTATTACTTAATTGGCATAACTTGCAGTTCAGGTAAAGATTTAGCATCTTATTATTGCATTTTATCGGTAAGTTTTGGTCAAATCTTATTTATAGATGTCCTTTGAAGCCGAACAAAAACGTTTGTTGGAATTATGGGAAATGTTTCCTAGCGAATATTTTTATGTTACAAATAACAATATGTATATTGTTATACTAGGTTTTTTCATTTTGTATCTGTTGTTTTTCAATAAAACATTTTCAAAAATATTTTTCAGTCATTCCTATACACAATATAAAATATTTGTATGATGTAGTCAAATTTGATTTTTTTAGAAAAAATTAAGTAATCGTGTGGGAAAAAAAATAAATATTCCATTTTAATTGCCTATTTGTCTAATTTGTAAAATTCATATTAGAGTTTTCAGAAAGCGTATACAGGGTGAAATTTTTTCTAAGACCTAAACGAATTAATTTTTTAAAGCCGGACCTGATTTTTTTCTAGTTTTAATTAATCAGTTGATTGGGTGGTAACATAAATTAAATAATTGTTCAAAAACAATTTTTTGTAATTAAAGTCATTTTTGTTTAAATTTATCACTTTACCAAACTTTTAATTATTCATAGTCAAATTAATTTTGTTATAAAAAATTAAGTAATCGTGTGGGGAAAAAAATAAATATGCTATTTTAATAGCCTACTTGTCTAATTTGTAAAATTTATATTAAAGTTTTCAACAAGCGAATACAGGGTAAAATTTTTTCTAATGCCAAAACGAACTAATTTTTTAAAGCCGGACCTGATTTTTTTCTTGCTTGAATAAATTAGTTGATTGGGTGGTAACATAAATATTTGTTTAAAAAAAATTAATTTTTGTAATATAAGTTAATTTTTTTTAAATCTATGGTTTACTTTACCAAACTTCTAATTATTCATAGTCAAATTTGATTTTTTTATAAAAGATTGAGTAATCGTGTGGGGAAAAAATAAATATGCCATTTTAATGGCCTATTTGTCTAATTTGTAAAATTCATATTAGAGTTTTCAAAAAGCGTATACAGGGTGAAATTTTTTCTAAAAATCAAATGAACTAATTTTTTAAAGCCGGACCTGATTTTTTTCTAGTTTGAATAAATCAGTTGATTAGGTGGTAATAGTGTAACGATTGACCAAAATAAGAGACACACCGATCTGACCGTTCAAAAATTATGACGAATACAAATTTCTGTCAAAATGCGAAACTCGCCCTGTATATTATTAAACAATGGAAGCAGACACTTTTTAATGGTCATTTGTTATTCCCCATAGGAGCCTCTATAAGAGGTAGGAGTATGTACAGTTCCTCATGACTCACCCTGTATAAGACAAATTCATATTGAAAATAAAGGAGAATTGGCAACGGTATGGCATACTGCATATATCGTCTATTTCTTGAAACATTCACGTCAGTAGTTAAGGGTTAAAATCACTTTTTTTAATAATTTGGATTATTCTAGGACGAACGTTGTTAAATAAATAAATAAATAAATAAATAAATAAATAAATAAATAAATAAATAAATAAATAAATAAATAAATAAATAAATAAATAAATAAATAAATAAATAAATAAATAAATAAATAAATAAATAAATAAATAAATAAACAAATCACAATTCCCAGAAAAGCCCATTTTAGCGTTTTTCAATAGGTTAGACATATATAGGTTAAAAAGGTTAAGTTAAAAAAACAAAAAGTATAAGATGAAAGCTTATGAGAAGTTTCAAAGATGTACAATTCTATTTTAATTTTATATGGCAAAAGTTAGCTTAAAACATCCATAAACAAATTGATATACCGTTACATTTCGAGATACATCGCCTTGACGAACGTCTGAACTTCAAAGCTTGTTACGCACGGGGAGCTAAACTATATTATAGCTAAATAGTGAAATATAATATATATTATAGTAAGTACTCCCACAGATTCCAGATACCCGGATTTTTTGAGGAAAATTTTTGGCGAAACAAATCGGAAAAAAAACATCTCTAAGCAGAATAAAATTACTGTGAATTTTTATTTGGGTGTTTTTGGTATAAATTAAAATCTTCGGAGTTACAGAGCAATAATAGAAAAAATCACAATTTCGGAGCGCTAATTTGTTTAAAAAAAAATAGCAAACTTTCTGCGGATATTGTTCCCTATATAGCCCGGGAGGTAGTGTCAAATTTGACCGGAGCATTTTAGCATGACTGCTTTTTTTATTTAGTTAGGTGCTCCAAAGCTTATTAACAGATGATGTGTCAGCTGGCCCAAAACCGGGGATTTTAGGCAAGAAAAGATAAAATATGAAACTAGATGGAAAAACCCTACAACTTATATGTCAAATATTTATCTCCGTGACTTACATCCATAATGTCCTAGTATAGAATGCCTGGCCCCTGGCTTTCACCTACTCGAGTCGGGTTCGATTCCCGGCGTCGTAATTTTTATTGTTATTAATATTGACATTTTGATTTGAAAAATAATTATTTGTATAATACTACGTTTTTATTATTTATACGACACAATATAAAAAAGTCTGATGTCATTTATAGAATCGTAAACTACATTTATGATGACCTTAAGCAAAGTCGTTGTACATGAACCCCTGAAGGTTCCTGAGTTGGTACGACCAATCTAAGTGAAAAAGGGGTTGCCCCCCCCCAGCATTATTTTTTATTTTTTTGGATAAACTGTTTTTTTTTAATTTTATATGACGTAATACCAAAAGATACATACAACCCTAAGCAACCATTTTTTTCTAATAAACAATATTTTTTGTGGTGTCTGCGTAAATATTGATTACTTAGGTTGGTCGTATTAACTCAGAAACTTTCCCGGGTTCATGTACAACAACTTTGCTTGAGGTCATCATATGTACAAAAGCATAGTTTACGATTCTATGTATAAAGGACATACAAATCTTCATTTTTATATATTATAGAGAACAGGGAAATATTTAGATTACTATTAAAAAATGGTGGTTGGAGATAGTAAAGTGAAAATTTAGGGAAAACAAAAAAAATCCGACGCCGGAAATCGAACCCTGCTCGCCTGGGTGAAAACCAGGAGCCAGGTATTCTAGGCCATCATGGAGGCAAGTCACGGAGATAAAAATTTGGCATATAAGTTGTAGAATTTTTCCATCTAGTTTCATATTTTATCTTTTATTGCCTAAAAGCCCCGGTTAAAAAAAACAGACATGCTAAAATGCTCCGGTCAAATTTGACACTACCTCCCGAGCTAATATTATCAATATATTATGGATACAATCACAAGCTTCGATTCTATAACGCTATAATTGTTTTTTTATTTACCAATTTTAATTATTCATTTGCATTTTACGTTTTAACTAAGCATTTTACAAAAAAATCATAAAGAACATTGCCATGGAAAATTATTGGTAAACTACTACATAAGTACGTAAAGTTTGTTTAGCAGTAAATGGTTGACTTCAATGGTCAATACTTGTACTGGTACTTCAATAGTATAAAAGGCCCGGTTTCAGGTAAAAAGACCCCGCACAATCCTTATGGAAAATAGGTTCCAGGGGATTTCGTTCATACTTTGGGAAAATACTTTTTGAAGCATCAAAAAATAGATAAAAAGTTCTCATGGGCACAACTCAATCGTATGAAGGATTTTCAAGATATAGAGGCCCAAACTCGGGAAATTATAAGATTCCAATTCCATGAGTTACTGGTTATTTGGCAACATGTAGAAGTTTGGATCAAGGAAAAGTACTAGTAGTCTAGGATTTTTTCCTGGCTATCCAATGGCGACCTTTACTTTGACCTTGACCTTCAATGGACGTCATATTCTAGAGTTTCGAGGGTTTTCGGCATTCAATTGATATAAACAGATTACTCATGGGTTTTTGGGATCGCTAAACACGAATATGCCATCAAAATTGCCCTCCGGATGACGTGGTGGCCAGGGTCTCTGCAAGGGACGTCATCTTCTAGAGTTTCGATGGTTTTCGGCATTTAATTGCCACGAATATGCCACCAGAACCGACTCCAGGAGCACCTGATTTCCAAGGTCAATGAAAGGGGCTCCTGGAGTTTCGAGGGTCTTTGGTACTACATTAATGCAAATGGATTAGTTATAGGTTTTTGGGGTTGCTGAACACGAATACGTGATCAGCACAAACACAGGAGCACCTGGTGCCTAAGACAGGTTATCTTCTGGAGTTTCAGAGGAATCAAATGGATTACTCTTAGGTTTTTGGGGTTGCTCTTTTGGATTACTCTTTGGTGTGTGTACTCACTAAGTGAGTAACTTAAGTACTCAATTATTGTTTTAATTATTTATAAAAAATATAAACTCAATTTATATCTGAAAATGTTTTTCCTTCATTTATTTTAATATCGATTTACTACATTCTATTTTAATAGTGGTATTCATCATGGCCACTAGATACTCTAGAGTCTTTTATCTAAGTCATATTCGTGTTCAGCAACCCCAAGAACACAAGAGTAATCCGCTTGCACCAATTTAGTAGATACTGAAACCCCAGAAGATGACGTGCCTTAGGCACCAGGTACCCCGGTGTCTGTTTTGATGGCGTATTTGTGTTTAGCAGCCCCAAAAACTAATGAGAATACCCATCTGGTTACTGTGAGAATACCACATATCTGGCAATGGATAGCCAGGAAAAATCCTAGACTACTAGTACTTGTCCTTGATCCAAACTTCAACATGTTGCCAAATGACCAGTAACTCACGGAATTGGAATCTTATAATTTCTCGAGTTTGGGCCTCTATATCTTGAAAATCCTTCATACGATTGAGTTGTGCCCATGAGAACTTTGTATCAGGATGCTTCCCAAAGTATGAACGAAATCCACTGGGACCTCTTTTCCATAAGGTTTGTGCGGGGTCCTTTAAATATGTTTGAATGTTTGTTTTTCTATAATCTTAGCAATTAAAATAGATTCAATTTATTTTAAAACTCATTTGAAAACATTAATTTCGGGTATATAAGGCAAAGCAATATATTTTACATCCGTTTTTTTGTTTTTGTCGTCGTAATTATTGTAAATTTTGTGGATCCTTTGCTTTATTATAGGAGTACCGTCTAGTCAGTGTTAATTGTCAAAAGACCAACTCTGTCTACCTCGTTTGCTTATCGCTCCGGACCTGTCTTAACAATGGACCAAGTCAGATAAATTTAATAATATTTACGACCGCACTAATTGAAGTCAACCATTTACTACTAAACAAACTTTATAATATACAAACCAATTAATCCTCTTTTGTCTTTAAATGGTGTCTTTTCGGTAACAACGATCATCCTTTTTTCTACCAGACCCAGAATTTCATCTCTTGGGCAAGTGAAGTGAATATTAGGTGGAATTAAACCAGTTTCGTATGCTATAATGCTCTAAAATAAACAAATAAGTTGCTGTCGTTACTGATAGAATGGTTTATTATTATTTATTATACAAATATATCTGTAAAATAGGAAATGGTTGAATGCTCGAATATATGAATTTTACGGAAATAAAAGGAAGATATCGAGCACTGAATTTATGAAATTTTGTCCAAGTATACTTTCGCTCTTAATGCATCATCAGGGGCGTTTCGTCAAATCAGGAGGGTAGCCTCGAATGTTATAAACAATTGTTTAATATTAAGTGATGGCAAAAAATTCACAATTAACATATAACACACACTGGACAAAGGACAAACAGATTAATATTTAAATGCCAATATTATGTATATATATAAAGGGTTGTCTACAGCTAATGCCGTTTCCCTTCCGTCAGCCAGGACTTCCATTTTTTTCGATGTTCCCAGTCTCCGTCTTCCAATCCTTTCTTACACATGGCTTCGTCGACTTTATTTTTTCAAGATCTTCTCGGTCGTCCTCTTCTTCTCGTTCCTCTTGGGCTCCATTCTGCAACCTTGTTTATCCAAGTGTTTTCTGCTCTGCGTACGTGGCCGTACCATTTAAGTCTTCTCTCGTCTATATATTGCAGGGCATCTTTTTCCACTTGCATTCTTCTCCTTATCTCCTCATTTGTTATTCTGTCTCTTCTGGTGGGACCACAGCATCTTCTCCATTATTCCATTTCGGTTGCCAGAATGATATTTTGGGTTTTTTTGTTTATGACCCAAATTTCTGCGGCATATGTCATGATGCTTCTTACTATTGTTTGGTATATCATTCTTTTTGTTTTTCCCTTGATGTTCTTATTCCAGATTACATTATGGAGTTGTCTGATGCAAGATCTTGTTTGTCTCAATCTACTTTTTGTTTCTGCTTCTGTTGTTCCGTTTTTCGACATTATAAAGCCCAAATATTTAAAATTCTTGGTTCCTTTTATTTCAACTTTTTCTTCTACTTCTAAGTTTTTTACGTCTTCTTCCGATATTACTAAGTATTCCGTTTTCTTCATATTTATTTCCAATATTTATTTTCAATATTATGTCAGGTACAAAAATCGAATATCACGTACCTCCATCTTCGAGGAGAAAGAGAAAGTAGGAATCCTTCTTTCTCTCCTAATCAATAAAAACAAAACTAAATAAATGTATATCAGCCGCAATAATCGAAACAGAGATAATATCGAACGGAACATCTGCATAAAGCTATATAAAACAAACAAAGATACAACTATATAAAACAATCATATGATCCGTAGTGATGTATGTTAGCGAAACCTGGACGATAACAAAGGCAAAGGCAAACGAACAGCGACTACGTATTTGCGAAAGAAAAATCCTGAGGAAGATCTTTGGACCTTTGTTTTATGGAGGAACAAGACAATATAGGCTGATAATAACTAAAGAACTGACAAAGAACTGGAAGAACTATATACATATATCCAGACGTTAACATAATAAAAAACTAAAGTACCGAAGATTCCAATGGGCAGGACACCTCATAAGACATTTTGACACAGGAATTATAAGACAGGCATGGGACGGAGACCACGTGAACGACCTATGTAATAGATCGCGCGATGATATAGTACGAGACCTTAAGGCCGATGCCGCACTGCAGGAAGTTTGGTAGGATGGTGGATGGTAGATACCTGCCTGGCGACCATCCAGCTACTTATACCACGAATAACAAAACGACGGTAGCCGCAGTGGCTTCCCACCACCATCTAACCGTCCGGTGGTGCGCTAGGCGTCTATCCACCCAAATCAGTCGTGTTTGATATTCCATTCGGGTAGCCTGGCTATGAAGGAAAGCGTAATAAGTGCTGTGTATACCAGAAGGGCAATTTGGGACCCAGCAGACCCACTATGTGACGAAACATGGCTTAAAATATCTATTTTATTTATTCTTTGCAGTTGCAATAAAAGAAATCCAGTATTCAAGTCAGGTGAATTTAAAAAACAATTTGTACCTTTAAGTCGATTTTTCTCCACTTTCTGAAAAGTGTAGTTAGTGAGTTTTACCTCTAATAGGACGATATGCTAAAAACAAACCAAATGTAGCGTAACAAATGAAACAAACGATTCCTCAGCAGTCAGCTGGAGACTCTTCATTTCACTCTTGACTGCGTCCAGGATGCAGCGCCCCTCCACCATCCACCTTTAAAATCCACCCTCCAAGCGACCATCTAGCATCCTGCAGTGCGGCATCGGCTTAAGAGTAAACAGTAGCGCGTCATCAATATTTTTGTTTTTCGAAAGTTCTGTGAACTTTCAACAGTGAGGCAACAGTGAGTCGGTAATTCGACACTGACAGTGACATTATACTATCAAAAACAATAATTTTTATACCCATAGGCGCGCTTAATGTTGCCAAGTCAGTCACGTTCGATTTCTTGTTATAGAAAATCGATTTTTAGTAGATCCAATTTGACACAAAATCTAGGCATGGGATAAAAAAGTTTGTTTGAAAAAAGTGTATTTTTTTGTTCTTCTTAATGGCGGTACAGGCTCCTTTTTGCAATATTTTATTTAGTAACAGAGTAATTTCCACATACTAACATATTTCTCAAATTGGGCTCCGTACCGCCATTCTTTATTATTTTCAGGGCCCCCGTAAGAACTACTGGCGCCTGTGTGCAAAAAAAGATTTTGGCGCCCCTTGTCATTTTATAGGCATAGGTATTTTGATAATGTTTTTTTATTTATTTTTTTTGGGTCCGGACAAATAATCCCCGGACCAATAATCCCGGACAAAAAATCCTTGGACAAAAAATCCCCAGACAAAAAATCCCCGGACAAATAATCCCCGGACAAAAAATTCCCACAGAAAATCCCGGACAAATATTCCCCACAATTTTTTTTTGACAAAATATCCCCACAAAAAATCCCCACGCATTATTTGTTGCCGGATAATTCTCTAAAAGTTTTCCCGAAATTTTACCAAATTTCGAATTCCAATTCCATGCCGAAATCTTTTTTACATTATTCGTCCAACACTACATGGAATACAATTTTTACGTACACCCAGCTCGACCAAAATGGCCGAGTTGGGCGTACAGAAGAAACTAACTGCGGTAACGCTTATGCATCTAAGTAACTCCTTTGTACAAGTTAGAATAGTGGGGAACATATCAAACGGTTTCTGCGTAAATTCTGGACTGAGACAGGGAGATCCGTTGTCAGCATTGTTGTTTAATCTGGCCTTAGAATATGTCATGCCAAAAATTTATCCAAAAATCAAACCAGACATAGCTACTCTGGGAGAGGCCAGATGGGAGAAGGTCTGTAGGACGGCCTAGAAAAAGGTGGAAAGATGCAGTCAGAGGAGATTTGGAGAAAATGGGAGTGAGACAATGGGAAATAGTGGCACAGGACCGACAAACATGGAAGGCAATAATAAACGCGGCAAAGACTCTCGAAGATTTATAACGGCATTGATGATGATGATGACTAAATATTTTTGACGCTAAATGTACAAAAAGGAACAGGTTTTTTGGATTACAATCAAGATTATCGTTGTAAAGACCAGCAGTTATCATCACGAATACGCAATGTACTGGACATACTTATTCAAAACAAAGTGAGCAAAAGATTTAAGCCAATAATTACAACATGATTCCCACAGCCTTAGCTCATGCCCCATATCATTCTCTCCCACGATTTTTGAAAAAAACTCACACTTTTTTGTCACGTAAAATTTGAAGTTTTCGACACGGAATTGGAA
Organism: Diabrotica virgifera virgifera; assembly: GCF_917563875.1. Lineage (NCBI taxonomy): Eukaryota > Metazoa > Arthropoda > Insecta > Coleoptera > Chrysomelidae > Diabrotica > Diabrotica virgifera. Next base: position 22,309,746 of record NC_065445.1, on the reverse strand, counting down.
TTCGGAATTTGGTACTTAAGCGAAATTACAATTCACGCTTAATATTAATTGCTATTCATTATTTTCGTACCGAAAAGCGGTTTCATGGCGATTGCTATCTACCTATACCGATTGCATTCACAGGAAAACTTTTAGAGAACTATTCGGCAGCAAATATGTATTCCTTGGGGATATTTTGTCCAAAAATATTGTAGGGATTATTTGTCCGGGATTTTTTGTAGGGATCTTTTGTCCGGGGATTATTTGTCCGGGGATTTTTTTGTCTGGGGATTTTTTGTCCAGGGATAATTTGTGGGGATTTTTTCCGGGATTATTTGTCCGAGGATTATTTGTCCTAGCTTCAATCCACAGGGTGCCAGGCGGTGTCGTCGTTGAAAAATTATTTAAACATTTTTTTAAACAAATTCACAAAAAAAAAAAAATTTCTTCGAACAAATTTGTTTTAGATAACTTGGGTCATTCTGAGTAAAAAAGGTCCCTTGTCATTTTTTTCTAAAATGGATTGTTGTCGAGTTATACGCGATTTAAGATTTGAAAAATGCGAAAATGGCCATATAACTCGACAACAATCAATTCTAGAGAAAAATCACAAGATACCTTATTTGCCCAAAATGACCCAAATTATCTAAAAAAAAAATTGTTTGAAGTAAAAAAATTATTTTTGTGAATTTGTTTTAAAAAAATGTTTAAACAATTTTTCGACCAAGGTATCGCCTGGAACCCTGTGGATTTGTTATAGGACCTTTTTTGAGTAAGTTTTTGCAAAGAAATCTAATCGAAATAATTTTGCTAACGTGGGCAACGATACAGCCTGGACTATAGCGGTAATTGGTAATAATTACAAACAACAGTTTTGTAATAAAATAATGACAAAAATTTCTTCAGAATGTTGAAGGAGAGGTTTTAAACTTTGATTTGGTGGCTTTTTGACTTTCATAATAATAATTTTTAATCGAGTTATTAAGCCTTAAAAATGGTAATTTTCGCATTTTTTAAATATTAAATTGCATATACCTAACTCGACAACAATCAATTTGAGTGAAAAATGACAAGAGACCTTTTTTACTCAGAATGACCCAACTACACAAATTGTTCGAAATGAAAAAAATATTTTGTGAATTTGTTTTAAAAAAATGTTTTACCAATTTTTCGTCCACGGCACCGCTTGGCACCCTGTGAATTTGTTATAAGGACCTCATTTTGAGTAAGTTTGTGCAAAAAATCGAATCGGAATAATTTCGCTAGCGGGGGCGACGATACAGTCCGGTCTAATTAGTTATTTGATAGGTATGCGATTTTCAAATATTGTCGATTCATCATTTGAGAGCCGCAGAATTGTTCGCTTATCGATGAGATAGAATTACCGCCCACACACTATTGCTCAACCAATGTGTTTGGAATTTTTTTATAAAAATAACAAACACCCAAGTTGGATAACAAACACCCAAGTTGGGTGTTTGTTATTTTTATAGCGGGATTTTTTATTTTAAGTTTATAGAAAGACTAATATCCAAACAAAATAAAACTGAACTATTTAATTTCTCAACTTTTATTTTAAAATTAATTTTTGCTTTTTTATTTTTTTTTGTAAATTGCACTTTTTGACCCTCTGTTTTGGACGGCGCCCGTGTGCATTGCAAACTTTGCACATATGGTAGCGAGGGCCCTGATTATAATACGAATATGTGTGCCAAATATCTCGACAAAATATTCAAAATTACAGCCGCAATCTTGGACCGCGTTTTCCGCACGCTACTGTTGCCTCTTTAAGCTGTGGGCGTGGAGAATTGGATGGGGATTGCTCAAGACAGAGAGGAATGGAGGCATGTTATCGATTATCGAGGCGTCTAAAACCCTCGAATGGTTGTAATGTTATGGATTAGTTATACAGTATGTCCCTGTAAGTTGTATCCATATGGAAAACTTTTTTATTATTAATTTTACAAAAAAAGTTATTCTTTATAAAAAGCTCTGCATGGTCCAAAACCTAAGATTTAACCATCAAATATCAAATTTTTTGAATATTATACGAGGTATGTCAGAAAGTTTGAATTTCACTCAAGAGTAAAGTAGCTTTATTTTTCGTAATATTGGAAATTGCTATTATGAAAAGTTGTTTGGAATTAACAACTATATTCTAGTATGCAATTACATCCTTCTAATTGGAAAAAAATTTTTTTTGAAAAATTATGGATAACTATCATTATTTTTTCAGTTATTTCAATTCTGATAACTCTTATTATTAATTTTACGAAAAAAAGTGATTCTTAATAAAAAGTTCTGGATGGTCTAAAATTTAAAATACAATGATCTTATATCAAATTTTATCAATTTTATACGAGGTATGTCAAAAAAGATAAATTTAGATCAAAGGTAAAGTACCTTTATAGTTCAGAATATTTCAATTAGATGGATGTAATTATATACTGAAACATAGTTTTTAATTCTAAATAACTTTTCATTATAACAATTTTCGATATTGTGAAAAATAAAGCTACTTTACTGAGTCAAATTCAAACTTTTTGACATACCTCGTATAAAATTGATAAAATTTGACAAAAGATGGTTGTATTTTACATTATAGTCAATGCAGAACTTTTTTTTAAGAATCACTTTTTTTAGTAAAATTAATAATAAAAGAGTTATCTGAATTAAAATAACTGAAAATAATGTTAGTTATCCATAATTTTTCAAAATAAATTTTTTTCAATTAGAAGGATGTAATTGCATACTAGAATACAGTTTTTAATTCCAAACAACTTTTCATAATAGCAATTTTCAATATTGTAAAAAATAAAGCTACTTTACTCTTGAGTGAAATTCAAACTTTTTGACATACCTCGTATAATATTCAAAAAATTTGATATCTGATGGTTAAATCTTAGGTTTTGGACCATGCAGAGCTTTTTAAGAAGAATAACTTTTTTTCGTAAAACTAATAATAAAAAAGTTTTCCATATGGATACCACTTACAGGGACATACTGTATATGTAGGTATAATTTAACAAAATAAAGTTTTATTTTGTTTTTTCTTTCGTTCGATTGTTCTGCTTATTGCCAGTTGATTTTGTTTAGGTTTAAGATTTACTGCCTTACTAATTAAACACTCGTATTTTAAGGTTATTCCGTATTTATATCTAGAATAGTTATCCTAAGTATAAGGTAGATATAATACGAAAATAATTTGTTACCAATAAACTCGGTATAAGTTAGTTATCAGTATTCCCACTTTATTCCGAAATAATAGTTTGGCAACGGCGCAATCTTCTACACAAATGCATAAAAAAACGATATATTGGGTGAAATATGTCAATTTTGATTTTTCTCTACAACTGACAAACCAAATCCGTAATTTTTATGGACTACCCGCAGTTGCTTTTTCCTTTATGAGTCGTATAAACAGGGACGCGCCGTCCATATGGGCAAGGTCGTGCGGCGCACGACGGCGCCGAGGCGTTAAAGGCGCCATTTGACTCTGCAAAGTTAAATAAATATGCAATTCAAACAAAAAATATTTTTTGAAGCAAAAAAAAACATTGAAAAAAATAACTTAGTCCACTCAATCCCAAACATTATATTACTATTGCGTTACGTATATTATTAACTATAGGTACCGATTTCTGTAGCTTCAGCCGAGAGATAATTTTCTAAACTAAAACTAATTAAAATGTTTATTTGAAAAACAACACATGTCCATTTTTCGAAAATTCGACTTTATGTATTATTCTCTTAGAATAGTAGTTTCTTTCTCCAGTTCACTTAGTTCACACTGCATAGAAAATTTTGATAGTTATAGAAAAACAACAGATGTCCATGCGTTTTTTTTTGGAAAAACAACACTTGTCCCATCTTAGTCAACGGTAAGTGTGAATGATCTTATCCTTAAATTTATCAGTTGTGTGCATTCTTTGATAGTAATAATAATAATATGATGTTTGTTTCTTTTGTATTAGAAATAGTTCAGCATGGCAGAAACTATACAACACAATACCTCTATATTTTCGAATATATTTTAGTAAGTTTGTACAATTATTTTGATATTCATATTCCTTTTAAAGCTGGGCAGTTTGTCTTGATTTGCCAAAATTTTCATTTTTGGACAAGTGTTGTTTTTCAAATAAACGCTTCAATTTCTTAAGATCTAGAATGGGTCAGGAGCGCCTAGAAAATAATTTGCTATTATTTCTACAGAATCTTTTTAAAGAACCTGAATAATGAAAATCTAATTAATGAATTTGTCAAAGGTAAAGCAAGAAAAGTTCAATTTCTATAAGAAATATCCGTTGGTTTTCGTCGTAATATATCTTTAGACCTTCTACCCTCTCGGGTGTAGGTATTGTTTTTCATCATATTAAGTGTACCTACTTGTTTAAAAAATCGCAATATAAGTATGTTTTATTTTGTTGATCTTCAGTTTTTTAAATAATTTTGTCTACAACCGTGTTAAAAATGCAATTTTTAGCACTCCATAGGAGCGTTAAAAATGCTACTTTAAAGCACTAGTGCTTTAAAATTTTTAAAATTGTCAAATTGTGAAACGTCAAAATATTTATATTTCATTTATTAACATTAATATTAATAGTACATCTTGCGCAATTTAAAAAAGGTGGTTTAAAAGGTTTTTTAAAATTTAATTTAAACTGTATTATTGCATTTTTAACACGTTTGTAGAAAAAAACTATTAAAATGTGTTAGAATATACAACAATAAAAGTAGATGTTATTCTATAGTTGTTATGATTTACGTATTGACAGTATAGGCAGTTTTGATGTAATATCAAGAAAATATAAAAATGGAATGTCAAGTTCAAGTAATTTTTTTTTGTATTTTCCTGTAATTGAGAATGAATAAATTATAATTGTTGATATATATGTTATAGTCAAAGCCCGAATTTCAGGCACTCCTAGGTTTGACTAGGCAATCCTCAGGTCTGACTGACGGTCTTAGTCAAAGCCCGAAATAAATTACAATTTCGGCCTTTGACTAGTCAAACCTAGGAGAGACTACGTTGGTCAGGCAAAAGTCGAAATTTAATTTAATAAAATCGGGGTTTGACTAGTCAAACCCCGATCAGCTATTAAAATGTCGTAATTTGTTCGATTAGGTTTAATTAAACGTCATTTTTTAATCTTAATGTTTAATATTTTTATATTGTAATTAAAATAAAAAAATTAGTGTTTATTCTCACATGTTGAGGCATTATGGCATTAAGAGTTGCACAATACGTTAGACCTTTTACATTTACATGGTTTTGAAGAGCACTTCTTATTTCAGTAGCATTTTATAAATCGTTTTCCTCCAAATTTAGAATCTTTTGTACTAATTTCTCTTACAGACAGAGACAGCTTAACATCTGGAACATCTTCGAAATTTCTCTTTGCATTCTCTTATTTGATTTCTTGAAAAAGTGTGTTTATTGTTCCGTATTTCGTACCAACTCTATATAAACCGTCAATTGTTTTATCTTTTATGCTACTCAAAATATTTCGAGCAAGCTCGAAATATTTCAAGCTCTTTGGCTGTATCAAAATTGGGGATAAGTATTGTTATAGTTTTTACGATCGAAATTGGAGGACATTTTTGAAGTTATACTTCTTTACCGGCGATAGAGGGTGATTTTTTTATATGTTAAAACCTATCAGCCCGGCGCATGCGCATTATAACTTTGTTCTGATTGGATGTTCAAATGACATGTCAAAAATTATCCGATATGGCAGCTGTGGTTTGGAGGTAAAGGTAAAGGTAAACAAATGTATAATATATTAGTTTTATTGTTGTGAGGACAGAAACAAAAAAGTTTATAATATTGTAGTGACTTTTAAATAGTTTTTAAAAGCAGCAGGTACGTAATAATTGTTAATGTATCATGGGTATAAACCTACCTATTTGATCTGCCAAAATACATAGTATGTAATACTTTTATTTATATAATTTGATTACCATCAAAATTTCTATCAATATTCACCTAATATATTGTTTTTTACTCTATGTTTTGTTGTATTTTTTCAATTCTAAATCATTTCAATTCAAAATTAAAATAATTTGATTAATTTTCAAAATATCAAAATATCACAAGTTTAATCCGTTTAGTTAGTCGATCTTCGTAAACAATGACACATAGTGTCCGTGGCTAAGTGGAGAAGGCGAATGAATTCCAATACCAACCGCTCTTATCAGCGCTGGTTCGAGTCCCAATAGAAACTTTCTTTTTTGTTTTTTTTTAATACATTTTATGATTGTAAGTATATTTATTATATAATTGTATTTTCAGAAAATACGTATTTAGTTAAAAAAAATTTCGACAATTAATGTTCAGACATCATTTGTGGCTTGTTTAATGTGTTTGTGTGTGTTTTATTCTTTTATTATTTTAATTTTTGGCACTGTTCTAATAAAAATGTTTGAGAAGTAGTAAGTATAGATTAGTTTAATATTTAAACAAAATATAAATAAAAAGTATATTAATTTCGTTTAAATCATATAATAGAAGTAAAACTTCTTACGTGCGTACAAAGTACACACACATTCTTTTTTTTTCACTTAATTGTTTCATAGCCTGAGCATGAAGACCTTCAATCGCATTTCTTTATTTATTTTAATCTTTTCCGTCTGTGCACAACGCATGTTCGAACGCCTGCCAAGGAGATACTCGAAATATTTTGGGTATCATACAAGATAAAGCAATAATTATTATTGACGGTTTATATAGAGTTGGTATGAAATACGGAACAATAAACACATTTTTTTTCAAGAAATCAAATAAGAGAATACAAAGAGAATTTTCCTAATTTCGAAGATGTTCCAGACGTTAAGCTGTATTTAAGAGAAATTAGTACAAAAGATTCTAAATTTGGAGGACAAGGATTTATAAAATACCACTGCAATAAGAAGTGCTCTTCAAAATTATGTAATTGTAAAAGGTCTAACCTATTGTGCAACTCTTAATACCATAATGCCTCAACATGCGAGAATAAACACTAATTTTTTTAGTTTAATTACAATATAAAAATAATAAACATTTCAATTAAAAAATGACGTTTTATTAAACCTAATCTAACAAATTACGACATTTTAATAGCTGACTAGTCAAACCCCGATTTCATAAAATTAAATTTCGACCTTTGTCTGACCAACTTAGTCTCTCCTAGGTTTGACTAGTCAAAGGCCGAAACTGTAATTTATTTCGGGCTTTGACTAAGACCGTCAGTCAGACCTGAGGATTGCCTAGTCAAACCTAGGAGTGCCTGAAATTCGGGCTTTGACTATAACATATATAAGACGTTTGTAGAAAAAATATTGTATGATATACGTGGTAAAAAGTACATTTTTAAGGCACTCATGTGAATTGCAGAATTCGCTTCGCTCATTCTGCAAACTTTCACATGCGTGCCTTAAAATTGTACTTTTAACACTTATATCATAAATAACTATTAAGTAATGTTTTATAACTTGAACATAGTTTTTATTCTGTTCTATTTTATTGTGCAATATAGTTTTAAAAAATTATTTTTAATAACTACTAGACTACTAGAAACAACAGAGATGAAAATACTTCGACGAATATCAGGCAAAAGTCTGTTGGATAGGGAGAGAAGCGAAAAGATAAGCAGATCATGCAATGTAGAAGACATAAAATGGATGGGTGACAAAATGGAAACAGGAGTGGAAGGAACACATTAGTAAAATGACAGAAGATAGGATAGTACGAATAGCACGAGATAAGTCACCAAATGGACGAACAGTTATTGGCAGACCAAGAAAAAGATGGTGCGATAATCTAAACAATTTAGGAGGCTAAAATTGAAGAAGAAACCTGCTTTAAAGTCTTCATACAATAAGGAAGAAGAATATATTATTTTTTATAAGTGTACTGTGTACTTATTGTTACCTTCAAAAAAAATCTGGGTTGATGTAGAAAACATTTCATAGTTTTCCACGTTGAATTGTGAAGGAGTGATGGATATTTCTACCCTGGTAATTTTGATAAAGGCGCTTATCAATATTTTGCACGACGGCGCCGAAGTTACTTGGCGCGTCCCTGCGTATAAACTCAAAAAATGTAGATTTTCACCACCAAATTTTACTTCATAATATTTTGATGGGCTATGGCCGTTGTATTTTCTGCTATATTTTAATAAATCGTTATTTCGTATGTTGTATGTTGAGTTTGAGTATTTCATAAAATGGCTCCGAATAAAAGAGAACGTTGCATTAAATGTTAAAGTGAAGAAAAAGTAAACAAATTGATTTATTTTACTTATAATTGCAATGTAATAATGTTAATTTCAGCATATTTTGAAGAATATTGTGAGATATTTTCTACATATTGTCATATTGTAGAAAATAAAGACCTTATTTTTCTTGTAGAGTGGAGGATAAGTCTCCTCCTCGCTAGTTCACAATAATAAAATCACCTATTAATTTTTATAAAAACCTTAGATCATCTTTATTAAACCGGATTTTTATTCTGCATTCTTTGTATATAAAGAAAAAAGAAGTACTTTGTTGACTTGTTTATAAACATATATTTTGACAACATAAAAATTTTGTGCAATGAAGGTAATAAATTCAAAACGACTTTTTTGGAAATGTTGTTCTGAAGCTATTTCCTTGTGGCATTTTTATAATTACGTATTTTTTATGGGAAATAAGCCACAATTTTACTAATAAATTCGAAACGTTAATAAATTCATTTTTTAGTAAAATTGTGGCTTATTTCCCATAAAAAATACGTAATTTTTTGGAAATGGTATCTATTATCAGAAGTGATCATAGTTTAAATAAAAGATCAGAAATTCAAAATTTAAGTAAAATTTATAATTACATCATTTCCTTATAATTTTAAATAATATTCATAGCACCATAAATATGTCACTTTTTTTTCACATGCTTTCTTTGAAAGTTTTCCTCTTTCGTGTATTTTCCATCATGTTAATTAAATTATCAACTTCCTCGTTAGCCGCAATACCTCTTAACATATTTTTTATTATATATCTACTCACAAAACAAATATATTTTTGTCTCCGATGACTTTGACAGTCATAGTATAGGTTATACCAGACTTAAACAAGGGTGTGGGTCGGTATAAACTTGGAGTAACACTGTTACTAATAAAACACTCGTATTCTAAGGTTATTCCGTATTTATATCTAGAATAGTTATCCTAAGTGTAAGGTAGATATATTACGAAAATAAGTAATAAAATTAGGTATAAATTCTTATACCAAGTATAACCTATAACTAAGTTATTCCATGTTTATTGGTAGTGATTTTGCCTATATCTGATTTATTCTCAGTATAACTTCTATACTTGGGTTATTAGTAACAGTGATTGAGTTTAGGTTTGGAGATATAACAATATGAATGATTTTTTGTTATTAAGTAAAAAATAAAATTGCTAAACGATTGAATTAAGTATATGCAGATGAGCTTGTTACTTAACTCCAAGGATATATGTAATAGTCATATTTACATACAATAATGCATATGCATGAGATAGGTCATGTTTCAATAAACAATCTTGTACATTGTACAATACCATATTAACTTTATTAACCATTTGTTGGATTCTGATTCTTTAAAACAGAAAACCAAATGGTCAGGCCTATTAATATCTATATATTTAGGAACGATTGCAAATAAATCCAATATGCATATCTTGAATAAAATTGTGCTTAAAGGTAAATCCTGGGGTAAACCTTTCGTTGCTAAAAACTAGTCCAAAACGTCACAATTATTGGATCTATTAAAATAGTTTCGGGACCACCACCATCGGCCGACTATGGTTTCTGCGTTTCAGCGTCTTCAGTGCCGCCTGTGGTGTATCCCGAAGCGAAAGTATTTAAAATTAATATTGATTATGGGAAAAGGGAAATTTAAATTTTGTGTCTTTACGTTATCATATTATTATGATGTTTTAATATCAATGGAGAAGGCAAGAACTGAATTGAAGGGGGACCGAGTTGTTGGCAGTTCCTGTACCTGTTCCGAACCCTGCCTGAATAGTTTTGAAAACAAGATTATGTTCTAAAAACCAATCTAATATATTTTGATAATAATTTCTAAAGTACACTTGAGAGCAAAATAATCGACTCACGTGCTGAATAGTTGTACACGTTCAATTTCCTAAACCTGTTGTCCGATTTGAGTGATTTATTAGTATGTTATAGCCTTATTATTTAAGAAAATCGATGTAATATTATTGTTGCTATACAGGTAAAGGTCATTTATACCGGGTGTAACAATCATACTGTGTTTTTTCTTAAAGTTCGGAACACCCTGTGGAGTATTCTAGCATATAAAAAATATTTAAATTAAAATTCAATTGTAGGCTAAGGCTTTATTAACATTTTCTTTTTTGACTCATTTGCTTATGTTGGATAATAAAAAAGTTAGGTACGTTTAAGAATAAAAACACCCTATGATTTTTACACCCGGTATAAAATGACCTTTACCTGTCTAGCAATAATAATATTACATCGATTTTCTTAAATAATAGACCAGGGCGGATCTGTAAAAATATTAGTACATTTGGACGTTGAGAGGTGACTCAAATTTTTTTGCAGAAATTGCTTGGAAATAACTCAAATAATAATATTTGAGTTATCCTCCCTTTCAAAAAGGTCCGGAACATTGTTTAAATAATCAAAATGTCAAAAAATGAAGGAAAAATTCGATTTTTTTCTTCCTTTTTTGATTACAACTTTGAGTATTCATTTCCGAGAAAAGTTGTATTGACATAAAAGTTTTGTAATTAAGTTTTCTACAATATAAAGTTGGTTGAAAATTTAAAAAATAGTCACCCTTGTTGCAAAATAGCAATAATTGGGAAAAAACTATACAAAAACAAGTATTGGCATTTTACGTTTTTTAACCATTTATGCTAAACTTAGGACCTTCAACTTTCACCCAGAAAAACTATATGATACATTTAACCAATATTCTAAATTTCATTAAGATCGGGTCAATATATTTTGCAAAATAAATTTTGCAATCCAGCTTTCGCAAAAAAAAATCATTTTTTCAAACTGTTACAGGACTGAAAAGAAAGCCGATACCAAGTTGAATTTGTTTTTGCTTATAGAAGTGTACTGTACCTTTCATTTGCAATTTGCAAAACTAAAATCGATTAACTACCACGGCGTCAGGAATTTTTTTAAATAAACATTAAGTATTGGTGTTGCGCGCAGGACACCGGATAGTTTGCTCTGATTGGGCATTCCAATGACCTTTGATAATTATTGATACATTTTAATTTTTATTACATTTCGATATAAATAAATAAATTTGTTTATTGCAAAATAAAAACACATACTCTATCCTTTAAAATAACACTTTTTTTAGCAAAAACTTTTTTTGTTCATATATTTGAACTTGAGAATAAAAGTTTATTATTTTTAAACATATGCAATTGTTAATACATTATTAATAATACATTAGATGAAGATTGGAAGAAATTTTGGTGGGTGAATCGAACACCGCTGTCCTGCGCGTAGCACCAATAATTAATGTTTATTTAAAAAAATTCCTGACGCCGTGATAGTTAATCGATTTTAATTTTGCAAATTGCACATGAAAGGTACAGTACACTTGTATATGCAAAAAAAATTTCAACTTGCTGTCTGCTTTATTTTCAGTCCTGTAACAGTTTGAAAAAATGAATTTTTTTTGCGAAAGCTGTATTGCAAAATTTATTTTGCAAAATCTATTTAACCGATCTTAATGAAATTTACAGTATTGTTTAACCGTATTATAATGTTTTTCTGGGTGAAAAATGAAGATTATAATTGTAGCATAAATGGTTGAAAAACGTAAAATGCGAATACTTGTCTTTGTATGGTTTTTTTCGCAATTATTGCTGTTTTGTAACAAGGCTGACTATTTTCTCAACTTTTAACTTATCCTATATTGTAGTAAATTTAATTACGCAACTTTTATGTCAGTACATATTTTCTCGAAAATGAATACTTTTAAAGTTATAATCAAAAAACGAAGGAAAAAATCGAATTTTTCCTTAATTTTTTGACATTTTAATTATTTAAACAATGTTCCGGACCTTTTTGAGAGGGAGGATAACTCAAATATTATTATATGAGTTATTTTTAAGCAATTTTTGCAAAAAAATTTGAGTCACCTCTCAACGTCCATCTCAAAACAGATGGGCCCTGGACTATAATAAGGCTGTAACATACTAAAAAAAATCACTCGAATCGGACAACAGGTTTAGGAAATTCGAGACTTCTAACGTGTACAATTCAGCAAGTGAGTCGATTATTTTGCTCTCAAGTGTATTTAGGATGAAACAATTGGTCTAAAACTATTCGGAAAAAGTGGGCCCTTCAAAGGTTTTAGGGTGTTAAGTGTTAAGAACATTAAATTTTTTCCATTCGCTAGATAAGGGTTCTCCTTTCTTCTTCTTCTTCTTCTTTTGGTGCCTATTCGTTTCGAATATTGGCGATCATTCTGGCTATAATTATTTTATTAACTGATGCTTTAAATAGATAGTTGTTGTTGTGGAGAACCATTTCAATCAATTCAATTGTAATCAGTTCAAACCGGTCGCTAAACACGTTCGTTCTTAAAGTCTTTCTATTATACAGAGAGGGGCTAAATTATGGAATAAATCCATTTTCTCTAAAACGGACGACTCTGGAGAAAAATCCCGAAACAAATCGATTTTTATTTTTAAATTACAATTTTTTTGGCATATATTTCATACTAGTGACGTCATCCAACTGAGCGTGATGACGTAATCGATGATTGTTTTAAATAGGAATAGGGGTTGTGTGGCACCTCATTTGAAAGGGTGTTCAATTCTCTATTCAGTAATATAAACAACAATATCATTATTTATACAGGGTGGCCAAAATTAAATTAATTGACGCAAAAAGAAGAATGTATGTAATTTATTTAACTCAAAATACATTGTAATGCTGTCAGTAAATAGAAAAAAAAATGTTTATTTCACAAATAAATATTTCTTTTCGCTTAAATTAAATCACAAACAGCCTCCAACCTACCTCTTGTCAGTTTGAACATTTAAGTTAAGCGAAAAGCAATGTTTATTTGCCAAATATACATTTTTCTCTATTTTCTGACAGCAATTGCAAGTATTTTGAGTTAAATAAATTGCATACATTCTTCTTCTTTCATCAATTAATTTAATTCAAAAATTACTTTTTTGGCCACCGTGTATGTTTATACAATGTGGTGTTTTATATTACTGAATAGAGAATTGTACACCCTTTCAAACGAGGTGCCACACGACCCCTATTCATATTTAAAAAAAAATCATCGATTACGTCATCACGCTCAGATAGATGATGTCACTGGTATTAAATATATGCCAAAAAATTGTAATTTAGAAATAAAAATCGACCTGTTTCGGGATTTTTCTCCAAAGTCGTCCATTTTAGAGAAAATGAATTTATTCCATAATTTAGCCCCTCCCTGTATATCTTACTTACACTATACCAATACACATAAATTAATACTTACTTTTGTTATTGAACATAAACCCGACGAAGGTTCAGAATGACCAAGGTTCGATTTAACAGAACCAATAAGAAGAGGATCTGTTCTGCATTTGGCAAGGACATCGTCAATCGCTCCACTTTCTTCTGGATCACCAACAAATGTACCTAAAAGATTTTAAAATACAATAAAATTATGTAATTTTAATTATGCACTATACATATATACAAATACATGAATACCTATACAGGGTGTTTGGTAAAGAATGGGCCATAGCTTAACCTCAGATTCCTGAGGTAAAATAGGCCAATTTAAGCTAACTTACCTTAGTAAAAAGTTTATAATAACCGAGATACAGGGTGTCAAAATTAAACTTTTTTTTTATTTATTATTGAATATTTCCTGACAAGTATGAGATAACAACATGAAATTTGGTATGCGGGGGTTTATTGGGTCGAGAAAATTAATTTCCTACCAAAAATTATATATTGCCCAGAGGGCACCACATACGCCTTTCAGCACTCATTTATTACGTTCAATTTTTTTTATCCCTCACTCTGTATAATTTTGACATTAAAATCTCTATTCTCCTATTAGTTTTACTTAAAAAAGGTATACTTCTTTTATCTCCCTAAACTCAACTGTTCTCGAGATAAACGCATTTTAAATCTGCGATACACCATCATTTTTAGCATATCATTGTAGTTACACCCGAAAAATAACTTAAAACCATAATAATTGTGCCAGTTCTCAAATTTATGTCATTGCATCGCAAATTCCATTTGAAGAAATTTGCGATACATTTTTGGATAATTTTATGGTTTTAAGTTATTTTTCGGGTGTAACTACAATAATATTATGCTAAAAATGATGGTGTATCGCAGATTTAAAATGCGTTTATCTCGAAAACGGTTGAGTTTAGGGGGATGAAAGAAGTATACCTTTTTAAGTAAAACTAATATGAGAATAAAAATTTTAATGTTAAAATTATACAGAGTGAGGGATAACAAAAATTGAACGTAATAAATGAGTGCTGAAAGGCGTATGTGACGCCCTCTAGGCAATACATAATTTTTGGTAAGGAATTTAGTTTTCTCGACACAAAAAACCCTCACATAGCAAATTTCATGTTGTTATCTCATACCTTGCAGGAAATAATCAATAATAAATAAAAAAAAGTTTAACTTTGATTATAAACTTTGTACTAAGGTAAGTTAGCTTAAATCGGCCTATTTTAACCTCAGGAACCTGAGGTTAAGCTATGGCCCATTCTTTACCAAACACCCTGTATAAAGAAAAACAATCCTAGTAAAAACCCACTGGACCAACGGCAATGGGAGTATCAAGCAAGGAAATCAGGTGAAGCCTGATCTTCACATCTGAAGTCTGAAGGCTGAAGCCTGATACAATCTGGTGTCGGAACTCGCAAGAAGTTTACACTAGAAAGAAGTCGCTCTTGTTGTATTTTTAGACATAGAAGGTAAATTTTTGATAATACCTTGTATCGCTTAGAGGCTATCACAGATCTACCTCCGCTGGAATCATATTCCTGGGGTATCCTTTATGGTCAGCCTTATATTTAAAGCAAACACTACTTGGAGATTGAATTATATATTGCATAGCCATACCAATACTAAGTACTGGGATTATACTTGAGGAATCCATCTTTATGATGAACTCAAATATGATGACACCAGAACTAACCTTCACTGAGAAGATTAACACTACTTTACCATCTAGAAAACAAAAACTCCTTAATATTAATGTAGACTTATTACGGTTCACTCTTAGATCTAAAGCTGCCCGTGGTGCTGGATCAGGAATCTTTGGGCAGACATGTAATAAATCTTTTAGCCTAGGTCAATATTCAACTGTGTTTCAGGCTGAAGTTTTTACTTTGGTGGCCTGAATTGATAACATTACAGATGGAAACCCCAAAGTAAAGACAATCATCATTTCTGCAGATAGCCAAGCGGCTATTCTTGCAGCAAAGATCTTCAAGAGTCATCAAATCAAAACTGGCGAGGAACGGCAAAGATCTCCTCAACAACCTGGCTTAAAGTGTCTTTAATATGGGTGCCGGGTCATGAAGAGGTGCATGGAAATGAACGAGCAGATCTGTTCGAAAAACCATACTCGAGAGAATCCTTTGTAGGCCCAGAATCATTCTGTGGCATCACTAAAGATGCTACAAAAACGAGGTTCAGAGGATCTAGGCTTTTTGTACTTTTATACCTTAATATTTATGCACTCCCTTTGCTTTATTTATACCAAGGACAACAACTACTGATAAGTGAAAATCCATAACATCTCAAACATCCCCAAAATCACCGAGAGAATAAACTCTCTGAACAGGAACTTCACAATCAAAGTAATCAACGGCCCCCCCTCCGACACACAAGAATCTCTCAAATGTTCCTGTTCATCTTCCGGCCACGTACTCTGCCGAACGCCCAAACACAAAAAGATTCATTTACCGTCCGCTCTAATGCAAACATGCATTGACGAACTCCCGGTAGAGTACGAAAACATCCTTGAGGCTACTCCGTTAGCCTTCCGTACCCACCTATAACATATCCTCTTCCCTACCCCGAACAGGGAGAAGTTGGTTTTTTGCGGTTTTCCAACTTCATTGCACAATTATACCTGTTCGTCCCAAGAAAATAGCCGTAACTATTTTCTCCACTCGAACGCTCACTGTCCACGCTACGCTCAAAAGCCACCTCCTGACCGCCCACGAGGGACGCAGGCTCGCCTGTCGTTGTACAATGGTTTCTAGGGAGACTGGTCGAGAGCAAAGCACGGACAGTACACGTAAATGTCTATGGAACCAACAACAATCCATCAAAACTTTCTTCTCTGTTGACTTTTAGCCTTCTGGACACCACCGTCCGGCATAACCAAGGAAAAACACCAGGACACGACAATTGCCCCAGTGTGTTTTTCGGACTGTTTGCTTTTGCTGCCACACAATACATTCACGACAAACCCTGAAGAGGACAAAATCCTAAACGGGGACGCACATTGAACGCATTTCTTCTTAGCAATTATCTAGACAAGCAAATCAAACAATGTGGCTGGCTGGCTGATAAGTGAAACTTTAACATCAAAACTTATATTGTACTTTATCGTACTACATACGTAGTATAGTATAATAGATAAAGTTATAGGATCGTGCAAAATTTTTTTTTTCAGATTTCACTCTTTTTCGACGTTTTTAGTCCCCCTGAGTCTAAAAAGCAAATAAAAAAACATGTCGGAAGTATGTGCGTACGTATGTACGTGTATGTCGCCACCGCCCAGCAAAAACTACCGGACCGATTTCGATGAAATTCGGTATGAGTAAGTTTAAGAGAATTTTGTCGAGAAAATAAGCTTTTAAAAAAACCTTCTCAAAGGGGGGCCGAAATAGGGGGTTTATTTAGGGCCCATTTTTGCAAATTTTGTCCGAAACGAATGAAATTTAACTCAGAGTTAGCTCATAGATAGGTAATTAAGATAAGTTTAATTTGAAAAAGTCGTTATATAGCATGGGGCTATAAAAAGAATATTATCGTTTTTCAGAAAAAGTTATGGGTTACCTATATTTAAGGGGTCAAAATTTGACATAACTTTGAACTAGATTTTCTCAAAAATGGCTCCAAGGAATTTGTTTATTTTTTAATATATTTTTGATATCCTATCGGTAAATTGAATGACATTAGACAGATTCCTTAACTCCTCAAAGGAGGGGAGTTATGAATTTTCAATAAAAAAATATTCGAGTGCCCGTAACTTCCTTTGTAATAGAAACTAAAATTTAAACTTTTGCAGACATATATCGTACTTTATTATCTATTATCACAATAAATTTTACCCAAAATGTGGCTTCCAGTTGAACCGGAAATGAAAAAAAATCTTAATTTTTTTAGATACGCCCTATATTTTTTTACATATTTTGAAAGAATGCAAAGTTACCTTTCCAATGACATAAAACCTGTTGCTGTAGATCAAAAACTCGAAAAGTTACAGTAAATAGAAATTTTGCTATAATCTTGTAGTCTAAGAGCTAGTGAACCCTCCGACTAACGGTCGTCCTGTAAGGCTTAAAATTTTTCTAGTGATAATTCATAGCACACCAAGGCTAAAATCCATGACCTGGCAGGCCTCAGTGGTGCACTTGTATCTACCAGGTGAATTGAAAAGTGCAAATTTAGGGGGTAAAATAAACTTTCTCCTGTAAGGTTTAAATTTAAGTATGTGTTTAAGACCTTGCCAGGCGAGGGGAAAGATTATGGGTTTTTCCTAAAATTATTCTTTTTGCATCGAACAATTTTTTTTAGGTTTTTTGAATCATTCCAAATAGAAAACGTCTTTAGCGATTTTTCTCTTAAGTTAATAGTTTTTGTTATATAAGCGATTGAAAATTTTGAAAATTGCGAAATCGGCCATTTTTAACCCTAAATCGGACATTTATCTAAAAATTTCAATGTTGCAAGATACGTGGATATTCTTTAAACATTGATTGATGAAATCCCGAAGAGTTTTTTGCAATAAAATATCGAAAACCCCTTTGTTTTTTTAATTGCTAATCAAGCGGGTGTGACACTGTAGTATAAGTGAGGACGCTTGAGTTTGCATAAATTCAGTATCTCGAGAATAGACAAATTTCAAGAGAAATCCTCAGACAGGTCGATTTTTATTTTTAAATTAGGACTTTTTGGCATATATATATAATACTAGTGACGTCATCCATCTGAGCGTGATGACGTAATCGATGATTTTTTTAAATGAGAGTAGGGGTTGTGTGATAGCTCATTTAAAAGGATATTGAATTTTCTATTCACTTATATAAATATTAACATAATTATTTATACAGAGTGTACAAAAAAATGTTTTTTTTTAAATTAACTTTGATTAAATTTGACAAATAGAAGAAAAAATTTTTTTTGTACACCCTGTATAAATAATTATGTTAATGTTTATATTACTGAATAGAGAATTCAATAACCTTTCAAATGAGCTATCACACAACCCCTACTCTTATTTAAAAAAATCATCGATTACGTCATCACGCCCAGATGGATGACTTCACTAGTATTATATAGATGCCAAAAAGTCCGAACTCAAAAATAAAAATCGACCTGTCTGATTATTTCTCTTGAAATTTGCCCATTCTCGAGATAATGAATTTATGCAAACTCAAACGTCCTCACTTATACTACAGTGTCGCACCCGCTTGATTAGCAATTAAAAAAACAAAGGGGTTTTCGATATGTTATTGCAAAAAACTCTTCGGGATTTCATCAATAAATGTTTAAAGAATATCTACGTACCTTGGCAACATTGAAATTTTTAGATAAATGTCCGATTTAAGGTTAAAAATTGCCGATTTCGCAATTTTCAAAATTTTCAATCGCTTATATAACAAAAACTATTAACTTAAGAGAAAAATCGCTAAAGACGTTTTCTGTTTGGAATGATTCAAAAAACCTAAAAAAATTTGTCCGATGCAAAAAGAATAATTTTATAAAAAACCCCTAATCTTTCCCCTCGCCTGGCAAGGTCTTATACTCTTCAGAATCGCCTGTCATTGTACACATCTCTTCTAAATGACTTACTCAAACACATACTTAAATTTAAACCTTACAGGAGAAAGTTTCTTTTACCCCCTAAATTTGCACTTTTCTTTTCACCTGGTAGATACACGTGCACCGCTGAGGCCTGCCAGGTCATGGTTTTTAGCCTTGGTGTGCTATGAATTATCACTAGAAAAATTTCTAGCCTTACAGGACGACCGTTAGTCGGAGGGTTCACTAGCTCTTAGACTATTGTGTGTGTCCTCTCTCACGCGATCATAGCAGAGCATTATTATAGGGCAGTCAATGAGGGTATTTGGCTCCGAATTCCATCCTACTATATCGATGTACTTGATATTTTCACAGTAAGTAGGGAATAGCTCAAGAAACAAAATCTATCCTATATACTATGTCGCTTTTATCTTGGGGCGGTTCCCACCCCTTCAAGGGGGTGGAAAATTTGTTGGTAAAAATAAGCACGGAAGTGGCTAGAAAACCTATTTCTAAGCAAAAACTGGTCTATTCTTTTTTTTTGAGAACTCAATAGTTTTTGAGTTATGCGCAATTGAAAATTGGCCATTTTCATTGAAAAATGACACCTTTTCGGACGGTTTTTGTGAATACCTTAAAAACTATGCATAGAACTAAAAACACTATATAAAACATTTTTTAGATTATAAATAACAAAGAGATTCGTTCCTTCGTAAATATTCTATTTATAATACAAAAAGAGATATGGTAGGTGAAAAGAGTTTGTTTTTTGGTGCATGCTCAAATTGGTGTATTCAACTTGAAATAACAGAGGAACGGTGGGTTTTAGGTGTATAATAATGCTACCAACGTCTTTTGTAGTGTTTGAAAAGGCATTTAAAACGATTACCAATAAATGCTGGTTACATTCAAACTAAGCGAGATATGGTGCAAAAAATATATGACTAATGTACTTTAAGGAAAAATGAAAAGTGCATTCATTTAACCCCTCATCGACCAGAATTTAAATGCATTGTTTTTTTCTGCAATACCTTTTAATATAGTGTTATTTCTACTTTCAAAAACTTGAACGGGTTTAAAATGAATGGTTTTTGTAAAAAATATGATCAAATTATAGAATGCATTTTTAAATTTTCTTATAAATCTTCGTTTTTCTCCATGTAATTCGAAAATAAAAATGTTCCACCCCCGAGAAGTGGTGGGAACCGCCCCATGATAAAAGCGCCATATTATATAGGATAGACTTTGAATCAGGAGATTGGGCTACTCCCAAAATTTCATTAAAATCCATGCAGTAGGATAGAATTCGGAGGTAATATCTTGTTCTTAATCTCGCGCATTGACTGGCGTAATAGAAATAGAATGAAATGCAAATATTGTAAACTATTAATTTCTCAGAAAAATGAACTAATTTAAAATGAAAGTATGACTATAATATTCTATTGATTTATGCAATAATCTATACATCTATAGTGTGTCCCCGAAATATGGCATCGAACATTTTCTCAAATGCAATAATTAATGATGCGTAGAACCATAAAATATTTTTAAGGATACAAGGTGTTTCTAAAATATCAAAATAACGAGTAACTTTGATATTTTTATAGAATGCCAGTATCTAGTACGATAACGATAATAGATCGGTAGGATAAAGTTCTTGGGTGGCTCTTCCGTCCAGCGTTTTTATTATATATATTGTATATATTTTTTGCATGTGATAAATATGTGACACAAAGAAATCTGTTGAATATGCAGCTATTGCAAGAAAACATTTATCACCCATATAATCTGATGAACTTACTAGCTTTGAACAAACCGTCAATCTTTAGGATTCTTCTAAATTATGTTGAAAGTCGTGAAAATTGAAACTTTAGATTAGGCCTAGCTTTGCTACCTTTGCCTTATCTCCCTGGCAATAATACCCCGTATCCCTACATAGTCTGTGGTTAGTCACCCTGAACGACCTGGATGCTAAAATTTTTTTCCCTTCCCTACCCTTGATTGTTCGATTTGATTCGTAATGGTCTTGGTGTATGGTAGGTTTGGTTAGGCGTTGATTTTAAGAAGTATTGCTGGCCAAATAAGCGCAGTTCCCAAAGGTCATAAAAGACAAAAAAAAAACATCAAAACTTACCTGTTCCGTGCGCTTCAATGAAGCTGAGATCAGCTGGACTAATTCCGCAATCACTGTAAACCTCTCTCATTAGTTGCCGTTGTGCTTCACCAGATGGATACGTTATCCCTGCTTCCTTATACCCATCACAATTTGTTTTTACGTAAACGAGATCTGCATATTTTCTTTTAGCGTCTTTACTCTTCTGGAGGATTATCACAGATACAGTCTCAGCTCTAGCGTATCCGTTCCCAGTTTTGTCAAAAACTTTACATGAGCCATCATGACTTAAAACTCCTAACCTGAAATTAATTTTAAAATGTTATAAGATGAGGAAATTTCTGAGTAACTAAAGACTCAATCCGCAAATGCGATATCTTCTTCTTCTTTTTTTTTTGTATAGACACGACTCCGTCTATTTTTTCAATGTGCGTCTAGTAAGTTGTTCCATCGTTTTCGTGTTCTTCGGCTTCTTATTTGTTGTCATTCGGCTTATGTGGTCATTCCGTTCTACTCTTCTGTTTCTTACCCGTTTATTAATATTCTCCACCTTGTATCTCCGTTGTATACCTTCTGTATTTCTAGCTCTATCCCATAGTATCTTACCATCGGTTTTTCGAAGGGTTTTCATCTCCGCTGTTTCGAAGAATCTTTTTGTCCTCTCTGTGTCAGGTTGTGTTTCCCGGTCATATTACCCGGTCATATTACCCGTATGCACGCCAATAGTGAATAGAAAATTATTACAATTGGATATAGTAATTGAGTCAATACTCGCAATCTTTAGTTTGTATTTTTTTATTAGTTGTTATATAATCATGGGGCAACCGGTTTCGAGTCTTACAATATATGACTCATCATCAGGCCCAGTACAAAAAGTCTTCTCAATACAAACTACAAGATAACAGCCATATAAACTGTTCCACAGCTGAAGATGTACCTGGAAGTCACCAGCCCCATAAGAAGAGTTGACCAATCAAACAGCCCTTAGTCTCTTAAATTGTTAGTTTAGTGCAATTTGGAATTTTACAAGAAATTTTTTTTACTGTGTTCCCAGTGGTGTGTGTTATTTATCTTAAACAGTTGTTCTTGTCCAATTTAGCAGTTGTTTTCATGTTTTATATAGAAAAAATGTAAAAACATTTAATAATTATTAAAATAATGGGACATCATACACAAAATTTCACATGCACAAAATTTAAAAATTGTTTTTTTATAAATTTAATAAAAAAAACAATTTTTAAATTTTGTGCATGTGAAATTTCGTGTGTGATGTCCCATTATTTTAATAATTATTAAATGTTTTTACATTTTTTCTATATATAACATAAAAACAACTGCTAAATTGGACAAGAACAACTGTTTAAGATAAATAACACACACCACTGGGAACACAGTAAAAAAATTTCTTGCAAAATTCCAAATTGCACTAAACTAACAATTTAAGAGACTAAGGGCTGTTTGGTTGGTCAACTCTTCTTATGGGGCTGGTGACTTCCAGGTACATCTTTAGCTGTGGAACAGTTTCTATGGCTGTTATCTTGTAGTTTGTATTGAGAAAACTTTTTGTACTGGGTCTGATGATGAGTCATATATTGTAAGACTCGAAACCGGTTGCCCCATGATTATATAACAACTAATAAAAAAATACAAACTAAAGATTGCGAGTATTGACTCAATTACTATATCCAATTGTATAATGGACTCACATTGGCAATCCTTTCATCATTTAGAAAATTATTAATTGTATGCCAAAAAATGCGCAATATCTACCTCTTAAAACCTACCAAATTTCATTTGCATATCGCAACCGGTTTTAGAGTAATAAATAAATCGTCAGTTTGTAAGAAAAAAATCAACATTCCGTATCTAGGAAACGAAGCATTTGCGGACATATGACTATAAAGCAAACGGTCATTAATTTTTCATGCAGAATTACTCCTTAAAGTTTGTCGCACTTAATTAGAAACACCCTGTATTGATGAAGAACGTTGCTCCTTGTTAAAGTACCTAACTTTTTTATTATCCAACATAAGCTAATGAATCAAAAAGCATAATATTAGGAAAGCATAAGGCTACAGTTGAGATTTAATTTTAATATTTTATATATGCAAGAATATTCCACAGAGTGTTCCAAACTTTGAGGAAAAAACACACTATCATTGTTACACCCGGTATACAATGACACTTATCTGTTTAGCAACAATATTATTACGTCGGTATTCTTAAAGAATAAAGCTATATCACATTAAAAAGATCACTAAAATCGGACAACAGGTTTAGGAAATACAAGGCATCAAAAATGTCCCATTTTTAAGGTGGTGCGTTAATTTTGGCGCTTAGTGTATATAAAATAGATTTGTACTAAAACCTATGCAATTTAAATAAGAAAGGTAAGGAAAACGGAAATATAAAGGAAATCCTGTGGAGGTAGGGAAGACTTTAGGAGAGGAAGCGGTTGATATTTCGTGGCAGATGATGGGTAGGATAATGCGGTATATAAAATTGTAAAAATACATATTAGTTACCTTGCAAATTGTAGAGAAACAAAAGGATGTACAGTCATATTGGCTCCACCTACAACAGCAGTATCTACTAATCCTAGTCTTAAATCTCTGTATGCAGATTCTAAAGCAAACAACGAACTGCTACAAGCGGTATCTGCTATAAGTGAAGGGCCCTTAAGCTTCAAGAAATAACTTATCCTTTGAGCAAGAGACGATCGTATATATATAATGTTCTTGAACTCCTAAGTGGAGCATAGAGCTTCAGTGAAAACGCGCCATCGGGTTCTATTTTGCGCTAGGGCCTTCACCTCATTCCAAGACTTTCCTTGACTTCTTATCTCGTCCATGATGGATCTTCTCCAAGTTTGTGCTGGGCGACCTCTTTTTCTCTTTCCTTGGGGATTCCACTCTAGGGCATTTTTTGCAATACTGGAACTATCTTTTCGGAATGTGTGACCTATCCACCCCCACTTTCTGTATTTTATTTCATTTTCTACCCTCTTTTGTTGGGTCAGGTGTAGCAGATCTTCGTTTCTGATGATGTTTGGCCAGAAAATATGAACAATTCTTCGTAGACATTTGTTAAAAAAGACCTGCAATTTGTCTGTAAGATATTTTGTCACTTTCCAGGTTGCACATCCATAAAGTAGAACAGACATAACATTTGACTGGATTATTCGGATCTGTGTCCTTGTAGTATATTCTCCAGACCTCCAAACAGGGTTAAGCATGCTGAAAGCTTGTTGAGCTTTTCGTATCCTCATACGAATATCGTCTTCTGTACCTCCGCTTTCTGTTATGACACTTCCAAGGTACGTGAAGTTCTCCACATTTTCAATCTGCTTGTTGTCGATATTAAATAGCGTGTTGTTCCTTGCATTTATTCTCATCGACTTGGTTTTACCAATATTGATTTTTAAACCTATTTTATTGGCCTCAGTGGATAGTGTTTCCAATTGGCCGGCCACATCCTGGAACCTTTGTCCTAACAGGCAGATATCATCGGCGTATTCCAGATCACTTAGGCGTGTGGTTAACGTCCATTGTATCCCTTTTGTGTCGAAGTCTAGTTTGGAGAGAACATAGTCCAGAGCTATGTTAAACAGAAACGGAGAAAGCACACATCCCTGTCTGACTCCAGTAAGTACGTCAAATTCGTCACTGTTGACCCCATTGTGTGTCACGCTGCACGTCGCCTCAGTGTACAGTGACTTTATAATGGAAATTATTTTATGAGGAATGTTTCTTAGCTCTAAAATTTTCCATATAGCAGCATGAGGCAGGCTGTCAAAGGCACGTTCGAAATCGACAAAGACCATGTATAGAGGTGTGTTCCATTCAACCGATTGTTCCATTATTACCCTCACTGTATTAATGTGATCTATGCAGGAAGATTCTGGTCTAAAACCTGCTTGATTCGCTCGAAATTCAACCTTGTTTGTTAATCTTTTATGTATGATAATCGTAAAAATTTTATTTATGACGGTAAGCAAGGTTATTCCTCTCCAATTTTTGCACAGTGTGAGGTTGCCCTTTTTTGGAAGCTTAATAATATTACCTTTTTTCCAGCCCGCTGGAATGCGGTTTGTTTCCCACACCTCTCGGATGATGGGGAGCAAAAGTTCAGCGGTTAGATGCGGGTCAGTTTTAAGTAGTTCGGCAGCAATGTTATCGATTCCCGGGGACCTGTTATTTCTCAGAGATTTGATAGCTGTTATTATCTCCATTTTGGAAGGGGACTCGCAAGATATATGCAAGTCTACATTCTGCGGGTTTTCGACAATTTCATCCGCGTTATCCCTGGGCGTGCCTAGCATCTCCTGAAAGTGCTCTTTCCATCTCTCTACTTGGTCATCCGTTGTAGTAAGTAATTCACCTGTCTTGGATCTTACAATGTTCGAACAGTTGGGCCCATTTTTTGTTAATCGTCTGGTAATTTGGTACAGCTCTCTAGTCCTGTTGTGTTGTGCAGCTGTTTCTGCTTGTTTTGCCAGTTCTTCAGCCCACCTTCTTTTGTCTCTTCTTGCATTCCTTTTAACTGCTTTATTTAGTATTTCGTATTCTTGTTGTCGGTTCGTTCTTTCTTCTACAGTTCTTGCTTGCAAGATATCTTTTTTTCGTACATCCTAGATACATTCCGTATCTAGGAAACGAAGCATTTGCGGACATATGTCTATAAAGCAAACGGTCATTAATTTTTCATGCAGAATTACTCCTTAAAGTTTGTCGCACTTAATTAGAAACACCCTGTATTGATGAAGAACGTTGCTCCTTGTTAAAGTACCTAACTTTTTTATTATCCAACATAAGCTAATGAATCAAAAAGCATAATATTAGGAAAGCATAAGGCTACAGTTGAGATTTAATTTTAATATTTTATATACGCAAGAATATTCCACAGAGTGTTCCAAACTTTGAGGAAAAAACACACTATCATTGTTACACCCGGTGTACAATGACACTTATCTGTTTAGCAACAATATTATTACCTCGGTATTCTTAAAGAATAAAGCTATAACATATTAAAAAAATCACTAAAATCGGACAACAGGTTTAGGAAATACAAGGCATCAAAAATGTCCCATTTTTAAGGTGGTGCGTTAATTTTGGTGCTTAGTGTATATAAAATAGATTTGTACTAAAACCTATGCAATTTAAATAAGAAAGGTAAGGAAAACGGGAATATAAAGGAAATCCTGTGGAGGTAGGGAAGACTTTAGGAGAGGAAGCGGTTGATATTTCGTGGCAGATGATGGGTAGGATAATGCGGTATATAAAATTGTAAAAATACATATTAGTTACCTTGCAAATTGTAGAGAAACAAAAGGATGTAAAGTCATATTGGCTCCACCTACAACAGCAGTATCTACTAATCCTAGTCTTAAATCTCTGTATGCAGATTCTAAAGCAAACAACGAACTGCTACAAGCGGTATCTGCTATAAGTGAAGGGCCCTTAAGCTTCAAGAAATAACTTATCCTTTGAGCAAGAGACGATCGTATACATCTAGAAAATATTATTTTTAATAATGAAAGAACAATCATCTTTACTCCACCATAAATTCAATTTTTGATATTTATTTACCGATCCCATCCACTGAGTTAGTAAAGAAATTTTTATCATATTCCGCAAAAAAAATTTACAACCATCTCCCTTTACAACTAGTCCGTTCTTTAACGGTAAAATATTGCAAAACCTCTAAATTTTAAAGAACCGCTTGGATTGACATGAAATTTGGCATACACATAGCTAACAAGTCAAAGAAAAAAAGTGATATTGTGCCGATATGTGCTTTTGCCCTGGGGGTGGTTTTCACCCCTCTTGGGGGTGAAAAAATATTCGTCCAAAGAAAGTCAGGAAATGGATAAACTGGCTAATTTTAAGTAACTTTTGTTCTATAGAGTTTTTTCACTAAGTCAATACTTTTCGAGTTATTTGGCAGTGAATATGTTAATTTTTTCAACAAAATAACCACGCTTTTAGACGGTTTTTCGCAAATAACTCAAATAGTAAGTATTTTGTCGAAAAAACATTCTTAGCAAAAATATAGCCTGTAAAAAATTTAAAAAAATGGTGTATATATCACGTCTCTACACCTAGTAGAAGCAGCGTTATAGCTAATGAAAAATAGGTTCATATTCGTCAAATTCCAAATACTTTTTAAATAAAGTAAATGCAGTAAAGGAATACTTTAACGTGAAATAACCAGAAATGAAGCACATTTCGTGGAAAACTCATTATAACTTATTTAAAGTGTTTAAAAAAAGATTGATTTTTGTTTTATAAAAAAAATTTCTAGCATCAAAATTAAACAAGTTACGCTCAAAATAAAGTTAGTCCCTTTTGGTTTTGGTAAAAAAATCGAGAAAATCACCCCTAATTAGTATCTTAAATGAACTTAATCGTTACGACTTCACAAGTTTCTTGACTCGTGTATATATTGTTTATATGATCTGTAAGTTTCATCGGTTCAAAGTCCTTATTATTGAAAGGGCTGTAGTTAAAAGGGGTTGAACGAGTCACTGATCAGATCACGAATGTATGCAAATTTAGAAACACCAAATCTTAATCAATTTTTGTCTAACAGATAAACAAAAAAATACATGATATTCAGAAAAGCAAATCTGACTTGTTTTGTTTTTCGAGATTTTTGGTATCTCTAACTTTTAAGTTATTTTGAAAAAAAAGCATATTTTTCAAAATTTAAATTTTTGAAAATTTTACTTTGAAACCAAATTCTTTCAAAAATAAGCACTTTGAATCGATGAAACTTACAGATCATATAAACACAACATAAGTAAAATAATTTGTGGAGAGGTAACGATTAATTTCATTTAAGTTGCTAATTAGGGGGTGGTTTCCCCGATTTTTTTTTGCAAAAACAAAAGGGACCAATTTTATTTTGACCGTAACTTGCTTAAATTATAATGCTAGAATACTGCTAGAAACTTTTTGTAAAAACAGAAATAAAGCTTTTTTAAAACACTTTAAAAAAGTTATAATGGGTTTTCCCCAAAAAGTGCTTAATTTTTTGGATATTTCACGTCGAAATATTCTATTTGAAATTTGGTGAATATGAATATATTTTTCATTGACTATAACTCTGGTTCTACGAGATCCAGAGACCTAAGGCGTACACCATTTTTTTTACTTTTTTATAGGCTATATTTTTGCTAAGAACCTTTTTTCGACGAAATACTTACTTTTTGAGTTATTTACGAAAAACCGTCTAAAAATGTGGTGATTTTGTTGAAAAATGAACATATTCACTCACAAATAACTCGAAAAGTGTTGACTTGGCGAAAAAGCTCTATAGAACAAAAGTTACTTAAAATTAGTCAGTTTACCCATTTCCGGACTTATTTTGGACATATATTTTTTCACCCTAAGAGGGGGTGAAAGTCACCCCCAGGGAAAAAGCACACATTGGCACAATATCACTTTTTTTCTTTTGCATGTAAGCTATACGTATGCCAAATTTCATGTCAATCCAAGCGGTTCTTTAAAATTTTGAGCAAAAACCGTGAAAGAATGAACTAAACTTAAATCTGCAACATCTTTCCCAAAGTTCCGTAAAATGACAAAAGCCTATCTATTTAAAAACCATATTTATTATTAATGGATTCGATTTTTATTATTGATGGATATTTATTATTCAATAGAAGAATTTTTTAATGAATAACTAAGAAAATTGGGTTTCATACGCAGTCTCTTAAACTTGTCAGTTCCCAATGTTGTATTTTATTTGTTGTAAGTACATTCAATTTGCAATTTATATATAAATTTTGCAATAAATTGTTTTTGCCTTTGCTTTTATATCTTATATACTGTATATTGACGATTTATCTAATTTTTGTAAATTGTAATTGTTATTTGTTATTGATATTATTTTTCTTTTGACTGTATATAAGCTTTGTCCATAAAATTATAAAAATTTTCAGTGACAATAAAGCATATTTCTATTCTATTCTAACACTAAGAAAAAAGTTGCAAAAATTTATTCTGATGTAAATACACTGATCACAAAAAGAGTCGCATAATTTTAAAACACAAAAAAAAATTTCAAAATAATTTTAATTTTTAGCAGAATGTTATAATGCTCGTCTATGGTGCTCTGTAGGGGTCTACATAAAATTTTAAGGTGAAGTGTGGTTGTGCCGAAAAAAAAAGTTAGACAAAACGTTGATAAGAGAGAATATTTATTTTAGATATTTGTGTTCGAGAATTTGATCTGTTAGTCCATGTGGTGAGACCGCTCCCTTCTGAACAAATTTCTGATTCGGTTTCCTTGCGCATTCCCATTCAAAAATGTTTCCTTTAAACAAATCTGAAGGATGGCAATCGAAATTTTTGGGCAGAAATTGTTCAAATAATTTTTTTAAACAAATACAAAAGATCACCCTTTTTGACCCGCAAAATATTTTTTTAGGTTTTTTGGGTCATTCTAAACAAGAAAGGTATCTTGTAACTTTTCTCAAAAATTGATAGTTTTCGAGTTATGGGTGATTTAAAATCTAAACACTGACCAAATACATATAATTTATGAGGCTCAAAAACTCAAAAACAAAAATATATTTAATTCAGTATTTTTGAGGTTGCCAAGTGCTTAAATTGTAGATCAAACAATTATTTTCAAGATTCTGAAGAGTGATCGAGTCTAGCTTCAATGTACACCGTTGTTATTTAATTGTTAATTATGCGTGTCCATCCGATTTTTTGCCGGTGCGGGGCACTCTATTTCAACAATCTCCTATTATCCTCCAAGACATATCGCACCCTCAGTGCAAGACTGCAGTAAGTCAAAATAAGTAAGTTTCGAGATAAAGACGATTTTGTTTATTTTCGTGCTAATATCGGTGAAATAAGGCAAATTTTAAGAAAAATTAACATTTAATTATAATTTTGCATGCTTTTCAGCCTATATTACATTAACCAAAAATAGAAATTTAAATAAAATAATATTAACGCAAAAAAAATTAGGAATTTCAAAATTACAACACTTTTGCACGGAAAAAATTGTTAATCACTACACATTTAGTATTAGAATTTCAAAGTTACAACAGTTTTGCACGGAGAAAATTGTAAAGAGCGTAGACACATTTACTTTTACAGTAAAACCTGTGTTACCGGCCAGTTTAAAAATTACCCAAACCAATTATGTACAGTAAAACCTGTGTTAACGGCCACCTGTCAAAACTAGCCGGCCAGCTTCAAAGTTCCCCAAACCAAAATTTTTGGACTACAAAACCTGGTATTAGCGGCCACCTTTTTATATCGGCCAATAGTTCTGTCATTTTTAGTGACCGTTATTGACAGGTTTTACTGTATATCTAGACTACAAAAACTGGCATTACCGGCCACCTTTCTATATCGGCCAATAGTTCTTTCATTTTTAGTGGCCGTTGCTGACAGGTTTTACCGTAGTTGTTGTCCTCTTCTCGTACATCATCTTCTGCCAAAATATTTTTATAAAAACTATGGTGGGCTTCTGGTATCATACCCGAATGCCATAAGTATACCAAATCTGTTTGTTTGGCCATTTGAATTTTTGGCTGTTCTTTGGCAAGTTTTCTGAGAATAGATATTTTTGACCTCACATAAAATATTTTTAGCACATAAAATTTACATGAATAGATTGGTCTCGAAAATCTTTGTTTATTGTCTCAGCCGTTAATGGATTACGTAGACGCTCTGTATATTAAAATTAAACACCACAGATACAGATATTAAAATAACAAATATCTTACTTTTTTCATTGCTTGTTATCGAATCCGTTGCAATGTTCCATGCAAAACTGTTACTCTGTAACTCTGTTACATTAGAGTTACAACAGTTTTGCACGGAACTTATGTTCAAAAACGCAAAATAGTTAAACTGTTGTTGTTGTAATATTTAGCCCATTAAGCATTTGAAAGTTACTAAAGTTTTAAAGGGGATAGATATGCATATTTACAATCGAATTCCATGATTACTTCATTTTCATAAAATTTTGAGTTACTGCAGTCTTGCACTGAGGGTGCGATATTTGTTTTAGATTCTTTGGAATATTCTAAATAAAATATGTTTTTTGTCATTTTTTTCAAAAGTTAATTGTTTTTAAGTTATAAGCGACTTGAAATCCGAAAAATGAGAAAATACGGAGGAAAATAGAAGATTGTTGAAATAGACTGCGCCGCACCGGCAAAAAAATCGGATAGACACGCATTTAACAATTAAATAACAACGGTATAAATTGAAGTTAGACCCTATCACTCTTCAGAATCTTGAAAATGAATGTTTGAACTACAATTTAAGTACTTGGCACCCTCAAAAATACTAAACTAAATATGAGTTTTTGAGCCTCAAAAATGCGTATTTTGGAAGTTTTCAGATTTTAAATCGCCTATAACTCAAAAACTGTAAATTTTTGAGAAAAATCACAAGATACCTTTCTTATTTAGAATGACCCAAAAACCTAAAAAAAAATATTTTACGGGTCAAAGAAAAGTGATCTTTTGCATTTGTTTAAAAAAATTGTTTAAATAATTTCTGCCCAAAAATTCCGCACGGCACCCCTCAGATTTGTTTAAAGGAGACATGTATGAAAGAATCCACAAAGAAACCGAATCAGAAATTTTTTCAGACGAGAGCGGTCTCACCACATGGACTATGTGCACTGTCTGCTTGATTTTTCAATGGGGAGGTGCGTTCTTAGAAAAAATTAGAAATTCAACGTCAGAACAAGCAGCCCAAATCGTAGCTTTAATAATAATTGGAAATGGACGATCGCAGCAATATATTGCTGATGTTCTGGGAATCAACCAATTCAGCGTTTTAAGAGCTTTTAGAAGGTTTATAAAACTGAAAGTTACACCAGAAGACCAGTTCTAGGATGTCCCAGATGCACGAACCCCGGAGATGACCGTTATTTATGTAAATAACGTTATTAACATTACGTTATTTGCACATTTGCATGCACGTCATGTTACAGCTAGGCAACGGCAAAATACGTGTCAATTCGGTTAGAAACAGAAAGGGAATTTCAAATCAGAGCCAGAATGCCTGCTAATATTCCACTGTAAGGGCACACCGTATGGAAAGTTTAAGGTTCACGCGAGAACATCCCGATTGGAAGATTAACGACTGGGCCTTAATATTTGTCTGCCAAATCGTAAAGTGATGCACATCGGAATATGTTTTTGAACTCCGGAGTAATCTACAAAAGAGAAGGGAAACAGCTGTTAAACGTTTCTCACTACGCTCAAGCGTACTGGCACGATACCATGGCAAAGGGAGTCGAAAGTAAAAGGTAAAAAAATCAAAAATTTCAAACCATACCTCCATCTTAATAGAACAAAAAGTAGTATTGTAACATACCCAGTAAAACCCGTTTTTGGGTCTGGCCCCAAATGTTGAACCATTACACTTTGCTCGGTTTCACTGGTACAGGTACCAACGTAAACGCCTGTATTGGTTCCTTCAAGGTCTTCCAAATTCATACCTGCGTCAAAAATAGCTTCTACGGTTTTTTCAAGAAGAATTCTGCCTGAAGAATCTTGAGATTCACCTTGTTTGTGATGTACACCTAAAATAAAAATTAAATATTAATTAATCGGTAATTCCACTCTTTTTCTTAGGGTGCCTATCCGTTCCGAACGTTGGCGATCATTCTGGCTATGATGACTTCCTTGGTTTCTATACGGAATAGTTGTATTGAGGTCTTTCTATACCATGCTCTCAGGTTCAAGCCAGGATATTCTTCTTCGTCCTGGGGCCCTTTTTCCTTTTTCCTTTTTTTCCAGTGGTAAATTTCCAGCAGGTAATTCCAGTGAACCTAACAAATTAGCAAACAATACTTTCTTTGATTTGTTTGATTTAAATTCCTTTTAGTGATATCTATGTATATAATTGTCTGTCATGTCTTCGGAGATTTGTTTAAATCATTTAATTTGTATTATGAGAACGATTTCCGAAGTGGAAATTTCGTTAAAGTGAAAAGAATCATCCTAATCATCATCAATGATCCGTGATTTATTAATTATTGAACATCTTCCTCTAGATATTTTCTAGATATTTTCATATGCCCTCCTCTAGATATTTTTATCTTCTGTTCTGGGCCTCTGCTATCCAATTGATCACAATTCTTTTGAGGTCGTCGGTCCATCTCGTTGGCAGTCCCGGATTAAGAATCTTGAGGCCCCTAGGCAACCCAAGCTAGGAGACCCCTTAAGAAACTTTTGTCGTTTCCCTCCAAAACCTCGGAGAACTCCTCCATGTCCGAGCCGTATTTCTTTACTACATTAGTGGACATTTTTTGTAGATTTAAATTTAATTTTTGTTTCATTTGTTGCTTGAAGAGATAAAACAAAGAAATAGTCAAGAAACTGTTTATTTTTATAATTTTGCTTAAATTTTGCAATAAAAAATTATTTTAGTTTTTTTTTTGTTATATTTATCAATAAACGAACGATTTATTTCAAAGTATAATAATTTTTCTAATAATGAAAAAAAGAAGAAGGTCGTAGAAAAAGTATAGAATTCTACTCACATGTAATGGCTATTACTCACTCTAATGAATAACGACACTCGCCTTTGGCTCGTGTCGCAAACTCCACCATCGTGAGTAATACCCATCATTACATGCTCGTTGAATAATATACTATTACTTATTACATAATTATGTAATAATAAATAATTATGGATTAAATTTAGTTTGAGTTTTCAAAGCCTTATAATCAGGGCCGGCGATAACGGGCCTGCAAGGGATGCACTGCAGGTGGGTGCCCCTGTTTAGGGGGCGCAAAAATGAGCTTTTTTCTGCTGGTGTGGTACAAAATACTAATTAAAAAAAACCGAAGGGCTATTTTTGCTAGTTTTGCAGGCGGGCACCTTATACCCTAGCGCCGGTACTTCTTATAATTATTATAAAGCAACTTATCTGAGTTTCATAGAAACAAAACTACTTAAAATATCTTCTACTTCCAAATTTTCGAGCACATCATTCTCAATAGCCATAATTGAGGGAAATGCTAGTCTATGTTGTGCCACTGTCGAACGGTGACAGTTCTTAATAATTTTCATTTTTGAAAAAGACCGTTCGCCTGTTGCATTTCGTAACTTCGATTCTAAATTATTTGTTCTCATAAATAGGCGAAAAAGACTATGAAGCAGGAATAAATTGTTTTCGCTACAAGTCCTGAAGGTGGACTATAAAATATTTGAACTGCATTAGTTTTTTTGTAGTTTTGAAGCACACTCCTTTATTTGAGTATCACTCAGTTTTGGAAAAACACACAAAACACCAAATACTGGAGTTACTGACTCGTACACTGTCAACTGAAAACTCAGCTCAATAATTAGCTTATCCAAAATTGGTAGATTCGTTTTAACTTGTAACTTTTCTCCACCCTGTAGATAAACTTCATTGGAATTAGCATCATCAAAATATAGTTTTCTTGCTCACGTTTGTTTACTCTCGTCGGTATATTCAGAGTACTGTGGACCGCAGACCGTCTGCTCGTAGTAAGCAAAATTATTGTTTTCAGCCAATTTTGAAAAAATGTGAAAACTTTGAATTATCCACGTCCGTCTGTCCGTCTGTCTGTCTGTCTGTCTGTGATCACAACTCCTCCGTCAATATACCAGCTAGAATGACAAGTGAGGTGTCAAATGAAAGCTTATAATGCAAGGATGGTAATAAAGGTGAGATATTTGACCTAAGCTGTCTGCCCGTCGGTCCGTCGGAACGCGAATAAAACTCCTCAGTCATTATAAAAGGTAGAATGACAAATGAGGTGTCAAATGAAAGTTTGTAATTCAAGGATGGTACTAAAGGTGAGATATTTGACCTAGGATGTCTGTCCGTCGTTCCGTCCAACCGCGAATATATTTCTTCTGTCATTATAACAGCTAGAATGACAAATGAGGTGTCAAATGAAAGCTTATAATCCAAGAATGGTAGTAAATGTGAAATATTTAACCTAGGCTGTCTTTTCGTCGGTCCGTTCGACCGCGAATATAACTCATCCTTCATTATACCAGGTAGAATAACAAATGAGGTGTCAAATGAAAGCTTATAATCTAAGGATGGTACTAAAGGTAAGATATTTGACCTAGGCTCTCTGTCCGTCGGTCCGTCCGACCGCGAATATAATTCTTCCGTCATTATAACAACTAGAATGACAAATGAGGTGTCAAATGAAAACTTATAATCCAAGGATAGCACTAAAGGTGAGATATCTGACCTAACAAATACAAATATTCCTTCAGTTTCTACGGTGAATACAACAAACGAAACACCTTCTTCACCTGTACCTGGAACAGGCCCGCCGGCAAGGGGGGTCAGGGAGGGTCAGCCGACACCCCCTGGATAATTACAGCTTAAAATATTATTGATCAATTTGGTCAATATCGAAGGAGATTACAGTTTTTAATTACCGATTAATATTTTTTTGTATTATATAATAATTTTATTAAAATATAAATGTTTCTTGTTCTTTCATTCATTTCTAGAATAGAAAAGCGACTTAAAGATTTTGCCCCTCCCTAATTTTTTTTCTGGCGGCGGCTCTGACCTGGAATGAAGAGAGCCTTCTCAAGTTCAGTAGATTCCAACGCAATAAACCTGACAGAAACACAAGAAGAAATTTCATCTGTAATGCCTCCTCCTGACCAAGATGCAAACAAGGAACCAACGAAACAACCCAGGAAGAAGTTAAAAAAAGATTCAACTGACAGTTAAAAAATCAATGATGCCTCAAAAGAAGAAATAAAAGATTGCTTTAGTAAGTCACCACACTCTTTTTCTATTTCTGTAGACAGTTTCATTAGTTTCCTTGAAAATAGCTACGGTAGTAGCAATCCACTATCTGAAGCACAACAGTTTACACATGACATCAAATCTTTACTCTCTGACATATATAATGTTTATCCTTCTCTAACAGATAGGTCACTAAAGTAAAGATTTACAAGATTATCAAAAAAACTTAAACAAGCTTTTCAGTCTGACACAGCAGATATGGTGAGTTTAAATTCCCTCTCATCACTGGATCCCCAGGATGAAGAGTATTTCTCAGATACCTCCCAACTCCAACTCTCCGAAAAATCCACATTTTAGTAAAATTCAATCTAATTCAATGGAACTGTGATGGGTTTTACCCCAGACTTGAACTCCTCCAAAAGTTAATCCTTGATACCACTGCCGACATACTCAAATTTCAAATCTGATCACAAAAGACTTCTAAAGAGTCTTTATTTTGTAGGTTACCATTTCTTGAGAACTGACTATGTTAGGGCTAGCGGTGGAACATCCGTATTCGTATCAAATGATCTCTACTCCACACATCCTCCAATTTGCACAAACCTAGAAGCTATCGCCGTTAACATCTGGTGCCCAAATAAAATTACAGTTTGTAGCATCTATATTCCTCCAAATTATAGCCCATCTGAAGCTGATCTAGTGGAACTCATATACCAACTTCCTTCACCTTTTCTTCTTGTTGGAGATTTCAATGCCCACAATACAATCTGGGGTTCTGAAAGAACCTTCGGCCAAGGAAAGACTGTCGAAAATGTTTTGAATATTACTGACACTTGTATGATGAATGACCATTCCAAGACCCATTTTAATATTGCTACTGGCACATTTTCCTCTATAGATTTAAGTTTATGTCATCCAAGAATATATCCTAGTCTTACATGGAAAGCTGTTGACGATCTTTATGATAGTAATCATTTCCCTATTTTAATATCTGAAAAATTAGAAAAACATTTCAACACCTTTAAAAAATGGAACATTTCTAATGCCAACTGGGATAGCTTTCGGATACATACTGAAAGCAAACTAAACCAGCTTGAATTATCAGAAGATGCCGATAAAAATATTGCCGCTTTCAATAACTGTATAATCTCTGCTGCTGAAGTAAATATTGAACAAACACCAATCTCTTTAACTCGTAAAGCAACACCTTGGTGGAACGAACAATGTTCTCTGGCTATACAACAAAGTAAGGCAGCATTAAATAAATATCGCAGAGATAGCACTAAAGAGAATCTCATCAACCTAAAAAAACTGAGAGCTAAATCTAAGTATGTAATTAAACAAAGCAAAAAAGACTTCTGGAAAAACCACATCTCATCCATCAATACTGACACTCCTTTTAGCCAAATTTTGAAGAAAATTAAACACATGTCAGGAAAGAAAACATATTCAAGAATTTCTGCCATACTCACTCAAAATAGCACAGTCACTAACAGTCAACAAATTGCTAACATTTAGGGTGAAAATTTTCATAAGAAAACAACAAACGCATATACTTCAAATTTTCAGCCTCCCACGTCTACTAATCTAGAATCCAGTTTAGCTGATTGCAAAGAATCCGATCTAGACTCTCTAAATCTGCCGTTTACATTACAAGAATTATCAGACACATTGTACCGTTGCAAAAAATCAGCTGCAGGTCCAGAAAACATCCCCTTTATCTTTATTAAAAATCTTTCTCGACCTAGTCTAGTCAAACTGCTTGAAATTTACAATTTAATATGGACCAAATATGTGGCGAAAATCCATAATTATCCCAATTAAAAAACAAAGCAAACCTTCAACTGAACCAAATTCGTACAGGCCAATTTCTCTTACATGTACAATTTGCAAAATTATGGAGAAAATTATCAATAAAAGACTCCTGTGGTACCTAGAAAAATATAATATATTAAATTTAGCCCAATCAGGTTTTAGGTCACTTCGAAGCACAGCAGACAATCTAGCAGTTCTCCAAACATCAATCATTAACGCCTTCCAGTGCAAGCAAGACGTAATAGCTGTTTCGTTTGATATCGAAAAAGCTTTTGATACCCTCTATAGGCCTCTTATTATAGCTAAACTCAAGGAGTACAATATATCCGGAAATATATTTTCATTTATTAATCAATTTGTAACAAACAGAACTTTTAACGTAAGGGAAAATGGCAAAATCTTCAGAATTTTCAAACAAACTAATGGCGTTCTCAAGGGTCGGTATTAAGTCCTACACTTTTTATACTTGCTCTAAATGATATTTGTAAAAAAATTGAGCTTCCAGTCAAGTTTTCTCTCTACGCTGATGATTTAATAATTTTCTGTCGAGGCAAAGACACAGTTGCCACTTGCAAACTGGTTCAGAATGCCACTGATCAACTGATTGAATGGTCTTTAATGAGTGGATTTAACTTTTCTGTTGAGAAGACAAAAATCATTAAGTTTTACCGCAGGATGGCCAGTAATATAAATCCTAAAATATCCATAAATAGTACCTTACTACCTGTCGTGAAGAGTATACAGATCTTAGGACTCACGTTCGATAGCAAACTTACCCGGAAATGCCATTTAAAAGATCTCAAAACCAAGTGCATGACTAATCTAAATAGGTATACTAAAAACTCTGTCCAATCATCATTCTCCCTTCACTCCATTCTTAAGATTTATAGATGTCTTATTCGTTCTAAAATAGACTACTGTAGTTTTATTTACATGTCAGCTAGTCCATCGGATTTAACACTTCTTAATTCTGTACATAACACTGCACTTCGAATTTGCCTTGGAGCTTCAGGTCGAGCCCAGCAGAGAGTTTATATAGAGAAGCTAATGAACTTCCCCTCTGGTTACGTCGACGGCAACTCCTTTTGAAATATTCGTCTCGAATATCTTCTAATACTGAAAATCCAGCCCATAAGCTACTAAAAACTGACCTTTTAAACTCTGCTTCTCCAATTAAACTTCAATCTTTGCCACAATATCTCTCTCCACATCTGAATAACATCGATCTCTCAGTCACAACCCCAATAATAATATCTCCTAAACCTCCCTGGAATAAATCGATAGCATATAGAAGACACTTAAATTGACGAAAAAGAGCTGTTTTCAACAAGACAAAGTATGCAAAATTCTATTTAGCAGAACCGGACTTACAGCCATTTTTTCATAAGAAGGTTCCCACTCACCCACATCTCTTATTTGCAAAGGTAGACTTACTTGTGGAATCAAATATGCGCAGAATTTTATGAAGAATACGGTGATGGGATTTCCAATGCCTAGGGATTGCAATCCAGCAGTATTTTCAATCCAGCTGGATTTTTGCAAGATTGGCCTGAATCCAGCTGGATCCAGCGCGGATCCAGCAAAATGTGGAATCAAAATAAAAACATGATTTTAATGTTTTTTTTGTCTGTATGCTAAATTTCTAAACAACAGAAACATGAATTATTTAGTTTTATATAAGTGATACCTTAAAAACATAGGCCTAACCTACTTCGCACAGAACTGCACATATAGCCGGTTGCGGAGAAAGCCCTTCCGGCCTCTGTGCTGGACCATTGACAATGTCAATAGTCATAGACCACTGACAAACGATCGCCTCTCACTCCTTCGGGCAAAATCTTTTCGTAATCTTTTTGAGAATCAGTTTTTTGGCTATAAGGCACATCAAAGAAACATGAAACGTAAATTACGTTTCATGGAAATAAAACACTGTTAAGTAAATAAACGTCCGGCCATTTATGAAACTCTCCGAAAATAAAAATGTTTTATGAGCATGAATCACACTCGTTTCATTGGTAGGCGGACTTCAAGATTTGTTTAGCCGTGTTTTATTTTCACGAAACGTGTTTTTCATTTCACGTTTCATGTTTTACGTTCCATGTTTCGTTGGTGTGCGGCTTGCCTAATAGTTACTTATGAAACATTTTAGAGCACGAG
Source organism: Diabrotica virgifera virgifera (assembly GCF_917563875.1). Classification (NCBI taxonomy): domain Eukaryota; kingdom Metazoa; phylum Arthropoda; class Insecta; order Coleoptera; family Chrysomelidae; genus Diabrotica; species Diabrotica virgifera. The sequence goes on along the minus strand of NC_065445.1, from coordinate 22,269,897 downwards.
CGATAACGGAGAGAGTGCTATAAATCGAGTAAGTTCGCAAAAAGTACTTCGCGAACAGTTTAATACAATATTTTATCTACGATAAACAAATAAAAAAGCTGTAACTCTTCGTCACTGGAATTCATTTCTATTCTACAATTTTTAGAACTTTGACATTTAAAAATTCTAACTACTTTCAAACCATAAAACTGTCAAAACTTTTTGTTGTAATTCATTGCTCATATTGTCATCACCATGACAACGCGAAAGTTAAGGATTGCCATGACAACGCGAAAGTTAAAAACAGTGCGAAAAAGTAAATCCCATTTAAATACATTGTTACTTCACGCACACTTTAAATCCTTCACGCACTGCTATCTTTAACGACAGTTTTCACAAACTAAAAACTTACACATAATATGACATAGAGTAGATAAATATTTTCTCTTTCTCGTTTCAATTCAATCTCAAGTTCTTGTTCCAAAGTAAAATGGACAGACTCCGGATTACTTAGCCCATCTTCTTCCATTACTTCTTGCACTGGTTCCACAGTTACTTGTTTATTTATACGAATCAACAAATTTTTCATCTCTTGTCGCATTGCATTCTTTTTCGGCATGGAGAAGTAACCAGGATCGTTTAGTCCTTCGCCATACTTTTTTTGATTTTGTAAATATACTAATGTACCTGTAATCTCATAGAGACGCCGTTCCGTGATTCTGTTGAGTAGTGCTTCCGATAGATCGGCATTAAGGCTAAAGTCCTGGCTATTTAGTTTGTCTAAGACAAATTTCATAGTTGTGTTGGCCGTAACCAAAGTGGAATCTATTCTGTAAAGAGCTTCTACAGCCGGTTACAAGTGGCGATTAACTCATTGATTATTGACCACTCGCCTGCAGAGAATTTTATCGCAGAATCAATGTATATCAACGCTTTATCGATGTAAACTTTTAAGCTATAGAAACTTTCCAGCATACTGAGCTACTGCAAGCGCGATGGAATGGCAAGTTGCGAACTCACGGTTTTGAATAAAGAGGCTAATGAAGACATTAAGTATCTTTTCGTCAAGATATAAGAAATTTGACCTGACGCTGGTGGGATGTCCCTACCGATTTAGTATCATAATAAATAGTTGACGTTACTAATCCCTCAATTGTCTTCGCGACGGGTGGCAATAGTTTTGGAACAGCTACTAGGGCCGTACTTTATATTATTTACAGAACTGACTCGTTACCTATCAATGCAAATAAATTATTAAAATTAAAATTTCTAGACAATGTATTAAAAATTTTGTTTACTGTAGACGAATTCGTTTAGTCATCTGAAATTAACTTGCTTGAAATCAATTACAAACGATCACAAACAATTTTTATGTCTAATGCGCTCATTACGTGAATTTTATGGAGTTAGATTATAATATGTTTTATATCGTTTTCACTTTAAACAAAATGGCCTTCCGATAATGCAGCTTTCTATCTTTAAATAAAAAAATTAAAGAACCATTAGAAAGAGCATTAGTTAAAGATAAGATATACCTCTAATTATTATTCTATAGCTTTACACATAATTTTCGTGCTTAAGGTATTTAGGTAAAATTAAGTATCATTTATTTATCCAGAAAACATACATTATGGAACATTATCAAAGGGGGGCAAACATATTTAAGTTTGACATTTGCATATTCAGGCAGTTATTTTCTTGCATTTAGATAGAAGGTTAGATTGCGAGTATTCAAGTAAAATGTCTGAAGTCGGTGAAGCTAGTGCTAAGTGTAAAACACGTGTACATTTATCTGATGATGCCAAAGAAATTATTAGGAATGTTTATCAAACTGTGAAAGAAGATAATCCAAATCCAGAAGACGGTAAATTCCTCATCAAGACAACATCTCGACTGACAAGGATGCCATATACAACAGTGTGGAAAATTGTTACGAATAGAATTCAACCTCGTAAAAAGCGGAGTGACTTTTCTACACATAAAGCAGTAAATGAAAAAGATGCTGAGGTAATTAGAAGAGCAATTTACAATTTCTATTCAAAGAACCTAGTTCCAACGCTTAGTATGATCTACGATCAACTTGTTAAAGACTATTCCATTACGTATTCGCCTTCAACTTTATCAAGATTTTTGAATCACATTGGTTTTCGATACAAGAAAATTAATAAGTGAACATCAATAATAGATTCTCCTCGTCTAATTAAATGGAGAAATGAATACTTGGATGCTATATCTAAATTTAGAGATGAAGGAAGACCGATATTTTATCTAGATGAAACATGGTTCGATACCCACGATACTGCTCAAAAAGGTTGGACAGACGATTCTATTAAATGTGCACCCAATTATCCAATTAATAGAGGTCAGCGAATAATTATTCTGAACATTGGATCCAAAAATGGCTGGCTTGGAGAGGAAAGTTTTTTACTATCGGAAAAAAACATTAAAGATTCAAAGCTGGACTACCATGAAAATATGACGAGTAGCTTGTTCAAGGAATGGTTTGAAAAGAAGGTGTTGCCAAATTTGCCTCCAAAAAGTGTAATTGCCTAAACAGATATCTGATTTTTTGTATGACAATGATTTGTACTTTGAAGAAACATATACAAAAAAAGAAATGTTGGAAGTTCTTCACACAAAAGTGTTTGAGAAACAATTTGTTATAGACGAATTAGCCAAACGTGATGGTCATAATGTATTGCGATTACCTCCTTACTACTGTGTCTTCAACCCCATTGAATTAATCTGGAGCCAACTTAAGGAAAGTTTACGGCGAAACAACTGCTGTCCCAAATTTAGTAGCGAATCGGTGTCACATGTTGTAGAAGAAATAAAAAAGATTTCCCCAACACTGTGGCAAAATTGTGTTTCACATGTTATAAAAACGATAGATCATTACAGAACATTAACCTCACATATTAAACCAATAATTATAACATTAGATAACGATTCTAGTGAAGATGAAAGCGATAGTGACATAGAGTTGTAATTTGTATTTATTTTTTTCCGTATAAACTTCAAATTTTATTTTTCTATGTTATTTTCTATGTTATTTTTTATTATGTTATCTTTTTAATTCTGATTTTTGCTACCACTCTTTTAATCTTTTATTGTTATTATCATTAATTTCCTTAATTTCTTTAATTTGTTCATTTCTCTTATTTCATTGTACATAATAATATACCTATAACTACATAGATATAAATACGTAATAAATATAATGATATGATATTTAAATTTATATTTATTATTCCAACCCCATTAAAATATTATATCTACTTGAAGACTTGAATTTTTTTTGTTAAGGGGATGGGTACGAACTTTCGGCTTTAAGCCGTTACGTTATTACCGAGGGCCGAAAGTCCCTGAAAACTTCTATAATGTTTATTTTAATTAGTTACAGGGGTGAAAAACTAAGAAAATTTAGTGTGATTTTTAATTTCAAATATCTCATTCAAAAGAAACTTTTAATTCATTCCAAGGGACTTTCGGCTCTCGGTAATAAGTAATTTTTCATTCTGCGTTTAAATTTTTCAAAAATACTTACATATTAGTTTTCTCAGGATTCGAAAAAAATGATTACATTTAAAACACATTGAAAATTTTGACAGGCGTCAAAATTTTGCATTTGTTCCTTTCCCCTTAATTTTAGCGAATCCGCTCCTGGAGGGTTTGTTTTTTATTATGATACTAAATCGGTAGGGACATCCCACCAGCGCCAGGCCAGATTTCTTATATCTTGACGCAAAGAAAACTTATTTCGAATTTGACACGTTTGCGGATCCGCGCTGCTGGATCCAGCATGTGAAAAAAAAAACGCTGGATCCAGCAATTGCAATCTCTACGTGCCCTTTCATTGGGAAAATTTTGTAAAATTTTGATTTTTTAATGTTTGATATTCAATTACGCCCTCTAGCGGTCGACCTACAATTATGAAAATAATTTCCAGGCTTTTCCCGAGGTAACTTGTGTTATAAATATTTTTTCTCAAAGTTGTACTATAAACGGGTCCTGAGATATGGCCGAGGGCCATTCTTATTGGCACACCCGGTACAATGATGAGACTAGATCAAGTAGTTTATAGAGAAAGAAGTATAGCTATTTTACTCAATAAGTGAATATCCTTACATATTAACAAAAATGTAAAATTTAAGCCTCACCAAAAAATCCTCCGTCATATTTACTAGCGCAAGGAATTGTACCAGAACGATCGGGGACTTCAGGATGCTTATAAGTCCATCGTCTATTGGGCGATATCATGTCGACTTTGTTGAACAAATTTTCTTGAAAGTGATAGACATCTGTAGAATTTGGATATGTCCCGGATAACCCTAAAATTTAAATAAGGAAAGACAGCTTTAGATTAAATTCGTTTCGGAGCCGCCACCATCGGCTGACCAAGGTTTCTGCTTTTTAGCGTCTTCAGAGCCGCCTGTGGTGTATCCCAAAGTGAACTGAATCATTATTTAAAAATTTGTAAAAACCTCAGGCAACAGATTGTTACCAAGGATCCTGCACTACGGCCTATAGAAAATTTTCGGTCTCTAAAATTTAAAAGTTAATGGAATAAAACGGAATATATTTCACCCCGAGATCACTAGTGCCATAACTCTGAAATCGCAAACTTTTCAGGAGAACAATCACACGATATTATGTGAACTCTTCACTTTTTTGCTCTGCAACTTCCTTGTCTGTTTTAACCCATTAATGCATAGAGAGAAGAAAACAGTCAGAGAAGATAAAATAGCCAAACAGAGAGCAAAGAAAGCAAAAGATTTTAATCAGATAATATGTATCCGAGATGAAAATAATAAAATACTAGTTCACGAAAGGGATGTCAAAAAGAGATGGAGAAAGTACTTTGACAGCTTATTAAATGAAGAATTTGACAGACAGAATATAGAGTCAACGGAGACAGTAGCAGCAATGGTCATCAAAATAACCAACGAGGAAGTGGCTCAAGCGCTTCAAAAAATAAAGAAAGGAAAAGCGGTAGGACCAGATGATATTCCTGGGGAAGTATGGAGAGCATTGGGAGAGACAGGAACAAGGTGGCTAGCAGGTCTATTTAATAGAATTATGGAAGTTGGACAAATGCCAGACGAATGGAGAAGCAGTATACTGGTACCTGTTTACAAAAACAAGGGAGATATACAACAATGTACAAACTACAGGGCGATAAAACTGCTTAGCCACACCATGAAAATACGGGAAAGACTAATTGATAGACGGATACGTGAAGAGACCGAAATATCCGAGAATCAATTTGGCTTTATGCAGGGTAGATCAACAACAGATGCAATTTTCATTATAAGGCAGTTGATGGAAAAATACAGGAGTAAAGAAACAAACGCTCATATGGTATTCATTGATCTTGAGAAAGCATATGATAGAGTTCCTCGAGAGATTCTGTGGTGGGCACTTAATAAGAAAGGAGTCCCTGGTGAATATGTAAATATTGTGAGGGATATGTATGAGGGAGTAACGACTAGTGTTAGGACAGGTGTGGGAGAGACTGATAAATTTCATGTGAAAGTAGGATTGCACCAAGGCTATGTGCTTAGTCCGTATTTATTCTCATTAGTTTTGGACCAGATAACAGCGAAACTACAGGGTAACATTCCATGGTGCTTAATGTATGCTGATGATGTCTTGTTAGTAGGAAATAGTGAAAGAGACACTTGGAACAAAAACTGGAACAGTGGAGACAAGCTCTGGAGGAAAAAGGTTTAAAACTTAGTAGGACAAAAACAGAGTATTTGGAATGTTCATTTAAAGATGGAGCTACTACAAATAAAATGGTATCTTTGGATGGTGAAATGACTGTGAAAAGCAATAGTTTTAAGTACCTAGGATCGGTATTACAGAGTAATGGAGAAATAGATGGAGATGCATGCAGTAGAATTAGGGCTGGATGGATGAAGTGGAAAGAAGCGAGTGGTGTGTTTTGTGACAGAAAAATTCCAATGAAGCTGAAGGGAAAATTCTATAAAACAGCCATAAGATAGGTCGGCTATGATGTACGAAGCTGAATGCTGGGTTTCTTTTTATACAGCTCCGTCATATAAACTTTCAAAAAAACTGTCAGATATTATTACAGAATACACTAAATTTTCAGCTAAATTCACCGTAAAAAATACACTAGAACTAGTTAATAAAATACAAAATTTTCAATTGCCCAACAATTCCAGACTAATCTCATTTGACGTAAAAAATCTTTTTCCTAGTGTTTTCTACAGAAACTTTTGTTTTAGTTAAAAATCTTTTAGACCATAATAGTACAAATCCGATCATTGCATCTGAAATTTTACACCTCCTTGAAATTTGCATAAATCAAGACTATTTTGAATTCAATAATCAAATATACACAAACAACAGTGCAGGACTTTTATGGGTAATCCTCTAACTAAGCCCATTACTATCAGATATATTTATGAACCAACTTGAAACAACAATTTATAAACATCCCGTATTTAAACAGTTCTTATATTGGTGGAGATATGTGGATGATATACTAGTATGCTCTACAGGAACTAACAGACAACTTGACCAATTTCTATCATACATAAATTCACTTCATAGTAATATTGAGTTTACAATAGAAACAGAACAGAATAATTCCACAAACTTTCTAGATGTAACGATTACCAGACTACACAACAAACATGAGTTCTCCTTATATCATAAACCTACCCATACTGACACAACTATACACAATTCATCATCCCATCCTACACAACACAAATTAGCAGCCTACCATAGCATGATACATAGACTGACAGAAATTCCCATGACAAAAAATAACTTCGAGATAGAACTAAACATCATTAAACAAATAGCAGTAAACAACGGCTATAACGATCAAACAGTTAACAAAATTTTAAATCAAAAAATCCATAAGAAAACCCTGAAATTAGTGTATCCACCACCACAGAAAGAGCCCAGTACCTTCTGCTCTCTCACATATACTGGCAAGATAACAACAAAAATAGCCAGATACATAAAAAAAATTAAGGAATAATACCAGCTTTCAGAACTAACAACAACTTAAGCAAATATATTAAGAACAATAAAAGCCGAAAGAGAAAGCAACTACAGAGTGGTGTGTACAAACTAACTTGTGGTGACTGTCCGAAAACGTACATCGGTCAAACTGGCAGAACTTTTGACAAACGGATAGCAGAACACAAAAGGGCTTTCAAAAATAGAAAAACAGACAGCTCTACATACGCACTTCACCTTCTAGATCATAATCATTCTTTCAATGAAGAGTTTCAAATTCTGCATATCCAAAATAAAGGCCTTAAGCTATCTTTTTAGAATCCATGGAAATTAATAAACTGAAAAATACAGATACAATTCTGAATGACCAACTCGAGACAAACAGCTCCCCCTCCTCAACCTCTTCAGTTAGAGACTTAAAAAGGCAAACACATTGTAAATTATATCAATTGAGAAAGGCACTCTGGCGAAACAGGTGTAGTCACATAATTGTAAATAATAAATTTTGTGGAAGTATAGAAAACAAAAGTTTTCAGTGTTTTATTGTGAGATAAAATGAACTTCCATCAAGTAACGGTCGAATCCATCAATCGGATATAAAGTTGCTTACTAAACAAATATGATTAATTTGCACCATTAAATTACAAACGCAAAAAAAAAGAAGAAGTATAGGACGACTCTTAAAAGACGGAATAAAGAGGAAGAAGTAATAAAAGAAGTAATAAAAAGGAAATGTCGTTGGGTTACGTACACGGCAAGACAATTTGATATGGGCAAATATGGGTAGATGACATTTGAACTACTTCAGAAAATCAATAGATAGGTAAATCGCATTACCTTTGTCCAGATGTGGATGAGGATTAGTTTATCACAAATAAGAAGATGAAGTAGAAGACGTATTTATAATAATACATACCTGAAATAACAATTTCTTCCTCAGGAGGAACGCTTGTGAATAATTTGGCCTGAATAGAATTGTAGTCTACATTGTCACTGCTATCTTCATGGTCCATATTGAGATTTTCTGTATTCTCCACACCCATGATGGCTAAAATAGGCATATTATCTACAAATGTATCTGTAACAGTTTTTCATTTTATATCTAGCTACTTTTATCTAGTTATTTCTTTAATTACTTATATTAGTCTAGGCGCCAAATAGAGGTCACCGTGTCATTTTCAATTCTGATGGACAAAATCAACGGTTTCTTATGGATTTTGGGCTGCTGATTACGAATTTCGAGGGGGGATTTCGATCCGAGTGGTCAAAAAATTGTTATAAACAATTTAATTGTTTATAAATTGTTTATAAGGCTCTGGTTCATAAACTAAAAGAGATAAAAAAAAATGTTTCAAATAAAATTTATTCCCGAATAAAAAACAAGGAAACAACCGTTTACTAAACTTAAATCCGACAATTAGAACTCAAGATATTGTAAAATTAGTGCACAATGCAAATTGCAAATTGCAAAATAAGTATTTTTCGAAGCTTTACCGATCGTAACTCGGCTTCTACTCATGCAAATGAGCCTTGTAAGGTGTGCTTTTAAAGCTTAATTAAAAGGTTTCCAAACAAAGTTTGTTAAATTATTTGATGTTCATTTGTTTTAAAGTTATACCCGTTTGAAGTTATAATTTTCTTTAAAAAATTGTACATTAATTTGTTTATAAAGGTTTTAAGTAAACTTGAGCTATAAACATTTATACTTTAATTAACAATAATGATAAAACAACTCAAAAGGAACAATTTGAGCTTCGAAAATGTTCGTAAGTTTATTTTTGGCTAAGATGTCGAAATTTTAATGGCGCGCTATGAGGCGCAAGATTGGCTCACAGTCAAGTAAGTATGTATTCTTCGACGCTTTATCGATCGTAACTCGGCTTCTACGCATGAAAATGAGCCAATATATGATATCCATATAAAAATGGATCGAGTTCTTTTGCAGCATCATCATTGCATATAAAACGAGCATTTATGATGTGGCGGCATACACACAATTGACGAGACTTGATGATGCTGCAAAAGAACTAGATCCACTTTATATGGATATCATGTAGATAATTAGACTGTGAAGCCTCAAAAAGTTTTAGTTTTACTGCCTACAAGAACAGACTTGTACCACCATGTAACTGTTAAAATTTCGCTAAGAACTTATGCAGATGTAAAAAAGCTGATATTCCCTGTATATCTCTATGCAGATTTGCAGATGCATGAAAAAAATGTCTGTAAAAATAGTATTAATAAATAATATCAACTATCTTTTTAGTCATACTTCTGAAATATTACTTTTTAATGTTTTTTTCTCATTTAGTGCAAAAAATAGAAGACAGTGTAAATAGAATGAAAGATGATACGAGGTACAGTATGATGATTTAATTATAAGAATTATATGATAAAATTTTATTAGGATCTTCAAAAATGAAAAATGAAGATAACGTATGCATACATAGAAATTATAATTTGCATCGAGAAGTTAGCGCGTGAACCTTTACGCGGTGAGCCGATCTTGCGCCTCATAGCGCGCGCCATTAAAATATCGACATCTTGGTCAAAAATAAACTTATGAACATTTTCATAACCTCAAATTGTTCCTTTTGAGTTTTTCTATCATTATTGTTCATTAAAGTATAAATGTTTATAGCTCAAATTTGCTTGAAACCCTTATAAACAAATGAATGTACAATATTTTTAAGAAAATTGTAACTTCAAACGGGTATAACTTTAAAACAAATGAAGATCAAGTAATTTAACAAACTTTGTTTGGAAGCCTGTTAACTAGGCTTTAAAACGACATCTTCTAAGACTTATTTTCATGCGTAGAATCCGAGTTACGATTGATAAAGCTTCGAAAAATACTTATTTTGCAATTTGCAATTTGCATTATGCACTAATTTTAAAATATCTTGAGTTATAATTGTTAGAGTTAAGTTTAGTAAACGGTTTTTTCTTGGTTTTTTATTAAGGAACAAATTTTATTTAAAACATTTTGTTTTATCTCTTTTAGTTTATGAGCTAGAGCCTTATGAACAATTTATAAACAATTAAGTTGTTTATAACAATTTTTTGACCACTCGGATCGAAATCCCCCCTCAAAATTCGTAATCAGCAGCCAAAAATCCATAAGAAACCGTTTAGTTTGTCCATCAGAATTGAATATGACACGTGACCCCTCTGGCGCCTAGACTATATCTTATCTATTACGTTCTTTAAATTGTACGTGAAATCGTTCAAATCTGAGTTTAAATTTTTTTAAAATACTTATTAGTCTTCTCGGGATTCGAAAAAAAAAATGAATGCATTTAAAAAGTATTGGCCCGAAATTTTGCACCTATGCTCGAGTTCTATATCTCGTAATACGACAGTTCGTAACCGCACAAATGGTAACGGACAATGCGTAACTCCGTCAATTCGTAACTGCGACAGTTCATAACTTTAACTATTCGTAACGTATTATTAGTAATGCCAACATTTAGTTCTTTTTAGAAAATTTACCATTACGGAATTTATATTGCATACTCTTCTACACTGAAAGTAGTGGTATTTTTTTAAGACCACTTCTTTTTGTAATATCATCATCATCAATGGTGCTACAGCCCTATGAAAGAGCCTCGACCTTCCCAAGTCTATTACGCCAGTCAGTCCTATCCATTGCCAACCGTTGCCAGTTTGCTGCGCCTATTTTTCTTCCATCCTCATCTACACCATCTTTCCATCTAAGTTTTGGCCTACCCCTATTTCTACTTCCCACAGGTTGTGACATAAGGATTCTTCTAGGAGGGTTGTTATGCTGTGATCTTGCTAGATGTCCTGCATATCTTAGTCGTCCTATTCTTATAAGAGATACTACGTCTTTTCCACCAAATATATGTTTATATCTGTGGTATACCTCGTAGTTGTACCTCCTCCTCCAAATACCATTTTCACAGATGCCACCGAATATGCCTCTCAGGATCCTTCGTTCAAATATAAGCAGAAGGTTTTCATCTGCCTTGGAGATGGTCCATGTCTCCGATCCATATGTCAACACTGGTTGTATAAGGGTTTTGTATATGGTTATTTTTGTTTTTTGGCTTAAGTTTCTGCTTCTCATATGTCTACTGAGTCCAAAATAGCATTTGTTCGCTAGGATTATCCTTCGCTTGATTTCTTCTGTCATGACGTTTTCCTTGGTGATCAGGGAGCCTAAGTATGTGAATTTGTCCACCACTTCAAAGGTAGAGTTATCAACAGAGAATTGGTGACCGATGTTTATGGCTCTATTGTTGGGTGTTGATGCCACCATCTTAGTTTTCTCCTCGTTTACTGTCAGGCCCATATTTTTTGAGGCATTTGAGAAGGTGGTATACATTTCTTCTAGTTTGCGTGTTGTGCGGGCAACTAGGTCTACGTCATCGGCATATGCCAAAATTTGGGATGATTTATTAAAAATATTTCCTCTGTTGTCTATTCGGGCATCTCTGACCGCCTTTTCTAGAGCTATGTTGAAGAGGAGACACGCCAGCGCATCTCCCTGTCGCAGCCCAATATTCGTTTCAAACGCCTGTGATTGTTCGCCCTGTATTTCGACTTTGCAAACGACTTTACGCATTGTAGCCTTAACCAATCTTATCAGTTTGTCAGGGATGTGGAATTCATCCATGGCTTCATACAATTTATTTCTTAGGACACTATCATAGGCCGATTTAAAATCTACGAAAAGATGGTAAGTGTCGATATTGAATTCATTGCTTTTTTCCAGTATTTGTCTTAGCACAAAGATCTGGTCTGTTGTTGATCGACCAGGCCTAAAACCACTTTGATATTCTCCAAGAAGCTCCTCTGAATATGCACTTAGGCGACCATATAAGATGCTCGAAAATATTTTGTAAGCTGTATTAAGGCGGGTTATTCCCCTATAGTTTCTACATTCCAATTGATCACCCTTTTTGTGTAGCGGGCAAACGATTCCAAGACACCACTCTTCCGGGATTTGTTCCTCATTCCAGGCTCTTAGTATTATTTTATATATTTGATTAGTCAGGGTAGCACCTCCATATTTAATAAGTTCCGCGGATATACCATCACTTCCTGGAGATTTATTATTTCTTAGGTGTTTTATTACATCCCGTACTTCTTGAATTGATGGAGGCTCTAATGGTGTATTGTTGGTTGCTCTTGGGCTCGGTTGATTTGGATCTTCTACTTCGATGGTAAGTAGTTCTTTATAGTGTTCCACCCACCTTTTCAATATTTCTTCTTTTGTATTGAGTATGTGCCCCTCCTTATCCTTACATAGTCTTAGCCTTGGTTTGAATTCCTTTCTTGCATTATTCAGAGTTTTATAGAATTTTCTTGTTTGATTTTCCTGTTTTAATGCCTCAAGTTCTTCTAGTATTCTATTTTCATAAGTTCTCTTTTTTCTTCTATGAATGCACTTCTCTTCTCTTCTAAGGTCTTTATATTTTTGTTGTTTTTCTCGGGTTTTCCTGTGCTGCATCTGTTTATATGCATCGTTCTTTAATATTCGTCTTTAATATTATTTTTACACATTTCCCATTGTTCGCTGATTGTTAGATTCTCATTAATTATGCAGTTAGTTTCGATATAGTTTTGAAACCTTTCTACCGTTTGCGGATTTTTGAGGAGTTCAATATTAAGGCGCGTTGTTTTGGCACTTCTCTCCTTCTTCGCGTTTGAGATTCTAGCTCGAATTCTTCTGCCAACTAGAAAGTGATCTGAATCAATATTGGCGCCTCGATAGGTCCGGACATCCATCAAGTTTGAGAAATGTCTAGCATCTATGAGCATATGATCAATTTGGTTGTTCGTTAATCCATCGGGCGAGGTCCAAGTTCCCATATGTATTTTTTTGTGTAGAAAACATGTAAAAAACTTTTTGTAATATATTCAACATATATATTTTTGCCTATATTGTTGTAAATAATATGACAACTAAAGAACATTTTTAAAATGTTTTATTCCGAGTTATCATTTTAAAGCAGTAAAACTGCTGTTAGAGATAAATTATGTTTATTTTAAGACACAATTTTCAAAATCGATAAAATCCTTTATAAAAGGTATATTTGTTAAGATCCCTAAAAAGGGCTATATCACAGAACTAGTTTTCGATCGGATGACCGATCATCATCAGTGTTTACGTGAATCTAACATGCTAACCACCACAATAAAAAATATGTGGGTAAAAACCCTTTACAATTGATCCGTCATAGGAACACAGATGAATAATGTGAGAAATTAAATATGGATGTCTAAAATATCCAATGTATTATGTTTTAGGTATCATTGAGCTCGAATTTGACTTGTTCACATGATGACTATTCAAGTGAACAAGTCAAATTCGAGCTCAATGGTACCTAGATTATAATACATTCGATATTTTAGACATCCATATTTAATTTCACATTATTCATATATGTTCCTATGACGGATCAATTGTAAAGGGTTTTTGCCCACACATTTTTTATTTTGGTGGTTAGCATGTTAGATTCACGTAAACACTGATGATGATCGGTCATCCGATCGAAAACTAGTTCTGTGATATAGCCCGTTTTAGGGATCTTAACAAATATACCTTTTATAAAGGATTTTATCGATTTTGAAAATTGTGTCTTAAAATAAATATAATCTATCTGTAACAGTAGTTTTACTGCTTTAAAATGATAACTCGGAATAAAACATTTAAAAAAATGTTCTTTAGTTGTCATATTTACAACAATATAGGCAAAAATATATGTGTTGAATATAATACAAAAAGAAGTGGTCTTAAAAAAATACCACTACTTTCAGTGTAGAAGAGTATGCAATATAAATTCCGTAATGGTAAATTTTCTAAAAAGAACTAAATTGAAAGGGAAGACAGAGGAAAGCAGGTGATTGAAAATCTATTTATTGAGTGGTTAAAATTGATATTTGAATTGCGACATATCAATTTCCTTTAGGTACCATTTCTAATAATTTAGTTTATTTATTTGATATTTGCATTAAATTTGATGATTTTTTGAAATATTTGACAATTATTATATTGGGTAAGAGAGAGTTTTCGTATCTGCCACAAATAGGGTGTTTTAAAGTTTCCTATTTGGCGGGGATAGTATTTCTTGAAAGCAAATGTATGTGACAAGAAGCAAAAGCAAAGAAAACAAAAAACAAGAAGAACATTCAGATCAAGAAGAAAATTTAGAACAAGAAGACATTTTAGACAAAACAATCATGGAAACAGGAAAAAAGGAATTGACAGAATTAGAAAAAATATTAAAACTTATGCAAATACAATCGAAAAAAATGGATAAAAATCAGGAAGAAACAAAACGAGTAATAGAAGAAAACCAAAAAGAAACGTCAAAGGGAATGGATAAAAATCAGGAAGAAACAAAACAAGCAATAGAAGAAAACAACAGAAATATAGAGAGTATCAAAAAGGAAATGGTTAAAAAATCGAAGAGATTATAGAAAAGAGCGAGAAACAGGAGATAGAGATTAAAGAAATCAAAATCAGAATGAAGGAGATAAAGAAGTGCCAGAAAAAGGAACTAGAGGATTTGGAAATCAAATTTGAAAACGCGTTACAAGAAGACAAGCGAGAGATAGAAGAAAAAGAGAATGAAGGAAATAGAAGAAGAAAATCAAAAGATCAGAAGAATATGTAATTTTCACGATGTGTACAAATATCATGAGTAACTGAAGGAAGGACACATAGAAAATAGTTTAAGGTAGGAAGTAGGAAATAAATTAGGAAAATGAAATAGGTATACCGGATAATTGTTTTGCCTCGAGAAAATCGTTTGCAGATGCAAAGAATTTTATCGAATTCAAAAGGCGGGGATTTGTTGTAGAATGGTTTTTTGGAAAAATTCAGAAAATAAATTTATATCTGGACCACGAGATCGTAGATTTCCTTCGCCCTGTATATGACAAAAAATTGTACAGATTATAATTTAGTAATAAACAGTGCTTTTTCGGGGAAGGTGAAATCGTTAATGTGGTTTTCGTTAATGGGTTTATTGAAATGATTTACAGACAATGGTTCGAAAATATTGGAAAATGCATGTATTTCGTTTTGTTAACATCAATAGGATTTTTGTAAATAATTCGTAGAAGGTTTAACCGATAAACAAATTTTATTGAGTTTAGAATGTAAGGCCTTTTGTTTAGTTTTTTGAAATAACGATAGTAATTTGATGCCTCTTAGAATTTTAACAAAATGGAAAGTTGGATACAAATTAAGTTGGTTTCTTAGGAAAGGAAAGTATGAATGTTTTGGGTAAAGAAAGATCGATGGAAGGGATGAGAATGTGAGTCGGAATTTCAGAAAGAAAAGATAGACACTGTGTGATTATAAACGGGAGGGGCAGTCCAGTTTTTGAAAAGTGAGAAGTCAGTGTAAAGTGGTGAAATCGACCTTTACGAGCAGAATCAAGTTGAAACGAAATTTTTGACCGGTTGAGAAGTAAATTTTTTCTGTGTCCGAGGAAGATTCCTTCGTTCTATCTAGAACGAGTAGCTGATTGGTATCTATTTGCACAAGATATCGAGCAAGAAGAAACTGAGGAGAATTCGAGCGAGTCCTGTTTTTGTTTGTTTTTGAAGCAGTTTGGACGAGAGGGACTTTGTCGCAACATCCAAAGAGTACGTGAGGAAGAATCAAGGACGACACAATCTGGAAGAAGAAGGAGTGAAGAAACAAAAGGTTAGTCAAATCATTTGTTGAAATGGAGAGAGTTTGTTTATATCCACACCATATATGCTAATTTTTTTGTATTGAACAGTTCTATAACGCAGTTAGTCATTCCAACTGTAAGTAATTAATTCAAAAGGAAAAAAGTAAATTTTATTAAATTTAGTATAAACAAATGATAATTTTTCTTAAATAATTATTTTGTGTTAAAAGAAGGAGACATTCAACAGTCTAACTTTTTTTCTGGAAAAATAATCGGTAATCTGAGACTAATTTTTTTTGTTATCTAAAATATTAGTCCTTGTTGCTTTAAAATATAATAATTAAAAAATGGACATTGGTTTTACCCTCCAAAAAACTTCTTTTAATACATATTATAAAGCGGTTATTATATAAAAGCCGTTATGACTTCTAAATTAACTGTTTCTAAAAATCCAAACAGACAACAACGTGGGTGGTGGGTGAGCAATAAGAATATTTACACAAATGAAAAAGTACCTACTTTATGATCGGTAAATGTTTGGCGGAGGTTAGAATTGGTGCCCATAATGAAGTAAGTAATAAAGTGTTATTATGGACAGGTCCTATAAACCAGAAATCATTCTTTGTAGGAAATTGTACATAAAAAGTTTTTGGTTACTTGAAAAATATATTCTAATAAGCGGTACCATTTTACAAAAACGTATTTATATAAGCAGTTAAATTTATTAAGGAGTAAATGGAAACGTTTCTGGACCCCAAAATTCTATTCCTTAAACCGGGATATTCCTATAAGCGGTACTCTAATAAGCGGGCTCGACTGTATTTTCTCACACAGAAAGGTTGACTTCACATGATGATGTTAGCTTCTATATGGTAATACCTATGATAGTATGAATGTAACTTGCTACATCTGTAGCGCACCATCTGGTTGTTTGGAATGTCTCTCCAACTAGGGGAACAAGAGAGATTTTTATTGTTAAAATTTTTTTTTGATTTTTCTTACATATTGAAATTACTATTGTTCCTTTTTTTCGTGGAACATCCCAAAAAACCACGTGGTTCACCACAGATGTAGTAAGTTACATCTATACTACCATAGCTGCTAGGTAGGCCAGAAAATAAACGAACAAACAATTAAATACATGGTCGTATCAAGAAAGGAACGACAGCGAATAGGACAAAACATTAGCATAAACGATCATAATTTTGAGGTGGTCAAAGAATTCAAATACCTAGGAACAACAATTACCAGTGACAACAAAGGAGAACGGAAGGTTGAGGTACGAACACTGGCGGGGAATAGATCTTTCTTTGCCGTTCAACATCTAATGAGGTCAAAACTTCTCTCTTCTTAAAGTTCCATCTCCTATCGGAGGTTGGATATCATAATGGCTATGGTTACTTTGTTGGCTGCTGCTCTGAACAGTTGTAATGAACTACAGTTAAACCATTCTCTAAGGTTACAGTTAAAACTTCTCTCAAGAAGTGCCAAAATCTAAATGTACAAAACCATGTGACATACGGAAGTGAAACATGGACGTTGAGAGAGAAAGAAGTCAATAAACTTTTAGTCTTCTCTTCAATCCTGACCCACGGAGGGAGTGTAGTGGTCGACGTGATGTCGTGTATTGTCCGTCTTCAAAGATCTCTGTCTCTGGTCATTTCTTTTATTTAACTCATGGGTAGGTCTTTTGCATATTCCTGTAATTTTTGTTGGGGATCTTCCTCGTGATCTTCGGCCTTCAATCTTTCCTTGTATAATGAGTCTTTCGAGTGGCGTAGCTGAAAATTGGTGCCCCCCCCGCGACAATTTTTGTGTGCCCCCGTATTATAAACATTTACTAAAATATGTGTAAATGACAATATTTGGCCTTTTTTAATAAGTCTTCATCGGTTCGTGTTAATAGATTTTTTGGGAATAGACAAGAAAACCTATTATAACTTCATGTCTCTTAATCCGACAAACCTAAACCTATTAATAAGTTGTTGCAATATTATATCTAAATTTACATTGAAAACATTAAGTTCAAAACTTTTTTGCTACCAGTTATTTTTTCGTCGCAGCTGAGCTCATCGTAAATTTTTTTATACGTTTTTTCCGTTTATTTTTAAATTTCGGTTTAATCTCAACTATTCTGCAATTCCTGCTGCTTCTGCTAAAATGTAGTTGAATAAAGTTAGTTGAATGTAATGTTAGTTGAATAAAGTAAAGTATTTTAGAAACTCACAGAAAATACCGCCAAATATGTTTGATATATTTATTAGAGAAAAATGGTTAAATTTTTAGTACATATTTACCGATGGGTCAAAAGACGCAAATGGAACGGGCTGTGCAGTATTCCACGAAAATAAAAATTACCATAATCAATATAGCCTACCTATTGAATGCTCAATATACACAGCAGAAATGATAGCAGTAATGTTTGCTGTTCAGTATGTACTACTGAATCCAACTAGCAATTATGTTATATTTACTGATAGTAAAAGCGTGGTGGACAGATTGAGTAACATTCAAACAGTCAAACACATAAACCACATTGAATTGAATATTCTTAAAACTCTGTTTGAAATTATACAATTAGGAGTAAATGTAACAATTGCTTGGATTAAGGGACATTCGGGAATAAAAGGCAATGAAATAGTTGACAATTTTGCTAAATCAGCTTATGTGATCGGAGAAAAAATAAACAAAAATTTAATTCCAGCTTCAGATATTGATACTTTTAGCAAACAAAAACTTAAAAATAATTGGCAATTGCATTACAGAGACAGAATATAACAGACATTTTATAAAGACCATTAATCGGTTGAGAGCCAATCATGCTCTTACGCCATCTTACATGCATAGAAGGCTTGGCAGATACTCCCAATTGTACTTGTGGCAAAATCGGAGATCTAACACATGTCATATTAGAATGTCATTTAAACATAAATAACATAAACGACCTTTATAAGGAATTAAAAGATTTAAAACGTTTTTTCCCAATAAACCTAAATATTTTAATATTTACAAATGATATGGAAATTCTTCATCTCATTTATAAATATGTTAAATTATGTAAATACAAGTTGTAAACGTAATATGTAATAAATAGGCATAATTTTTTAATGTGGTTTGAAAAAATAAAAAAAATAATATTAAGAAAAAACACAAAATAAAATAATAACAAAAAAAAATAAACAAAAAAAAAGGAAAAAAAAGGAACAAAAATAAAAAAGAATAGAAAAAAAAAGAAGTAAAAAAAGTGTTTCGCACAAAATAAAATATATATTAAAAAACACAGTAAAATAATTAAAAAAAAAAAAAACAAAATAAAAAATGAAAATGTATCTATAAAAATAAAATTGTAGAATGTACTTATGTTATAAGAAATTTATGACTATGAATCTGCAATCAATCAGAAACAAGTCTGGCTAATTGGCTCTACCAAAGCCATTTTTCAATCAAAAAAAAAGTATTTTAGATTGAATAGTAATGTTAACGGCAAATTCAAAATTATTCATATGCTCTAATAAAGCATTAGCTTCTAATTTTTCATAGTTTTTTGATAGCAATGAAATTTTCGTTAAAGATTTCATTACTTGTCGGAAAGCTCGACGCAAAACCATAACAGCATCATGCCTGGATGACCACCGGGTTTCACATAACATTTTTAAGATTGGCAAACGCGATGAATCCAAAGTGATAATAGTACATAATATGTAGTACATTCCATCTTTTAATACTTGCCCTAAAAAAGCATATAATCTCTTAATTATGCCGTAAAAAAACCAACTCCTGTACACCAGCAACGGCCTCATTCAACAATAGGTTCAAAGATAGGAATAAGAAACTGTTTTTTCAATGTCAGTTATGCGCCTTTGTACGCCTGAAGATACACCACTCATAACTAGAGAGCGGATTTATATGCGATCAATTTTGATGAAATATGCGCATATATATGCAGTAAAAAAATACGAAATATGCGCAAGATATGCACAAAAATTCAAAAAATGCGCATTTCGCGAAACCACAAATTTTCTGTTCTATTCTATTCTAGCGGGTTCTTTTATAGGGGGGCGGCAATCTTATTTATTATCTTTCAAATAAAATCATTATTTTAAATATATGCAATTTATTCACATTTTTTACAAAAACTGATACCAATTTAAAATAAAACAACAATATCACTATATATCTTCCATTATAATTCACTACAATGTGTTTTTCCAAATTTTTTATGAGGAAACATTTTCTTTGATATTTTTATAACTTGAAAAACTCCTTTCAACATCAATAGAAGTAATTGGGGCGTATTTAAAATTCTGCACCAAAATCAGTTTCAAAATTTTCCTTAAAGATGTCGCATAAATATGTTCTCCAAAGTTTTAAAGCCGTTTAAAGACGGGATCTGATCTAAAGCATGAATATTTCAATTCCCGTTAGAAAATCGTAAAACTATGGTCATGGTTAAATGTGTAGATTCTCTTAACAATAGGGGATTTAAAAGAATCACCAGAATTGTAGGTACCTGCTAAATATAATAAAAGTAAATAAAATTCGGATTTCCCGGTAAATCATCCTTTTAACTGCGTACTATAAATAAGTACTCAGGTATTTTCTAAGAAAAAATGAAAAGGCAGTGAATGAACCGTCTCTCTTCAGGTAATAGTTCTCGAATTAATAGAACAGCCTGTGGGAAATATTTTGTGTCGAATTAAAATTTTTTTTTGGACTTAAATGGTTTTAATAGGCACAACATATGCATGTTTTTTTTAAAATATGCAAAATTTAGTAAAGTTCTTAAATATGCGAAATATGCATGCAATATGCATTTAGCATAAAATCCGCTCCCTACTCATAACGCTTGCCCCATCATACCCCTTTCCTCTGCAGTTGTGCACGGAAAGGTGCTTTGATTGTATAAATTATAAAAATTTCATTTGAAGGACCTTCTGCACTTTGGTCTAATATGTAAATAAATCCCAAGAAACTTTCAACAAATTCTGCTTTGGAAGGTAAATTATTTTCATCGCAAGTTATTTTTACATACCGGAAAATAAAACTAAGCTGATCGTGTTTTCAAATATCTTGAGTGGTATCAAGAATTATTAAATAAAAACAAAATTTTTTAATTAAATTAATATATTTGTTTTCAGTTTTTTGAGCCCACAAATTTATAACTACCTTTTGTATTTGGTGGCTCAAGTAATTTTTTTAAGTTATTGTTTTTATCGATTAATTTAGCTAAAACAGGATCATATTTAGCTAGTAAAAGATCCACCGACAAAAAATTACCTTTTTGGGATACACTTTCATCTAAACTAGCAACATGCTCACGAAACGCTAAATTGCACCTTGTACCCGGAAAGAGTTGTCAATTATCCGCTTCATAACTTTCTTCCAAATTCCCTATTTCGATGTTTATTAGGAAAATATGTTTTGGTCCCCAATTTAAAGAAAGTAGAAGTTTAAGCTTGAAGGTTTTAAGGGGCCCTTCCTAAGGTCGGGGCCCCCCGCCTTGCGGGCCCTGCGGGCCTGTCAGCTACGCCACTGAGTCTTTCCATGTTTTCTGTGTTTGCTATCATAACATGTCCAAAGTATTTTAATTGTTGGGGATGGACTTAACTGGAGAGTCGTTGGCTAACTTTTAGCTCTCTTAAAATTGAATTATTTGTCCTCTGGTCGGTCCAAGGAATTCAACAGAAGTCTCCAACAGAACATTTTAGTGGCGTCTATCTTTCTTCTTTCCGAATTTCTTAATAATGGAATTTCTCAATGATGGAAAACGTTCTGTGTGTTTTTAATATAAGTATATTAGTCCTGTCGCCAGGGGGGGTACAACGGCCTCCTGTATTCAGATGGACTTACCCAAGTTTTTTTTATGTATTTTGACCTGTAGAACACGAATTTTTTGGGTAACAGTTGATCCGGATGTCGATAAGATTGTTATAAACCAAGAAGTTGAGGAATCACATAACAGCGATTTCTCGCAAAACAAAACATTTTTTTGTATTTTTTGGGCCATTCTAACCAAAAAATGTTCCTACAAATTTTTTCGTAAGATGCATAGTTTTCGAGAGAAACGCGGTTGAACTTTCAAAAAATCGAAAAATTGGAATTTTTGAACCCGAAAAACTTTTGATTAAAAAATAAAATAGCAATTCTGCTTACCGCATTTGAAAGTTCAAGTCAAATTATATCGGTTTTAATTATTTGTATTGCTAAAAATGTATTATTTTATTGTTAAAACAAAGCTATAAACACCTAGTGCTTGAGTGATGTTTCAATGATTTCTCATTTAAAATCGAACGAGTACGTAGAGGAGGTAAAAGTGCAAGCGGGGCTATTTCTAAGTAGCATGCATTAAAACGCATGTATTAGGCACGGGAAACACTATGTGTTTATAGCTTTTTTTAACAATCAAAAAATAAATTTTTAGCAATGCAAATATTCAAAACAGATATAATTTGACTTAAACTTTTAAAGGCGGTAAGCAGAATTGCTATTTTATTTTTTATTCAAACGATATTCGGGTTCAAAAATTGCAATTTTTCGATTTTTTGAAAGTTCAACCGCGTTTATCTCGAAAACTATGCATCCTACGAAAAAACTTGTAGGAACATTTTTTGGTTAGAATGACCCAAAAAATACAAAAAAATGTTTTGTTTTGCGAGAAATCGCTGTTATGTAATTCCTCAACTTCTTTGTTTATAACAATCTTATCGACATCCGGACCAACTGTTACCCAAAAAATTCGTGTTCTACGGGTCAAAATACATAAAAAAAACTTGGGTAAGTCCATCTGAATTAAGAAGGCCGTTGTACCCCCCCTGGCGACAGGACTATATAGGGTGAGGCAGATAACTGGCCTATTAGAAATATCTCGAGAACTAAAGGCAACAGAATCATGAAAATTGGAATGAAAGGGTTTTGAAGGATGATCTATTAAATGAAAATATTTTCATCCCTTTGCAACTTCCGGTTACACCGGAAGTTGCTTATAACTTCGTTTTTTTAAATGGGACACCCTGTATATTTTTACATTTTTGGATTCTGTTCGATCTCTTCTTTCTTAAAATATAACGTTTTGTAATATTATACAGGGTATTCACACCCTGTAGAATTGTAGTAGTTTGACATCTAAAACTCTACTTACGTTCAAATGATTTTTAATATACTCTACTATTGTTAAGAATCATTAGTATAGCTAAATTTTTAATTTTAGTATACAGGGTTGGTCGAAACTCAGAATGAGTATTTTCTGAGTTTTCTTAAATGGAACACCCTATATTTTTGTATTGTAGTGAAATGATATTTTATAGTACTTTTTTATTTCTTAAGCATTCCCTATACCTAACTGCTTTAATTTGTGAGTTATTGGTGATTCAAGCTAAACATTAATTGCAACAAAAAATACGTAAAATTTTATTAGGCTGGCCGTGAAAATACTCAATCCCAAATAATTTTTCAGAAATAAATACATATTAATCCAGACTGCTCCTTAAAATTACCAATAATGGTTTAGCTATCGAAATACTTACTTAGTTAAGATTGTTGATGCGATTAACAATTAAGCACAAATTAAAGCAGTTAGGTATAGGGAATGCTTAATAAATAAAAAGTACCATAAAATATCATTTCATTACAACACTAGAATACAGGGTGTTCCATTTAAGAAAACTCAGAAAATACTGATTCCGAATTTCGACCAACCCTGTGTCCTAAAATTAAAAATTTAGCTATACTAATGATTCTTAACAATAGTAGAGTATATTAAAAATCATTTGAACGTAAGTAGAGTTTTAAATGTCAAACTACTACAATTTACAGGGTGTTAATTTTGCTACGAAATTAATAAAAAAACGTAATTATCTTTTAAAATACCCTGTATAATATTACAAAACCTCATATCTTAAGAAAGAAAACATCGAAGAGAATCCAAAAATGCAAAAATATACAGGGTGTCCCATTTAAAAAAACGAAGTTATAAGCAACTTCCGGTATAACCGGAAGTTGCAAAGAGATGAAAATATTTTCATTTAATAGATTATCCTTCAAAACCCCTTTATTCCAATTTTCATGATTCTGTTGCCTTTAGTTCTCGAGATATTTCTAATAGGCCCTTTATTTGCCTCACCCTGTATACCTTGTGTAAAAGATTTTTAATAAATTACCATAGAAATTAATAATACGAGTAATTTTCGATTAAAGCAATACTTCAAATAAAAAATAAAATAAAAAATATTACATAATTTAAAAACACTTGGTACTTGCCTACTAAACGATTGTGGAGCTGTTAAGAAGTTTGTGATGACGTTATTAAGTTGACGTACCACCTTATAAGCACCCTATCACACAACTAAAACTAAAAATTAAACTTTTGCAAGATTTATAGATTCTGGTATAATTATATACACGCAGATATTAACCTCTAACAGCTTTTGATTAACATATTGCATTGTTTTAATTAGTTTGCATACATTTTAATTAGTTTCCGTACAAATGCTCAATGTTGTCATTTTCAATTTCTATTAATAATAGACATATCCTCCATAAACATTCGTTTTCCGAAAACATTCTCAAAAGAAGCAACGCAGGCGGTTAACCTTCTTAACACCAAATCAATTTAGGCCAGACAACGAAGCATTAAACCTAAGAATTTTGTGCAGTAAGATGAATCGTCATGCAACTTTTTGCATTTGATTCCAGAGAATGTCAGGCAATTTTGTGAACTAAATTGATCTCCGGCAAAAAATTTTGTGCATGAGAAAATACATTTACAAAGTGCATCTCGAAAAGATGGAAAATGAAAAACTTAGAACTTAGGAAATATTGACGGAAATGAGTTCAATTTTTATACTTGACGGTTTTGGAGGACAGTGAACACGAATTTCATGATGGCGATAGTATTTGAGGTACCTGGTGCCCAGGGTGGAACTCGTCACCTGGGACGATCGAATAATTTGCGAAATGAAGATTGGATCGATAAACTGAAAAATACGTGTTTTTCAAAAATCTATCGAATGACACTAAATACGACCCGCCCACTCCACCTCTTGGAGGTGGGGTGGGGGTAACCTTAAATGGAAACCCCCATTTGTTATTGCAGCTTTGGATTCTTCTTCTTGTTAGGGTGCCTATGTCTGTTCTTTCGACGCTTCTTTCGAAGAAAAAATCGACTTTTTTAGAGGGTTTTTTGAGAATACCTCGAAAAATATGCATTTAATAAAAAAAAACTGTAGATACCAAAATTGTATCTTTTAGTAACACAAATCAAATTCTTTTTCTGTATTATTTTTAAAAGAACAATACAAACCGAGATAGGGCATGTTAAATTTAGATTTTTTCGTCAAATGCATAATTTGAAATATTCAAAGCCAAATAACGGAAAAACTTTGCATTTTTCGAGAAAATCTTAAATAATATTTTTTCAAGTATGCAGTTAGACCTTTCAAAAACTAATGATGTAAAGCTTCTAGCATGAAAATTAAGCGACGTATGATCAGAAAAAGGTCTGTACCTGCTTTTCTCTATGAAAAAATCAGTGAAAACAACCCTCTAACTACCCTCCTAATTAAAAATTGGTCTTTACCTTTCTGTAATTCCTTTTATATTTGTATTATCAATGCACTCATGAAGATTGACCTATTTAAAAGGCCTAATTTTAGAAAAATTGGACTTTAAAAAAATTGATTTTTTGCAATTTCCTGTTTTTTACCTTTTACTTCAAAATATCTCCGAAAATACTGAAGATACGAAAAAAATCATGGACTACTAATTTGTATCTTTTTTAATAAATAAAATTTTCCTGTGCATATATTTTCATTAGAGTAAACAGTTAGCGAGATATAGCTGTTTAAAGCCTCTATTTACGAGCAAACACCCCCTTATTCGAGCCTTTTAAACCCACCATAATTTAAAACTAAGGGATATTACGGAATTTAGTTTACACAGTCTTATAAGTCGAACCCGCTTATTAGAATACCTGTTATAGGAATATCCTGGTTTAAGGAATATAAATTTGAGGTCCCGAAACGTTTCTATTAGCCACTAATGATCGGTTATTAGAGTAACCCGGTTATAGAAATATTTTTCCTTGGCATAAAGGCTATTCCAATAAGCGGGTTCGACTGTACTTTAAAAATTTTACAAAATCATTTTTGAAAAAACTTTTTATCGCCAAAAATGAAGGAGCTATATTTATAAAACGAATTTTTCTTTTCGAAAAATTCGAATAGTCCGCTTATGGACCATTTTCAAGTATAATACCACAGAACCGGTTCGTATACTGGAAGATGACTAAAAAACTATTAATTTGTATTTGTAGGTACATATTTGTAAATTCGTATTTTTGTGTAAATAAATGTTTTTGTAATTCTTTAATTCTACTTTTTTTTCTGTATAGACATATTAAATTATCTACAAGGGTGGTTTTTAAGGGTTAAAATATTATGATATTATATCCTAAAGTATAAAACGATCTATATTTAACCAATCAACACCAAATTTTACCCATATTAAAGTTTAAAATGATTTTATATAATTTTTGAAAATAAGGGGTAGGTTATACCCCTAAAAATAATCAACGCCCTTAAGCATGATATAGAATATGAAGTACAGGGTGAGATGATCCGAATCCCAAATTTTTATGTAAATAGATGCAAGCCGAAATTATTTTTTTAGGATAAGAAATTTTTATATATATATATATATATATATATATATATATATATATATATATATATATCCAACAAGGGTGGTTTTAAGGGTTGAAATATTATGATAGTATATATTAAAGCATAAAACAATCATTATGTACCTAATAAGAACCACATATTGACAATATTAAAGTTTAAAATGTTATTTTATATTTTTTTACAATTAGGGGTAGTTTTCACCCTTAAAAAACCAAAAGCGTACAACGGCTCAATATAGAAAATGAACTAGAGGGTGTAGTGAGCCTAATCCCAAATTTTTGTACATTTATTTATTTATTTAGCGTATGGCAATTTGATACACAACATTATCACACATATGTTATAGTCTAACATCTAATGTATTAATATATTCAATCGACGCTGGTGTTGCAGAGGCGAAGTCCAAAGGATCTCCATCATACTTTCTCCGAGGGCATTCGGCAATCATATGCTGGATGGTCTGTTTCTCGGCGCCGCAGTCGCACTCAGCAGAGGTTCTCATTTTCCATTTATAAAGGGAATCTGCGCAGACTCCATGACCCGTTCTTATCCTGTTAAGAGTTGACCATGATTTTCGGGGGAGGTCAAAACCTGGTGGAGTTTCTGTGATGCATGGTGTGTTTCTCATTATTAGGTTCGGTCTGTCGCTCTGCATGTTCTTCCACTGGGAGTTCATTTGGAAATTGTTGGAACTCAAGTTTATTGCATCTCTAGTCGGAGGTTTTCTGGAGCGCAATCGATGTGAGTTAGCGTCGGCGACATATGTGTGTATAGGTAACTGCGGGTTGTTAAGCAGCTTTTGGAATTCTCTAAGCAGAGCATGCTGACGACGAAGGTTAGGTGGAGGTATGTGGCTCAGTAGTGGAAGCCACTCCACAGGTGTAGACTTGATCGTTCCAGATATGAGACGCATGGCGACATTGAGCTGAGTATCTATAATTTTTGTGTGAACGCTGTTCAGCCAAACAGGGGAGCAGTATTCAGCTGCGGAGTATACGAGTCCAAGGGCTGAACACCGAAGTGTACTTGCTGTTGAGCCCCATGTAGTCCCGCAAAGCTTCTGTATGATGTTGTTACGGGTTCTCAGCTTTGCTGCGGTGTTCTCAAGATGTTTCTTAAAGGAGAGTGTTCTGTCCAAGGTGACGCCGAGGTACTTGGGATTATAGTTGTGCGTGAGCAGTTGGTTATCAATGTACACTTTAAGTTTTGTGTGGGCGATATTGTTGTTTAGGTGAAAACAGCTAACCTCGGTTTTTTTGGGGTTAGGTTTAAGTCTCCATTGTTTAAAGTACTTAACCAGGCATTCCAGATCTTCCGTTAGGATTGCCTCGGAGTTTTGTATTAAGCAGTTTTGAGTTGCAAGTGCCCAGTCGTCTGCATATCCAAATTTTTTAGATCTGGTAGGGGGCATATCAGCTATATACATACTAAATAGCAGCGGTGCAAGTACGGAGCCCTGGGTGAGGCCGTTGTTAAGCGTTCTCTGTTTGCTCACTGTAGTTCCCATGGTTACACGAAAGTTTCTACTGCTCAGCATAGTATTTATGAGTCGGGCGGTTGCTTTGCAGGGGATTATTTTCAGGAGCTTACAGATGAGGCCATCTTTCCAAACCGTGTCATATGCAGCCGATAAATCGATGAATGCCACAGACGTCTTCAGTTTTCTTTGGTAACCTGCCTCTATGTAGGTAGTTATAGAGAGCACTTGGTCAGTGGTGCTTCGTTGAGGCCTGAATCCTGCTTGTTCAATTGGTATTTTTTGAAGTAGCTTTGGGCCGATTCTGTTCAGGACCAGTCTTTCGAGGAGCTTGTAAGCTGAACTGAGTAAAGCGATGGGGCGGTAACTCGCTGGGTTGTCTGTTGGTTTTCCAGGTTTTAGAATGGCTATGATTTTTGTTTGTTTAAAGATGTTTGGTAGGTTACCTGTTTTGAGTATATCTGTATAGAATTTAGACAACCAGGTTTTTGCAAATTTCCCACAATGGATCAGGAATTCGGGAGGTATACCATCTGTACCAGGAGCTTTGTTAGGTTTAATGTCTTTGATGGCGTTTGAGACTTCTTCTGGAGTGAACGGTGCGTAGTACTCTGTATCTGATGGACAGGCAGCTTTTAGATGTTTAAGCTCCCTTTTTATAGTAGTGGTAAACTTTTTATCACATGCTCCTCTGGAGGTGGCAACTATATGTGATGCAATTTTATTAGGGTTGAAGTCGTGGATTTGTCGTGTTGCCAGTTTGTCACTTCCGAGTTTTCTTAGGAGCGACCACGCTTTACGGCTAGACTTTTTGAAATCTAACGATTCGACTTCATTTGTCCATTTCTTCCTTCTTGCTACATCAAGGCTCAGGAGAAGTTCGTCCGCAATGTCACTTTCACCGGTTTCAAGATATTCTTCGTAGAGGTTTTGGCTTTCCTCACTCCATCCTGGTATGTATTGCTTACGATGGCCCCTGGGAATGGGGGGCCATCGCCACCTGGGAATGAAAATTCTTTCACCCTGTATATATAAATTTTCAAACAGGTAATAACGCCATTGAAAAGAGTGTAAATATATTTTTTAGGAATTGTTGTGTTAATTACCATTTAATAAATGCATAACGTATGTTCACAGGTACCTATGGGCGGCAGATTCATTTTGAATGACCACCATTTTTTGTAAAAGATTAAATCTGAGATGGCCTCATATCTAAATTTTAATCTTTGTATGTGTAGTATGTGTGGTCCAAATTATATGGTTCTACCATTAAATGCACAATAATTCTTATATTATTATTTGCACGAATCTGCCGCACATAGGTACCTACATGTGAAGATACGTTATGCATGTATTAAATGATAATTAATATAACTAAAGAGTTCAAAATATTTTCACTAGTAATACCACTAGAGGTCAAATTATTTCCGGAAATTTTTTTGAGATCATGAATATTTTGAAAATTTCCCGAGTCGCAGACGAGGGAAATTTTCTAAAAATATTCATGATCAAAAAAAAATTTCCGGATATTAATTTGACTTCGCGTGGTATTCGGTAAGAAAATTCCACACCAAATTGTGGTGGGAAATCAAATATTTTTAAAATTTATTTCAACAATGCAAATTATTTTCTTTTACGGTTACATACCTACAGGAACAGATTACATAATAATATTCAGTTTGTTTTCACACCAATGGACTCTTAGCCTATTAAACTATTGATTACCACTGATTGTAGTAGCTCAAAAGTGCCATTTAGGGACAAAAAATATAATATTATTTTATTTTATAGTTACTTGAGCTTAGGACAAGTGGTAGAAAATTATAATTTTAGAGGTTTTTCGGGAAGCTGCATGAACAGATTAATAGCGCGCAATAGCTTTGTCAGCAATTATTTAGGCTTTCAAATTCGTAATTTCTACTCATTGTAGTTGCATGGGAATACCATTTCAAGATAGAAAATTATTTTTTGGCGTTTTTCTTAACGTGCGTTATGCGCGTTTTAATGGTATGGAATTCATAACCAGCGTCAGCAAGCATCAATCATAGGAGGCTGTGATCATTATATTTTGACACTTCAAAACATAAAAAAAAAGTCGCGTTTTGTTACAATAAATAATATTGCACAGTCTGTAAAACCAATGTCTTTGTTTAAAAAATGAATCGATTTGAAAATCATACAATATGCAAAATATGCGTGAAATTATCTGATGTAAAGATCAATCATCGTACCATGGCTTATTTATTTGAATTAATAGAGGATTGTGGCTTCAACTTGAAGAAAGAAAATCTGTTTCAAATTGTCCACGAATATTTGCGACTAAACTACGCAAAATTGAAAGTACTGAATGGGAAAAAGGTAAATAAATTAGTGTCTAAATATTATATATATTTTATTAGACATAGAAACTTAATTGAAAACATTCAAAGTCCTGCATTTTCGCCATTAAGAAGAGAGGAGGTGTCCGAAGAATATAGAAAACATCTTAGCTTTGTAACTAAAATGAATCAAAACTAAATTATGTAAACAAATAAAAACCAGTCTGTCAAAAATATTCTGTTATTGTCAACGTCAAAAAATTTCCACTATAATTCGCTGTTGGGTACCCCACGAGCAAAAAATTTCCGATAAAATACCTCCGTTGCCATGGTGATCTGTCAAAATAACGTATTTTGATTGGTTCAAAATTACAGGTGTGGAATTTTCTAAAAAATATTTTTACGCTCTTCTCAACGCCGGTATAAATTTTTTGAAAAATTAGTATATACAGGGTGAAAGAATTGAAAAAGAAACAACATATTTTTACATAAAAAAAAAACAGTAAAAACACAAATTCTGGTAAACCGGTTCTTCCGGTTCAAGACCTCAATCTTATACATCAAAAAAGTACCTATATACCAAATTTGGTTGAAATCTGAAGTCTCGTTCAAAAGTTATCGTGCT
The DNA here is from genome assembly GCF_917563875.1 of Diabrotica virgifera virgifera. Classification (NCBI taxonomy): domain Eukaryota; kingdom Metazoa; phylum Arthropoda; class Insecta; order Coleoptera; family Chrysomelidae; genus Diabrotica; species Diabrotica virgifera. Next base: position 22,239,160 of record NC_065445.1, on the reverse strand, counting down.
ATTAGTCACATATTATGTATAGTCGCCATTTTGAATCTCCGCCATTTTTGTAAAAGGCAAAATCTGAGATGGCGTCCCACCTAATTTTGAACCTTTATATGTGTAGTATATGTGGTCCAAATTATATGCTTCTATCATTAAATGCACAATTCTTATAATATTTGCACGAATCTGCCGCACTATGACTACTAGCACAAATAAAAATTACATATCTACAATTTAAATAAAGTTTTAATTTAAAGTCTCAGATACAGAAATCACCATTATAATAAAAATTAAAATGGTAAATAGTTATTTAAATCTGAAACTTTTGTTGTTGGAAGTTCTTTCTGGTACATCCTTAATCTGCGACTTTTACAATTTATAAGACAGCAGACGACAAATATAGAAAACAAAAAGGACTATACTATATGCAGTCACATTCCGTTTTCATTCGTCTAGGAAAAGGACAAAAAGAAACTTCCTAGTACTCAAATCTGAGTAAAGATAGAAAAGTAAAAGACCGATTTTGCTTGTTTTCGATTCAGAGGGATGCACAATCCCTGGACAGCTGTTTCTACCTTATAGACTTCCTCAGGAGAGCAGCGTGCACACCTCTGAAGCAAAAACCAGCTAGCCTATCTATTTAAGGGAAATTTGAAAGATCATTGAAATCCCCATTGGGGATAAAATCCATCTTTTACTATTAAATAAAGTTACCTATAAACCTTTTAATTTAAAAGTGGCGTTACCCGCATCAACATATTCTAATTATTAAAAATTAGACACAATAGACACAAACAGTAGACATTCATCTTAACGTGCCTATCAAGTCCCCTTGACATTGGCGATTATCTCAGCAAGACTCTCTCTCTGTCTTGAGCTATTCTGAACAGTTGTTCTCCTCTTCATATCACGGTCCAGTCTCAGATATTCTGAAACCACGAGGCTTGTTTTCTACCCATTTCTCTGCGTCCATCTTCTTCTTTTGGTGCCATAAGCTACGCAGCGTGTAGGCATTCGTGGTGGTTGGATTATACGTAAGGACCCGTCTTCCGCCCTTCTTATTATTATCTTGATATCAGGTATGTTACTCCAGTTTCTTATGACTTTGAACCATGAGTGTCTTTTGTAACCTGGTCCACTCCGACCTTCAATTTTGTCCAATAAAATAATTTTTAAAAGATTCTATTTGTCGCCTCTTCAAATATGTCCTAGATATGAGACATTTCGATGTTAAACGATGTTTAAAGACACTTTTTATGTGTTAAAAGGTGTCTTCTTAACACCTCCTCATTCATAATATGGTCGACCCACGGAATTTTTAGTAGCCCTCTACCACATTTCGAGCGCTTTAATACGGATAGCAATCCTACTTTAACCCTTATCCGGGCAAGGTGGGTCCAATGTGCCCGAGACGCCAATTTTTTTATCATAAACTGATAAAAAAAGAATGTGTGTGTACTTTGTACGCACGTAAGAAGTTATACTTCTATTATATGATTTCTTAAAAATATACATACTTTAAACAGTTTGTTTTAATTTTTTTTAAACACCAAACTAATTTTGTGCTTACCGCTTTCAAAAAAATAAAAAAAGTATAGGATTGCACTGGATTCGAACTCACGATCTCTGGCCGAATTAGTCGAGGCATTGAAGCACAAAAAAGGCCTTACTCTCGATTTTTGGCGCAGTAAGACGGATTTTAATGCAGTTTGGTGCGTTGGATTCGTGAGAATGTCAGGAAATTTTGTGAACTATTGTAATGAATAAGAAATCTGAAATTGCATTTGTGCATAAGAAAAATTCATTTCAAAAGTGCATTTTGAAATAGGCAATTATTATAAATTTGCAACCCGGTAAATAGTTGGGCAACATCCCGATTAATTATTTTATTTATTTTTAATTATTTTTAATCATTTATAAGTCCATATAATAATAGTCTAAGATGTCAATAACCATTAATAATAAACAAAAAAATTTCCTTATGTGGGAATTGAACCAAGTACTAACGGGTCCTTAGCTAAATACACATACCGCTAATCTACGCAGACACTTGCTAGACAACGGCGATATTAGGAATAAACAAAACAAATTGGTAAGTAAAAATTGTAAAGAAAATTACTACATACTTAAATGTATTATAAAATTAATATATTCCTTAATATTGTGTGTGTGTTTATGTTTTATTGGCACTGGTTTAAGCAACCAACTGGCCAGTCAATGTGTTTTGAATTCTCTCTTTTACAAAATATATGCTTAGTATCTAAATTTAAAACTATTAGTACTACTGTTTTTTTTACTCTGTTTTTTTACTCTGTTTTTTTTATTATTTTTTTTTTATTATATTTTTTAACATTTTTTTTTTTTTAGTTTTCTTTTTTAGTTTTTTTTTTTTTTTTTTTTTTGTATATTTTTTTATCGCGCTAAGACCTAAACCCGATTCAACCTCGCGGAGGTTTAGATCTTAGTAACTTTTTATTTTATTTAATTATTTTTTTTTTTAATTTTTTTTTCTTTTTTTCTCAGAGCTTTAATTTTAAACAATTAACATGGTTGTACAAAATTTTATAAACATCTAGATTGTTTGATTGTAAAAGGTATATAAGATTAAAAGGAAATTGTACATTAACTTGAACTAGATTGGCAAAAAGTTTGATATTTCAATAAAATGTAAAGGACATTCTAATAGCATATGTTGTAGATCAGCAAGCTCTCCACATAAACATTCATCATTATCTACAAATCCTATTTCTCTTTTGTAGACTGGAGTCAGACAGTGATTACTTCTTATTCGACAAATAGTTTTGATAAAGCCTTTGTTGGAAACTTGATTAAACCATGTCTTGATGGGAAGTGTAGGCTGGATTTTTTTGTAATAATTTCCTTTGTCTGAATTATTGTATTGTTCCTGCCATTTCGTCCGTTTGATAGATCTCATAATAGAAATTATGTCTCCCATAGGAAGTTGATAAGTATGCAGAGTGGATTCCTTCGTTGTTGCTTTTTTAGCCAGATCATCTACTATTTCGTTGTTTTTTATACCAATGTGTGCTTTTATCCAACACAATATTATATTTTTGCCCGATTTCAAAGCTTCACTGTTCATTGCTATGATGTCACTGATGATATAATTTTCTGCAAAATTATGTACATTATATTTCAATGTCTTTACAATGCTTTGGCAGTCTGTAAATATAACATAATTGAGTTCTTTTTGATTAATACATATTTTGTATGCCTCTTTGATTGCAATGAGTTCAGCTGTGAAAATTGTCATTTTATCAGGTAATCTGTTGTTTATTTTTATATTTTTTTGTGGGTAATATATAGCATATCCAACTTTTCCTTCCATTTTTGAACCATCCGTATATAATTTCTGATAACTCCCCCAGTTTTTTTGTACACACTGAAGGTGGTCTATTTTAGTAAGGAAGTCTGTCGCACGAATATTACTTAAATGACAGTTAACTGGAGATAAATAATCTTCATAATTTAGCTTTCGAGACGAGCTTTGTTCAATTTGGTGTATGTCGCCAATGGAATTAGAAACGTTGAGGAAGCTTTCCACAACTAAAAGCAGTTTCTTTTTTTCCCAGTAATAATGAGTTAGGTATGAGGTGGTTAAATGAACAATTTTATTTAATAGCAGTTTATCGTTAACCGCTGTTTTAACTATAAATTTCTCACTTAGGTATTCCCTGCGTAATGAAAGTGGAGGTTCATTAAGCTCACATTCCATGACCAATATAGGTGTGCTACGAAGATAACCAGTGCATAACCTAAGTGCCTTATTTTTGATCCTCTCGATTTTTTGGAGTACAGAGTTTGATGCTGAGCCATAAAAAATAGATCCATAGTCTAAGATTGATCTTATCAAATTTCTGTATAGTAATATTGATATGTTTGGATCAGCTCCCCAGTTACTGACACTTACAGTCTTCATGATATTCATTGCATTTTCCATTCTTCGTAATATGTAATTTGTGTGTTCTTTCCAATTTAATTTGGAGTCTAAAAATACGCCAAGAAATTTTATTGAAGTTTTATAAGGAATACTAGTATTATCAAATTGTAGATGACTTTGAGGAACATATCGTTTTTTAGTAAAGGTAACAATGGTTGATTTACTCTCTGATATTGTTAAGTTATTATCGGTAGCCCATTTTTTTATAATATTCAATGTCGATTTAAGGTAGTTATTACATCTATCTATTGACTTATTTTCTGCATATATCGCAACATCATCAGCGTACTGTAGGATTTTTATGTGTTGAGGAAGTTTAGTTTCTAAGTCAGCAGTATACAGTATATATAATATAGGACTTAGGATGCTACCCTGAGGTAGTCCCAAAGATGTGTATCGGGAGTTAGATTGATCTCCATTTAATCTAACGTGAACTGCTCGATTAATGTATAAGTTAATGATGTTCCATGTTACTATCTCGGGTATTCCTATTTCCAACATTTTCGCGTATAGTATGTGAAGATTAACGTTGTCGTAAGCCCCTTTTATATCTAAGAACAAAGCACTAACTGCTTTCTTATAAGTAAAGGAACTATAAATGTCTATTAAAAAGTGGCAGAGGCTATCTTGTGTGGATTTACCTTTTCTAAAACCAAACTGACTTCTTGGTAATAGGTCGTTCTTTTCTAGCCAAAATTCCAGACGGTTTTTAATAAGTCTCTCATATGTTTTTAGTATACAGGAAGCCAGACCGATTGGACGGTAAGAATCCCAATTCTTTGATGATTTTCCTGGTTTTAAAACCGGGATAATAGTGTAAACGTGCCAATCGTCAGGAATCTTTATGCGGCGCATCCAAATTTCATTATATATATTTAGTAGTGCAGCCTTACCAATTCTTGAAAGATTTGATAGCATCGAGTAATGGATATTATCGGCACCTGGTGCTGAATTTGAGTTTTTCTTCAACGCAAAGTTTAGTTCAGTGGCAGAAAATGGTTTGACTAGGAAACGGATTGGTTCTGGATAGTCGTACAGAGCATTTAGTTGTAAATCAGGAATTACTAATTCTGCAGACGGCGGTGTGATATTTTGATGGAACTCTTCTATCCACGAAGCTTCCGACAGAATAACAGGGACTTTGTTCTTTGTTTTTCTATTTTTTATTCGGTTAACTTTTGACCATACATCTTTAATAGGGACTGACCTATTTAGGGATCCGACATAATCTCTCCAGCTATTTCTTTTAGTTTGTTTAGTGATCTTCTTGACATGTGCATCATCTTTTTTATACTTAAGTAGGTTTTCATGGTTTGGATTTTCTTTGAATATACAAAAACTTTCCTGTCTTCTTCTGACTGCTTCTTCACATTCTAAATCCCACCAGTATTTTCCTCTGGAAGTCGGTTTTTTTATTTTAAATTTGGGGATGCAGTAGGATGCAGTTGTATTTATATTGTGCAAAATTTGTTCATAAGAATTTATATCTTTAAATTGAGAGAATACATCTTCCGAATACTGTTCATATAATTTCCAGTCGGCATTCTTTAAATTCCACTTTTGTGAATATGGATTATATGTATGAGTTGGTTGATCCTCTAACTCTACTCTTATAGGTGTATGGTCTGAACCAAATAGGTCTTGAAGTGTTTTCCAAGTGATCAGGTGGTTTAAGTCAGGAGTACAAATGGTCAGGTCTATTGCCGATTTCGAGAAGTTCCTAAAGAAAGTAGGAGAGCCATCATTTTTGAATATTAAATTATTATCGTCTATACAGTCCATCAAGATTTTACCTTTCATATCTGTTTGGTTGTCTAGGCCCCAGGCAATGTGGTGAGCATTAAGGTCACCTCCTATTATAAATGGTCTTTCTATAGATGTTATGAAATTGTTCCATTGTTGTAACAATAACTTGGTTCCTGGGGGAACATACATAGATATAAATGTGACAGTATATGACTTAAACTTTATTTTTATTGCTACTTTATTGACGTTTATTAAATCTACTTTCATGGTGACTTCCTCGTAATATAGGTTTGAATTTATTAAAATTGCTGAGCCACCGCCAACAGTTACTGAAAAGCGGTCGTCTCTGACAATATTGTACCCGTGAAAGTTATAATACTTTTCTGGTTTAAATCTAGTTTCTGATAATAATGCGATATCAACTTTCTGGTCTTCTAATAGGTGGATAAGGTTTTCTCTATTAGAGTTAGCCGATCTACAATTCCATTGACAAATTACCAATCTATTCATTATTATATAAGAGAGAACTTAAAACTGATTGAATTGAATTTACTAGAACTGATTTTTCTGGAATTTCAAAATTTTTGTGATTTATATTAGAGATAATACTTGTAACTATATTTGATATTAATTCTGTTAATTCTTTTGATGGTTCATGTATTTTAGATCCTTGTTCTGGATTAAATGTAGATTGATACGAAGAAGAGGTGATAATACCACCAGGTCTGTTGGACATGGGGTTTAACTTTATTATTTTTTGATGTTCCATTGTTACTTGGTCTGGTGAGGAAGAGATAGGTCGTTTGTATTTTGGTGGTTTTATTATTGTATATCTATTTGAAACTGAAGGTAGAGCGAACTGATTGGAAGATGTTTGAGACGTGGACAATTGAGTAAAGGAATATGAAGAGGATGGTGCATTCATATTTGGAGTTTGATGAGAATTTATTGAGGAATTATTGGCTGCTATAGATGCATAAGTTATCTTAGGAAAGAGTTTAATTGTTTCCTTAAAAGATAAGCTGTTTTCAGACATATAATGTTTTATTTTCTTTTGGCGATCAAATTCTGGGCATATTTCCCATTCATTAGTGAAGTGTTCACCTTCACAGGATAGACATTTTTTGTTAAACGATGATAAAGGACAAGAATCGGAAAGGTGAGATTCATGACACTTAAAACAGCGAGGATTACTTTTACACTGCTTACTCATGTGCCCATACCTATAGCAGTGGTAACAGATAATTACCTTTTGCTGGTATTTTTCAACAGTGTGTAAGACATGATTAATTACTACATACTTTGGTATATTCTGGCATTTAAAAGACACAATAACTGATTTTGTTGGATTAAATATTACTTTGTCATCTGCTACTATTTTTCTTGTTATTCGTTTCACATACTCAACCGAGAATTTGCAATGGTGATCAAATTCCTTTATTCTATTTTTAAGATATTCTTCCGATATATCTGAATCTATATCCCTTACTACACCTAGTTTAAACAATTGAAATTTTGGAATGTATGCGGTCAGATTTTTTTGAATAAGGAATTTGGAAGTAACGAAAGCATTTGCGCTACTATAATTTTTAAATGAGACCCTAACTCGGTTGCGTCCGATTGAGTCAATTTTTTTTATATAATTGTCAATTTCTGGATGTAACGTAAATAGGATCTCGCCTATTTTAACAGCGTTTAATTTTCCTGTAAAATTTAAACTGGAGTTTTCAATGAAAATGTAAAAAGGTCCTAAATCAATTTTTTCGTATAAATAAACAGGCCTGGTTTTTTCTGGTTGATCTGAGTTTACTAAAGTATTTTGTTTTTCATTAATATTGTTAAGATTAATACTACTACTTATCTTATTTTGAGGCTGGTTGGGTAGAAATCCATTTAAATCTTGTAAATCACAGCTACTATCCATCGAATTCTCAATATCAGGCGGTTCGCCTCCACTAGATGACTCCATAGAGGAGTTTTCAAGTAACGTTTAACTTATGAACACTTTCAAAATGTAAACTAAATAAGGAAAAGTTTAACAAAACTAAACAAACTAAATTAGAACGGTATAAGTCAAATAATCCGCCAAAAATTAATATTTTTAGGAGAGATTTCCAAATTTAAATTAACTTTGACAATTATTTTGACGTATGTGATTCCTTAATATTAGAAGAAACATTCGTAAATAGGTATTATTAATATCTATTAATGTTACTAAATGAAATATAAATATTTTGACGTTTCACAATTTGACAATTCACTTTTAACTGCAGTGCCTTAAAATTTTTAAAGCACCGATGCTTTAAAGTAGCATTTTTAACGCTCCTATGGAGTGCTATAGATTGCATTTTTAACACGTTTGTAGAAAAATATATTTAAAAACACTAATATATTCTTTCCACACCGTTTCTGGACTGATAAATACATAAATTAAAACATTTAGTAACCAACTCCATACTGCCTGTGTGCGCAGATTACTAAAATTTCACCCTCAATGAAATCGCGCCTAAAGAAGTATAACTTCAAAAAGGCATTATAACTATTAACTAACCTTTGTTGTTTCTCTTCCCACAAATTTTAACACACAACAACCATACATTACATAACCAAACCGTCAACTGTCCACACCACAGCTGTGCTACAGCTGCCATATTGGATAATTTTTGACATGCCATTTGAACATCCAATCAGAACAAAGTTATAATGCGCATGCGCCCGGATCATAGGTTTTAACATATAAAAATTCACCCTCATATCGCCCGTAAAGAAGTATAACTTCAAAAATTTTATTGAATTTTATGCATCACTGAATTTGTTTAGAAGTATGTTTCCTTCAACATAGTCATGAGCTATTTAAAATATACATTATCATTTTTGAAATTATTGCGTCGAGAGAATTTTGTCACGTAAAGGGGCAACACGGGCCCGTCGGACCCTATTTGTATTTATACCTAAAGTCTAAATCGTTGTTACAGCAGTTAATCTGGCAGTCAGGTAATGTTTTTGTGAATTATCTAAACGACTTTTATGATTCCGGAAATCTAATAATAAAGTCTAAACGTGTGACAAACAATGTAAACATCTCTTTGATGTGAACATCAAAGAGATGCTTACAATATGTGTTATATCTACTCTAAATGAATTTTAAGAACTGATAATCATTGTTGGCATGCAATAATATTGTTCGGTAGGTACCTATACATATTTTGAAATAAATAATGCATCTGCTATCAGTAGTTTGATACCGATGTTAGTGTCGACAACTAAGCTCCTAAAATTATATTGAATTACAGTGAAAGTAGATAGTGCGAATAAAATGTCCCGAAAATCATTATCAGCTGCAGAACTGCAAGATATTGATAATAATTTATGGGATTCCGATGACGAAGAATATCCTGAAGTAGGTGGCATTGAAAGTGACTCCGAAATTGAAGATCATCTTGCGGAAGCAAATGAAGAGGATGATCAGCAAGTAGTATTGAGCGATAATGAAGAAGAATGTGTAGCTACAAGTTTCCAAATTTCAGATTGTGTAATTTTTGAAACTAAGGATGGAATTAACTGGAAGAGTCAACCACAACTGACAGGACGTATGCGATGCTGCGACATAATAAAAAGCAAATGGCACAAAGTAATGTTAGCCCCTGGTCAAAGTGTAGATGATCCTGTTGATTCCTTTTGTTTGTTTGTGGTCGAAAAAATTGTGAACAAATAAAGAAGCCGAAAAAGTCCTGGGCATAGAGAACTGGAAATATTGCGATTCTAGAGAGCTATATGCCTTTATTGCACTAGGTACTACTAACTTCAGGTAGATCGCACTCTCGAGGTAGACCGCATACTATAGTAGCCCTTTTTTAACCCGCCGTTACACGCGTCTTCTATTGTGACGTGGTTGCACGCGTATGAGCGTCGCCCTCACCTACATAAATTCGACTTATTTCGAGGAAGAATGAATGTCAACATATACAAAATGGGTTGTACTCACATATTACAGAAAGTCTCGCAAACCAATTTTTTTTATTAATTTAACAAAACAAAAGTAAAAATAATATACATAGATCAAAAGCAAGTTTTCTTAATTTTCAATTTCAGCAAGCCACTGAAGAAATTAACGTTATTTACGTAAAAATACAAATTAAAATTAACAACTGTTCTGAAGCTATTTCTTTGTGGCATTTATGTAATTAACTATTAATATTTTGTATTTTGATAACGACGTCCGAGGTAGAATTCGAAACGTCAATAAAATAAATTTTTCAAGTTAAATTGTGGCTTATTTCCCAATTAGAATAGGTAAATTTAAAAATGGGTTCTTAACCAGTGGCGCACCTAGAATTTTCCTTGCTTGGGCACCGAAAGTTTTTTGTATTATTTGTGAAAGACAAGTTACATTTTCCAACTTTCTTTTATATATATTTCTATATGCTCTGGGTTGGATTTTAACCCCCAAACCCCCCGCTCGGTGTGCCACTGTTCCTAACCTAATCCAAACAATAGTATTTTAATTAAACCTACCTAAATATTAAATAAAAACCTAAAAGTTTCTTTGAGATAACAGAAACGTGATTTCACCGTGATTGTACGCGCAGTGAGGAATTCCCTCACTTGAAGAGGGATGTCTCTTCTTTCAACTATCACACAGCACACTGACCGCCTGAAATATTCTATAACTTTTTCATACCCTCTCATGAACCATGCTAAAGGCATTCCTGGGTGCTTAAGGTTATCGTATTCGTTTACACAATTTCATTGGTTATAAACAAATATTGTGAGGGATTTCCTCATAGCGCGTGTAATGGCGGGTTAATCTAGACAATTTAAATTTAACTTTAATAAAAAATCAAAAAAGAATATTAGAAATATTCTGTAAATATGAATAGTACATTCAAGAACAATGGTGGGCCCAACGGACCTGACAATCTTTGACTTTTTAACAAATTTTACAATATCGTACCATTCATTTATTTCATTAATTTCGTCATTTCTCCTGATCCTCCATGTGTCGTCTTTCTTTTGCACTGGGCAGTATATTTTTCTCAGTGTTTTTCCCTCGAATGTCTTGAGTTAGACTTCCTCTGTTATACCCAGGTTTCACAGCCATAGGTTATAGAGGGGTAGGCGTAGCTATTTGCATCAATTAAAATTAACTTTAAAGTATACTAAATAAAATATCTGGGCTATAGAATAGAACTGAATAACAATAATCAATATTTGCATACCATTAAACAAATTTTTTTATTGCAAAACGCAGACAATAGTCAAACAAATTTACAATTCATCCATAATAATAATTGCAACAGATTCCAATTAAAACAATGCGGTTTATGGATCGAAAAATATAGATCAACGCAGACAATAAATAGAACACTTTATTGATGAAAATGAGTCTATAGTTTTTTACTAAAAAAGCACGCTTACGTAGGTCAAAATTTCTGACGTCAGAGCACTGCCAAGACATTAGAATGTGACTTTTCATCATGGCCACATTTATGTCATTACTTATCAGATACAGTCAGAAAAATGAAAGATTACCCATGAACAATCACATCAATCACTTATTTTGTATTTGCTGTCTTTTTCTATTAATAACAAATGCTCGTTATAAAAAAAAGCAAATACAGAATAAGTGATTGATGTGATCCTTCATGGGTTCGAGCTTCTGTCATGTGTCGTGTAATATTAATGTATCTACGTCATACGTTATTGGTATTGCAAATGATACAAACCAAAGACGTATGACGTAGATATATTAATATTATGTGACACATGACAGAAGCTCGAATCAAATGACAATCGATGAAAAGTCCGCTATAGAGCTATATAATATATAGGCTGTAAATATCATCATACGTCATACGTCTTTGGTTTGTATCACTGGCAATACCAATAACGTATGACGTAGATATATTAATATTAGACGACACATGACAGAAGCTCGGAACAAGTGACTGTGAATGAAAAGCCCTATTTTCCGACTGTATTTTTCTTTGTTTATTTTTGCGGTAAAAATAATATCTACTTATAATTATTTATTCTAATTAATGATGTCAATTGGTTTTCATTACTTGCCGAAATATATTAATTAACAACAATATTGTCATAGTGTATGTATAATCAATAAAATAGATCATTCAATATTTTAAAACTACTGCAAACGCTAAAATTCATAAGAAAACTTTCTAAACTTTAAATCTAATAATAATTTTATTTTTAATAAAACTAAATAATAAAGAAATTTAAATTCTTTAACTTACTTCTCTGCAGTTATTAAGGGTAAAAGGGGACCCCATTATTTCGTTCTTGTTCAAAATAATCGAGAAGCATTTTGATGTGGCATGTTTCTAACACAATCACAATAGGTACACAACAATAATTACAATAGTTTTTAAATTAAGCTATATTTAATATGTAAGTATTTTTAAAAACAGTACAGTGTTTTAAAGCTATATATTTTGAATCAAATTGTGTACGAAATGAAGTAAAAATGTAGCAACACTGAACTGTCATATCAGTAGCGTACGATTGTCTAATATATTTAAATAAAATTATTATTTTCTGGAGTATTTATTTTAAACGATTGATTCATAAAGTTTATATTATTAATAATAAAAAATGTTGGTTTAGTTATTTAATTAATATAATTCTAAAATTCTCATTTATTTCTATTTAGCGATTGGCTTAATTACATCACATAATATATTTAAATTTATGCATTATACAATGCATCACAAACAGATGTCCAATTTTTTTATATATTCGATTGACCCTTCGGTTGCCATTACAAAGTCTATAGGGTTGCCTGTGTATGCTCTGCGTGGGCAGTCCTGAACAATGTGTCTGATCGTCTGCCTTGCAGCGCCGCAGTCACAAGAAGGCGAGGGAAGTTTACCCCATCTGTAGAGGGAGTCGGCACATCTTCCACAATTTGTTCGAATTCGATTAAGGGCTGCCCAAATCTTACGGGGACGTTCAAATTCGCCAGTTTTTTCTATGATGTCCGGTAGACTATGGTAATGCGGATCTGTCTTACTTTCCCAATCTTCTTTCCATCGGGTATTTAAGTCAAAGTTGGATTGTTGCAGCGCTTGAGCAGATTGTAGAGGGGATAACCTGGATTGGAGACGGTTTTACAAGAATATCTGGGATGTCGTTGTGGACTAGAAGCTGGCGACTGTCCATTATTTTGTTATATTCTTTAACCAATGCATGTTCGCGGCGTAGGTTGGGTGGTGCTATATTACTAAGGGTAGGTAGCCACATTGTTGGGGGTGGGCTTAATTGACGAAGAGCAGAGGGTCTTAAAGTTGATGCTGTGGACCCCCATGTAGTGCCGCAGAGTTTCTGTATTATATTGTTGCGTGTTTTCAATTTTTGCTGCTATTTTCGTCAGGTGTTCTCTGAATGTGAGCGTTCTGTCTAGAGACACCCCAAGGTATTTCGGGTATTTATTGTGTTTCAACAGCTTGTTATTAAAATACACTCGCAATTCTATGTTTGCCAGCTTGTTGTTGAGATGAAAAGCTGATACTTCAGTTTTTGTAGTAATTGGTTGTCGTCTCCATTTCTTAAAGTATACGCTGAGGATGGATAGGTCATTTGTGATAGTGATTTCTGTAGTTTCTAAAGATTTGTGGCTTGTTGCAAGGGTCCAGTCGTCAGCATATCCAAACTTCCGAGAGTCGGTTTTAGGCATGTCAGCAATATAGAGGCTGAAAAGTAAAGGGGAAAGGACAGAACCCTGTGGAAGGCCATTGTTAAGTTTCATCTGCCTACTCGTCTCCTTTCCCATTATAAAATTCTCAGTAGTAATTGCACAAGAGCTTAAAAATTATTGAATTTTTCCTGAGTGACACTTCGACAGTTTTAATTTCACGACCCGAAGGGGAGTGAAATTATGTCAAAGTGTCACGAGGGCAAATATTCGATAATAAATTTAGAGATCGAGTGCAATTTGTTGCGATTATTTCATGAATAAAACTGTTCAAAACCAAAATTTTATTGTAATTTATTTATATAAGTACAAATTAGTACAATTAAACAGACAGTTGTTATAAATATTTGACGGTTGAAAGTCATCACTTTTATAATTTTTAAAACATTAATTGTCATTAATGTCACCGAATGTATTTTTTCGTAGCAACGAAGGGCATCTGACGTAATATACTTGACGACGGGATATTATCAAAAATTATCAGTTTAATTTTTTTATTTCTGTAGCTTTATTTTTTTTCTATTGGTCAGAATCTCCTATGAATGAAATAATCAATGTAATCGCAATTATAGTTTCATATTATAATACCATGTAGACACTTATATTATATTGGCCGATTATATTAGTCCTGGTTACTGGATAATTGTCAAGGCTATAGCCCAAAAAAAGAATAAGAAGAAAAAGTAAGAATAAGGTTATGATATTAAAAGGTAAACAATTGTAAGTAGTAAATAAAATTAATTATTAAAATGCCCTATTACAAGTAAAATACCTACAATTAGTTAAATTCACTTTAATAATTGCATACCATATCAATATTGTGGAGCAATATTAATGCCGATTTCATAATGACAGTGAGTATAAAATATGTCAATATGACAATTTCAATTGACGATATGAATTATTTAAGTAATATGCTAAGAAAGTTATAAAATTTCTCCGCTATTCGCGCACAATAGTTTCTCGTATCCCCTCCAAATACTTGCACATAACGAATAGTATTATAGGCAATACGTGACGTGTTTATCGTCCAGCCAATACTAGGTTTGAAGAATAATAATATATATGTTACGGACAATGATTGGCCATTGACGTTAAAGACCGGGCATTGTCGTGAATGTCCATTTCCCCTGGCTGGTTATTAACGATAATGCCCGGCCATTAACGACAATAACATTAGCTATTGGCCAATGTTGTAAAAAAAATAACCTAAAATTAGAGTTTACATCAATACCCGGTCAATAATGACAGTGGCCAAAAGCAAATGCCAATGTTGATAAATAAATTAGGTATGATGTCCTATTATTTTTAACGAAAATTTTCGTTTATAAATTCGCAAAGTGTGTGCGTTTGTGCGTTGCTGCTCCTGCAATACTTAGAGCAGATTTATCGATGTATTCTTATGTAGTTTGGTCTTCTGAATCCAAATCTGGAAACGGAACTTCGATATCTCTAACCGTCTTCGAGATAAGACACCTCAAAATCTAAAATTTGACGTCACAATCCTTTTATTTTCTGTCGACACACTAAACGTCAGCTGAAATTGTTGCTAGTACGTAGGCTAGTTTTCAACGAAAACTTTTCGTTTATAAATTCGCAAAAGTGTGTGTGTTATTGCGTTTCCGCTCCTCAAATACCTAGAGGCCACCTAGCGATGGATTCCTATATAGTTTTGTCTTCTGAATCCAAATCTAAGAACGGCATTTTGCTATCTCGAACCATCTTCGAGATATCCGACCTCAAAGTCGTCATTGTGACGTCACAAGCCTCCTTTAAATTGTCATTTTCTTCCGACATAGAAACCATAGACTTCTATATTATCATAGACCGAGTGTCATTCAGAGCGATGTGACGACACCATCTTTTTTATTTGGATTAGTGCTGTTTCACTCTTACGCATAGTAAAGCTGCGACAGTTGTCCTCCCCTTCCGTGCCTATACTCAGACTTAATGTCATCTTAGGTTTCTCGATACAATAGACCATTCCAGGGTGACGTCATTTGACAGCGACTGATGGGCAAAATATTGTAAACAAACTAGGTTAAGTGTAGAAAACCATTGTTTAATTTAAGAATATGATTAAAATACCAGCGTTTTGTTCAGTTTGAAAGTGTTCCAGTAAAGGTAAAAGAGATAAAGTAAGTTTTTTTTATAATACCAGCCGCATTTAAAGACCGAAATGTTTTAAATCAATATGATCACAATACACTGTAAACACAACGACGATATGGGTCAAGAAACTGATTTTCTAATTATACCGGGTTTTTGCATCCCCTACGAGGGTGTCCTATATCCAATATTTGAAATTTTTGTAGTTAAAACCACAGATTTTTTATAAAAAAACGAGAAAATAGCAAAAATAACACCAAAAACACAATTTTTGCCCCTCAGCAACGGTGTCGAAAGTCACGTGACCCGGAATGGTCAATGTGTTAGAAAGAGACGCCGCAAACCAGTCCATGAGATCTTGTCGTCATGAAGCGCGGAGGCTAGGCTCACTCTATGTTAATATATACCTCTATGATAGAAACGTCAACTCTACCCACAGATATAACAGAATAGATTAGGCCAGTTCGAAAAATAGCGTAACGCGGAACAGTTCGGGTCGGTGGTCTCTCTATCTCTCTCTACCGGCGCTTAGCTTTCTCTCTCTAGCATATGATGGCCGCGGCCTGTGTGTCACTGTCGTTCCGTTATTCCCACCTCTTGGTAGATACGCTCACCGCTCACACTCGCACGACAGACAATGATAGCTAGACCACCGTACTTGATATCGGCGTTACACCCCGATGCATTGAGTGGCATATGACTAGCCTGATCTATTTTCTTTACATATCTCTGACTCTACCACACTCTACTTTGTTTTCGTTTGACGCAACTAAACGTCAACATAAAATTGAAATGTCAGATAAACAAATTTTATTTATTTATGTTAATGTAATGTTAAATTACAGTTCACTATTTTCACAGAAAACTGCTTATTTTGTATTTATTTATATTTATTAGATATCAAATCTATATTATACGAGGTATGTCAAAAAATATGAAGTTCGATCAAGATTAAAGTATCTTTATTTTTCACAATATTGAAAAGTGTTATTATAAAAAGTTGTTTGGAGTTAAAAACTATGTTCTAATATGCAATTATTACTTGTACATCCTACATAAAAAAATATTTGAAAATTTTTCTCAAATTACGGATACCAATATCATTTTCATTCATAACTCTTTTATTATTAATTTTACGAAGAAAAGTTATTCTTCATAAAAAGATCTGCATGGTCTAAAATCTAAGATGCAATCATCATATATCAAATTTTATCAATTTTATTCGAGGTACGTCAAAAAATATGAATTTTGTTCGAGAGTTAGAGTACCTTTATAGTTCACAATATTTAAATTAGGATATAATTGCATATTAAAACATGGCATTTAATACTGAACAACTTTTCATAATAGAAATTTACCATATTATGAATTTAAATACGTAAATAAACAAAGTTTTCGTTATGATAATGCTCGCATTTTCAGCATGTTTAATCTGAATTTGTTAAGCAAAGCATATTATGTTGTTTACATTTGAGTTTGACACTTCGTGAATGTCAAACTAAATTTTAAATTAAGTATTAATAAAATAGGTATCAATGGCATTTGATAGTGAATTTAATTATTATATAAAATAAATAAGAAGTTCAAAAATACAATTTGAGTATATTTTGAAAGCAATAATTTATTAACAACTTTAAAAAGGTTTATACTAGTATACGGCCTTCCCTTTAATGGGAGTACCTAATGATAAATGAACTGTTCCATTTGTAATTAAATGAAAATTGTTATTATTGTATCTAGTCGGTTCGCTAAACTCAGACACAACTGGCTAGTGATTTTAGTAGGTATTTTTTTTGTTTTTTGCCAATTTTGCCAAAATTGGCCAAATTGCTAATTAATTAGTAATTATTAACTATTTAGTATTTTTTTTGCCAAATTGGCAAAATTACTGACTCAAGTCACTAGCCAGTTGTGTCTGAGTTTAGCGAACCGACTATATGAAATGTTTGGAATAAAAAATTATGGTCTGATATGTGCAATTACATCCTTCTAATGGAAAAAAATAGTTGAAGATTTTTCTCAAATTATGGATACCAAAAACATTTTCATTGATAACTCTTTTATTTTTAATTTGACGAAGAAAAGTTATTCTTCATAAAAATCTCTTCATGGTCTAATATTTATGATGCAATTATCATATATCAAATTTTATGAATTTTATACGAGGTATATAAAAAATATGAATTTCGATCAAGAATAAAGTACCTTTATAGTTCACAACATTTAAATTAGAATGATATAATTGCCCATTAAAACTAATTTTTAATTCTAAACACATTTTAATAATAGCAATTTTGCATATTATGAATTAAAATACGCAAATAAACAAAGTTTTCGTTTTGATAATGCTCGCATTTTCAGCTGGTTTGATATAAGATAGCTTTTGAAGACTAATCATTTTTATTTTGACAAGATAGTGAACCATGGCATTTTGTAACACTTTTTACTACGAGTAATTTCAGCACGAGCACAGAAATGAAGCAAATAATAAACATAACCTATATTTTAGTCTAAATTTCAACATTGACCGATTAACAACCGGCATTATTGACATTACCGGACAATGATGGAACTGTTATCAAGAATTTAAAATTATCATCAATGTCCAGCTTCTATGGATAATAACGTTAATATCCGGCCATTGTCGACAATGACTAATTCAACAGGCCATTGTAAACATTGACCGGTTATTAACGTTATTGGCCGGATTTACGTTATTGCCCGTAACATATACATAAGTAGTAGCTGTCTAGCTTATAGATGTTATTATACAGGGTGTTTCATTAATAATTGTCCATATAATAACTGGAGAAACCTTAGCACAAAATACGAAGATTTAACCCAAAACACTTTAATAAAATGTGATTCCTTACTGAGTTACAGGGTGTTTTATCTAAAAATTTAAAAATTATTTTTGCTCAGTATTTTAAAACTATTCGATGCATCATTTTCATACTTAGCAGGAAGTATAGGCACTGTACAAACTACTAAATTATGTTAAACAAACGTTTCTGTCTATTACCAGAGACGTACGACGGGGGAAAGTGAATGGTTGACCCTTTCCAAATTCTACGCCACTGGCGGAATTGCTATTCTAGTTAAATTTTTGGATTCTCCAATACTTTCTATGAAAATAATATACTCTTCATTCGTAACGATAAAATCATTAGTTTTCGAAATCTTTGAATTTAAAAATGAAACGACACGGTTATTTTGATTAATGTATTGTGTCGCGTCGTTATTGTGTCGCGTCATTTTTAATTTCAAATATCTCGAAAGAGTATATTATTTACATAAAAAGTATAGAAAAATTAAAAATTACACTAAAATAGCAATTTCGTCGGTGACGTAGAATTTGGGAAGGGTCAACCAGCCACTATCCCCTGTCGTACGCCTGTGGTAGTAGCTAGAAACGTTTATTTATCTTAATTTAGTAGGGTGTACAGTACTTACACTTTCTGCCAAGTATGATAAGGATACGCCAAATAGTTTTAAAGTGCTGGGTACAAATAATTTTTAAATTTTAATCATATGAATCATATCGTAGATTAATCAAAATAACTGTGCCGTTTAATATTTAACTTCAAATATCTGGAAAACTAATGACTTTATCGTTACCAATGAGGAGTATATTATTTACGTAGAAAGTATTGGAGAATCTAAAAATGGCACTATAATAGTATTTCCTCCAGTGGCGTAGAATTTGAAAAGGTTCAACCATTCACTATCCCCAGTCGTACGCATCTGGTAGTAGCTAGAAACGTTTGTTTATCATCATTTAGTAGGGTGTATAGTATTCGCATTTTTTGCCAAGTATGAAAAGGGTACGTCGAACAGTTTTAAAATGCTCAACAAAAATAGTTTCTAATTTTTAGATAAAACACCCTGTAATTCAGTAAGGAACCACATTTTATTTAAGTATTTTAGGTTAAGTCTTCGTATTTTGTGCTAAGGTTTCTCCAGTTACTATATTGACAATTATTAATGAAACACCCTGTATAAGCTTATGATGTTTCTTTGTAAATATATGAGTGTGGAATAATATATAGGTACGGACTCCATAATATATAAAAAAACTTTCTCATCTTTTCTCTGAACTGATTGTTTTTCCAGAGGTAACTTATCCGGTTTTTCAACGGTTATTACTTTAAAACGAAAAAACCGATTAAAACTGGGACAAAAATACCGGAAAATCGATTATTGCGAAGTAAAAAAACCGGTTTTAGGTTGTAACCGGTAGGTTTTCCCCATCTCAGTATAGGAATTTATGACAATTAGTAAAAAACCAATACTAAACGCTCAACTTACAATCAACCAACAAAATATCGAAAGAGTTGAGCAATATACATATGTAGGCACGAATTTAAATAGCCAATGGGACCACTGAACAGAAATTAAACAACAAATATTAAAAGCGAAAGCAGCATACGTTAGAATGAGACCCATTTTCAACAGTCGGGACAAATCATTAAAAACAAAATACCGTCTGTTGAAATGCTACATTCACAGTTCTGCTCTACGGAATGGAAGCGTGGACACTAACTGCTGCATCTGTAAATCGGCTCGAAGCTTTCGAAATGTGGTGTTATATGCGCATCTTACGTATATCCTGGATTGACCGAATTACTAATGTGGAAGTCTTGCGTAGAATGGGAAAAGAGTGTGAAATTCTCATAACCATCAAAACAAAAAAAATTAAAAAATTGGAAAGAAATCCTTTGTAAAAGGTATAAAATTTTTTTATTAAAAATCCCTTAAAAGGGCTACATCACAACAAAACGTTTTCGATTTTTATAAAAAATCATCATCAGTGTTCGATCTAAAAATAAGTATAACCGATTTAATGAATATAAAGTTATTATTTAAATTTTGACAAAGGTTAGAGCAAGTTGGTTATACTTACAAACTGGATGCTACCTGAGCCACAAAAGAAAAATATCTGGGTAAAAACCCTTTACATATAATATAGATGCCTTAAAAGTGCATACTTCGATAAAAAGGCCTGTGATGGTCACATGGCAAACAGGATAATGCCCTAAGGTAAGGTATATAGGTTTCCCAACACGTGGGATCCAAATTGAGTTGATCACATTTCAATGACTTAATGGCAACTGATTGCAAAATGATTGATGTTTCTGAAAGGTGTCAAAAGACAGATAGACAACGTGACGTGGAATTTACACTGTATTACGACAGCCAACTAATTGTTAGTAAAATATTTAATGAAAATTTACATAGTAATAAAATTAGAATATCTAGGACACGTAATGAGAAATCAAGAACGTTACGGCCTTCTCCAACTGATTCTCCAAGGAAAGGTAAATGGTAAAAGAGGACCGGGAAGAAGACGCATTTCCTGGCTTCAAAATTTACGAAAGTGGTATAACACGACTACCACTGAACTGTTCCGCGCTGCGGTAATGCCATGATGATCGCCAACATCTGGAACGGATAGGCACTTTAAGAAGAAGAAGAAGTATAGGAACCAATCTCCCCTAAGTATAGGAATTTTTAGAACGGAGCCGAACACGGAAATTATCAAGAACTTTGTTCATAAACATGTAGGTCAAGGTAAAATTTACAATTCATACATAAAATGCATTCAATTTAAAATTCATACAGATAGAAAATGCATAGAATTGAATTTTCCATAATAATGACTGATATACACTGACAGGCACAAAAAACGGCCACCCCACAAAATGGGTAATTTTTGATGTCTTGAATTTCCTAAACCTATTGTCCGATTTAAGTGATTTTTTCAATATATTATAGCCTTATTCTTTAACAAAATCGCTGTAATAATATTCTTGCTGGACAGGTAAACTATCATTATATACCGGATGTACCAATCAAACTGTGTTTTATTCTCAGAGCTCACTACACCCTATGGAATATTCTGCCATTTATAAAATATCTATGTATCGGTTTTAGAACGTCTTTCGACGTTGTCCGATGCCTAACTTCCACGTCCTTCTATCATCCCATTGGCCATCTCTAAGATCCCTTGCACTCATTGCTTTGGTGACCCCTTCTTTCCATGTCTTTTTGGGTCTTCCTCGTTTTTTGCGGTTTGGTGGTACCCACTGCATGATCTTTTTGGGCAATCTTGTGTCTTCCATTCTTTGAACATGACCATACCAAATCAACTGTTTCCTCTCAATCAAATCAACTGTTTTGTCTGTTGTTAAGTAGCCATCTATTCCAATTCGTCGTCTTACTTCCTCATTTCGAACTCTTTCCCTACGGAATATACCTAACGATCTTCTAAACACATCCATTTCTACAGCTTCTAATTTTTTTTTGTTGTTCTCAGTTATTCTCCAAGTTTCTGCTCCGTAAATTAGGCTGCTTTTAATAAGTGTTTCTTAGATATTGTATTTTCGCTGTGTTCCTATTTCGGAGCTCCAAAGTATTCCATTTAGGCAGCCAATTGTTCTTCTAGCTTGTGTTACCCTTTTCTTTATTTGCTCATCGTCTTTTCCCGTTCTATCGAATATTACTCCCAGGTACGTGTATTCACTAAAGGATGTGATTTGTTCATTATCCTCTAGTTCGATATTGGATAACTCAGCTCCTATGGGTAGGTATTTAGTTTTTTCCACATTAATTTCCAAGCCCCACTGTTCATATTCCTCCTTTAGTTTTCTTGCCATATACTGTAGGTCGTCTTTATCATTAGCTATGATCACTTGGTCATCAGCAAATTGTAAGGTATATAAACAAACCTCTCCGAGGTCTATACCTATACCGTGGCATTTACGTTTCCACTGGTTTAGTACTTTTGCAACATATATCTTGAACAAAGTTGGTGAAATACAGCAGCCCTGGCGCAGACCCTTGTTAACTATGAACTTTTTAGATAGTGTGTTGCCAATTTTTACTTGTGATGTAGAATTTTCATATAGATTTTTTAAGGCGTTGACTAGAGTGTAGCTGATGTTAGTTTTTTGTAGTGATTTCCACAATTTAGTAACAGGAACGCTGTCGTATGCTTTACGGAGGTCAACAAACATGAGATGGGTCTCTTGATTGGTTGCTGATTTTTTTTCAATTAATTGTTTTAGGCAGAAGACATTATCTGTGCAAGTCCTTCCAGCGCGGAAACCAGCCTGTTCTTCTTCTTCTTGTTCCCTATACTCCATCTCAATGAGATTTCTAAGAATGCGCCCGTACACCCGGCTTAGTGTACTAGTTACCGATATTCCTCTGTAATTTGAGCAATCCAACTTATTTCCTTTTTTATGAATGGAAGAAATATAAGCTAATTTCCATAAACTGGGTGGTGTGACACCGTTTATATATTTGTTCATACATCAAGTAAGTGCTTGAAAGAGTTTATCTGTGCCACATTTTATTAATTCGGCAGGAATATTTTCTGGCCCTAGAGCTCTACCATTTTTTAGTTCATTTACAGCTTTCTTCACCATATCAACTCCCACTACTATCTCTTCGCCTTCAACGAATATTTATGTTGGTGATTGGGTGGTATATTCGGCTCTACTTTCTGTTAGCAAACTCTCGTAGTATTCTTTCCATTTTTCTGTTGATATTAACTGAATAGAAGTAGTATTTCTTTCTGTGTTCTTTATTTTGTTTAAAAATTTCCATGTCTCTGAACACTTCCTTCCGCCTATATAAGTGTTGATCTCTTGGCATTTCCTATCCCACATTTCTTTTTTTGCTGCTGTTACTGCTCTTCTTGTTGTATTTCGTAGGTCCAAATATTTGTCTTTGTCTACTTGATGTTTAGTACTTAGCCACCGTGCGTACGCTTTCTTTTTCTCTATTATTAGCTTTTGTATGTCTTCGGTCCACCATAGCTTTTTACTGTGGCGTTCGGATTTTAAACCAAGCGCTTCTTTTGCGGCTGTTTGCATACTGTCTATTATATTTTTGTACACTTCTTCCACGGATACATTTTGGATTATATCTTCTAATTTTTCATTTAGTCTTCGTTGATATAGTGTTCTCGTACTTTCATGTTGTAAGCTGTCCAGGTTGTAATTTGTTGTGTTAAAAATTTCTGTGACTTCAGGTGGTTCATTTATAAAATACTGAAATTAAAACTATTACAGCCTCAGGTTTAAAAAACTTGATGGTAATAAAAAAGTTAGGTACTTTAACAACTAACCATGTTTTTCACTATTACAGGGTGTTTCTAAATAAGTGCGACTAACTTTAAGGGGTAAATCTGCATGAAAAATAATGACCGTTTGCTTTATAAACATATGTCTGCAAATGCTTCGTTTCCAAGATACTGGATGTTGAATTTTTTTCTTACAAACTGACGATTTATTTATTGCTCTAAAACCGGTTGAGATATGAGAATGAAATTCGGTTTTAAGAAACAGTTATTGCACATTTTTTGACATGCAATTAAGAATTTTATATTCTCCATTGGCGTGCATGCGGGTGATATTACCCGTCATATTACCCGTATGCGCGCCAATGGAGAATATAAAATTTTTAATTGCATGTCAAAAAATGTGCAATAACTCTCTCTTAAAACCTACCAAACCTCAGTTTCATATCTCAACCGGTTTTAGAGAAATAAATAAATCATCAGTATGTAAGAAAAAATTCAACATCCAGTATCTCCGAAACGAAGCAGTTGCGGACATGTGTTTATAAAGCAAACGGCCATTATTTTTTCATGCAGATTTACCGCACTTATTTTGTTTGTCGCACTTATTTTGTTTATCGCACTTATTTAGAAACACCCTGTAAATGAAGCACATGGCTAGTTATTAAAGTACCTAACTTTTTTATTATCAAACATAAGCGAATGAATCAAAACACAGAATGTTAAGAAAACCTGAGGCTATAGTTGAGTTTTATAAATGCTAGAATATTCTATAGGGTATGGTGAACTTTGAGAATAAAACACAGTTTGATTGGTACACCCGGTATACAATGATAGTTTACCTGTCCAGCAAGAATATTATTACAGCGACTTTGTTAAAGTATAACATATTAAAAAATTCGCTTAAATCGAACAACAGGTTTAGGAAATTGAAGACATCAAATATGACCCATTTTTTGTGCCGGTCAGTGTACATAAAACTACAGTTTGTCAAACATAGGAAAGATTTTGAAAATCTCACAATCGCCATAACGCCGCATGGCGATTGTAAGATTTTCAAAGTCTTTAATACGTTTGACAAACTTCGTACGTGTGTTATATTTCCTCATTTTTGTTCCAAATACCAGCGAATCTTGGTCGTTTAGAACATCGACTATACTAGTTTTGAATCGTAAACATACGAAGTAAATCCAAAAGTATCCGACGTTCATTTATAACTCTTATTTTTACGATGCCTATTCGTTCCGGATGTTGGCGATCACCATGGCTATCCTAAATTTACTTGCTGCTATTTGGAATAGTCCGGTTTTACATGTATTGAACCACTTTCTCAGGTTGGCTGTGTATCTTGGTAGTAAGGTATGTGTAGCTGTCCACCCTGTCGATTAATTTTTGATTAAGCAAAAGCAATATATTTAATATTTCGCGCGTACTGACTACTCTTACTGAATACAGTTACTTTGTTTTGTACGGGATCTAGTCCGTGTTCTCTATTTATATCTGTTATGCGCAACATTTCTTTGCAAACTATCAAGCTTTCTTCAAAAACTACTGCGTCGTCGGTATATCTAATGTTGTTTAGAAGCATTCCGTCCACTAATACTCGTTCCTGTATTTCTCCCAGCGCTTGCTTGAGGATATGTTTAGAGTACATATTAAATAACACTGGAAATAAAATGCATCCTTGTCTCACTCCTTTATTTATGGAGAGTGCCTCTGAACTGAAAACAGCTTAATTGTTGGTAATTCAGCCGGTAGCATCTTGCAAAATGTTACAATAGTCCCAGGAAGCAGTTCTAAAATACAGTTTTCAGAAAGCAGAACAGAATATTGGTTCGACATACAAAGCTAGATTTTAGAGTGAGAGAGAGGGAGTCTTTGAAATTACCTACAATATTAGCAAAAAATGAGTGAACGACACAGGAAATCCTAGACTTGGTGCAAGATCAACGCAAACATAAAAATAGAAATATTAACAAATACCGTGAAATCAACAAGCTTTCAAAAAGAAAAATTAATCAAGTCAAATTATCTTGGCTCGAGAACTCATGTAAAAAAAATAGATAGCCTCAAAAAAATACATGATGGTTTCAACCTCCAAAAGAAATTTAAATATATTTCCGGAGTTAGAAAACTGAAAAATGCTCACGTACCTAAAAACGCAGACGGATTAATTTGTGGTCACGAACAACAGTGCAAAGAATTAATACATCAGTGACCTTTCCTTTTTGACGATGTTTTTCGAGAAAATACCACACATACAGATACTACCTGTGACAACCATTTAGACAGATTTCCTAGTATGCTAAAATCAGATGTCAGAAAAGCAATAATACATCATCATCATTAATGGCGCTATAACTCTTCGTGAGTCTTTGCCGCGTTTACTATTGCCTTAGTTATATAATGTCAGGTCTATTATAACTAATACAAGGTAACATTTTGAAATTGTTTATAATTTTCTTCAAGACAGTATAATAAATGTTCAAAATGTTGTTCACCTTTTTGTTAACAATAACAGTATCCTATAAAACATCTCCCGAACTCTGTTTAAAAGTTGAGATAAAATATTCTGTATTTCTGTAGTTATCCTTTCTTTGAGGTTGCAATGCTAGTTGGCTGTGTTGCATATACTTTGTTTTTACCGAAAAAAATCCATGGGCATTAAATCTGGCGATCTAGCTGGCCTCTCAAGATTAGCTCTTCGTTGAATCTATTGGTTGGGGAAGTTTTTAACATTAAAGCATAATGGGCTGTTGCCAGATCCTACTCCTACCTCCGAACCTACCCAGCAAACAGGTTTGAGCCCAGTTACAGTCGGAAAAATGAAAGAATACACATGAACGAACATATGGGCCATTCCACGAACATACGCCTGTTTTGGATTACTTCGACAACGAATATTTTACTGTGCAACATAAGAAGTACGAAAGTAAATGGCGCTAATAATTATTCCAATAAACAACAATGTAATTTGCAATTTACTTTCGTTCTTCTTATTTTGCACAGTAAAATATTCGTTGTCGAAATAATCCAAAACAGGCGTATATTCGTGGAATAGGGTATACAAAACACGCTGTATTTTCCTGTCACCGTGTCACAAAGAAAATTGCCCAGCGCAAGTACATGTAATACTAATTATTACATGTACTTGCGCTGGCCAATTTTTTGTGTGACACGGTGACAGGAAAATACAGCGTGTTTTATATGTTCGTTCATGGGTATTCTTTAATTTTTCCTACTGTACGTGATGATTACGTTAAATTTACGGCAAATTTTAACGAATACGTAACTCGGTGATTTATGACAGGAAAAAAACGTATTTCAGTGCCAAATCATTCACCTATATATTAGTGCGGCCTTTATACATGTTTGACATTAGAATAATATAAAATCATAATGACGAATATAGTACATGTTTTTTATAATAGGTGTAAATGTCGGTTACATCGCAAAGGTACGTTTATTTCACGTAATAATCACGAAACAGAAATAACTTCCTTTGGTTAAATTTTAAGAAATATTTTGGAAAACCAAATTTTACAACGGTGTTGGTTAAATACGTATCTCTTGAATTTTACTCACTGTATTTTATGGACGTCGAAAAATTAGATGTATTTCACGTAAAAGTAATGTAAATAATACCAATATTACCATTTATACCATTTAGCATAACTGTTTCAATCCAACCATGATTTGAAGCTATTTTTGCTATTTTTTCCTTTAAAAATATTACAGGAGCTAAAATGATGTCGAGTCTAATTTTCAAATCGCGCGCGGTGATGACGTACTACCAAGCCTTTCTCCTCCTTTAAATACTATCACGTGACCACGGTACGTGACCAACATAGTTGGTTCGAAAACTAAATTAATCGATTTATCGAATAATAGATATAGGTCTGGATCCCGCGTATGAAAAAAAAGTTGATTAATAGCAAGCTGAAAATTTGTTAATAGCTTAAGGGTGTCTAGTTGGATACACTTTGATATATGAGAACACTGGAACAGGGGCAGTTCTAATTGTGGAACAGATTAAAAATTTGGAACGGCCAGACCGCGAAAACGGCACATTTATTTTGTCGTCAGAACAGAATTAAACTCTCCAAACAGAGATTAAACTCTCATGCAAAAATCAGATTGCTATTTCACTATTATATACACAGCAGAGAAGTGACGTAAACAGAGCCGTGGTAGGTTATTGGTAGAGCATTCGACTACAGATCGAGAGGTCCCACGTTCAAATCCGAACAATTCATATTACTTCTTTTTTTTAATTTTTGGTGTAGTTTTAATAAAAAATTTTTGAAAGTGGTAAGTATTAAAATTAGTTTAATATTTAAATAAAATACAAATAAACTGTTTAAAGTATATTTATTTCGTTGAAATCATATAATAAAAGTATCACTTCTTACGTGCGCACAAAGTACACACACATTCTTTTTTGTTCAAACTAATCTCCTGTGATACTGGAAGATCAGATATACTACATAGATTGACAGTAAAAAAAGTACCTACACAGACATCCTTGGAATCGCAAAAGCAGTATGAAAAAAAAAGAAATGTATTTCCTTCAATTTAATAAATACAATTTAAAAATAATTAGGTGATTATTATATCGCAATTTTAGCACCATGTGTGTCCGCAGTAATATCGACTTTCTTGATTTAGATGGTCTTCCTAAAATATTAACAACAATGGTTAGCAAATATGTTCTGCAGTTAGACCAGGGCGGATCTGTTTTGAGGTGGATGTGAGAGGTGGCATTCGGATTTTTGCAGATAAAGTCAGGTGACAACTTCAATAATTATAATTGACCTATGCTCCTTCTCAAATATGCCCAGAACATTAATAAAAAAATTTAAATATTTAAAAATTTTGAAAAATATCGATTTTTTTCTACTTTCATTGCTTATAAATTTAAAACGATTATAACTTTAAAAGGATAACTTTAAGACGAGTTCCAATCGTTTAAAACGATTGGAACAAAGTCGTAGGGAAAGACAATAAAGATAATTGAATTTTGTATAATATACGACTGGTTTAAAATGTCTTAAATTATTACCCTTTCTGCAAAATAGCAATAAATAGAAAATAAGGGGATAAAAAAGACTGTTTTTATTCAATGTTTTTCGACCACTTTGGTTGCACTTAGAACCTTCATAATTCGCTTAAAAAATTTTTAGCACGGACTTAAACCGTCCACCAAATTTCATGAAAATCGACCTTGCATAATAATTTTGCAATCTAATTTTTTTTTAAAAGTTCAAATTTTTAAACACTTTCTGAACAGAAAGTAAACCATTTAGAAGTTTGCTATTTTTTTTTCATATAAAGAGGTTATCTACCTATCTAATACACTTTACAGAATTAAAATCGTATTATTAAATACGATTAAATACGACAAATGTTTTGGCTTATAAACAAATACAGTAAGGACGTTTGAGTTGGAATAAATTCATTTTCTTGAGAATGGGCGACTCTGGAGGTAAATCTCGAAACAGATCGATTTTTATTTATAAATTATAATTTTTTGGCATAAATATCCTACTAGTGACGTCATCCATCTGGGTGTGATGACCTAATCTAAATATTGAAATTAATTTAATTCAAAAATTTTTTTAATTCAAACCCTGTATAAGTATTTATGTTAATGTTTATATTAGTAATAAAAATTTTTTTGATTAAGCTATCACACAGCACCTATTCTCATTTAAAAAAAATCATCGATTACGTCATCACTGCCAGATGAATGACGTCACTAGTATAATATTTATACCAAGAAATTAGAATTTAAAAATAAAAATCGACCTGTTCGGGATTTATCTCCAGAGACGCCTATTCTCGAGAAAATGAATTTATGCCAACTCAAACGTCCTCACTGTATTTGTTTATAAGCCAAAAAATTGTTTATAATCTTAAAACAGTGCTGAGGCCGCTTAAATAATCCGATTTTAATTATGTAAAGTGTATTAGATAGGTAGAGAAGCTCTTTATATGTAAAAAAATTAGCAAACTTCTTAATAATCTACTTTTTCTTCATAAAGTTTTTAAAAAATTTGAACTTTTTTAAAAAAATTTAGATTGCAAAATTATTCTGAAAAATCTATCAGGTCGATTTTAATGAAATTTTTGACCGATTGAATTATTTTGTAAGAATTTTCTAAGAGAATTACAAAAGTTCTAGGTGCAACCAAAGTGGTTGAAAAACATTGAATAAAAACGGGCTTATTTTGCCCCCTTATTTTGTATTTATTGCTATTTTGCAGAAAGGGTAATAATTTAAGACATTTTTAACCAGTCGTTTATCATACAAAATTAAATTATCTTTATTTTATTTAACAATAAAATACTGAAAACGTTTGTTTTCTATACTTCCACAAAATTTATTAGAACTATGTGACTACAGCTGTTTCTACATACGCACTTCACCTTCTAGATCATAATCATTATTTTAATGAACAGTTTCAAATTCTGCATATTCAAAATAAAGGCATTAAGCTATCTTTATTAGAATCTATGGAAATTAATAAACTGAAAAATACAGATATAATTCTGAATGACCAACTCAAGACAAACAGCTCCCCACTCCTCAACCACTTCAGTTAAAGACTTTAAAAAGGCAAACCCATAGTAATCTAAATCACTTGAGGAACCTGTAGTCACATAGTTGTAATAAATTTTGTGAAAGTATGGAAAACAAACGTTTTCAGTGTTTTATTGTTAGATAAAATGAACTTCCATCAAGTAACGGTCGAATCCACAATTATTTATTTTATTTCCCTACGACTTTGTTCCAAAATGAATCGTTTTAAAGTTATAAGCAAAGAAAGTAGAAAAAAAATCGATGTTTTTCGAAATTTTTAAATATTTTAATTTATTTGTTATTGTTCCGGGCATATTTGAGAAGGAGCATAAGTCAATTATTATTGTTGAAATTGTCACCTAACTTTATCTGCAAAAATCCGAATGCCACCTCGCACATCAAAAAATAGGAGTTTTTTCACAGATCCGCCCTGGTTTATTACATATTTAAGTATATTACAGTATTGTGCGAATTAATGTGAATATTGGCAATCCCGTATTATTTTAGCTTGGCAGAAGCTAAGTAAATATTTTTTCAGGAAATTCATATAGCCATTGAAAATTTGACCAGAAAAAGGTTTTGGAATCAGTAAAAGAAATTCCAAAGGGTAACCACTCTAAAAAATAATCAAGGAATATTGCAAAAATTAATGGATTATATATACCAAAATAAGTTGAAAAATCCAAAGAGGAACATATCGCTTATATATTATATATCCATTATTTTTAAAATACACTGGGGTGCAAAATTAACCCGACACCTTAAAAATGGGTTATTTTTGATGTCTTGAATTTCCTAAACCTGTTGTCCGATTTAAGTGACCTTTTTAATTAGTTATAGCTTTATTCTTTAACAATATTGCTGTAATAGTATTGTTGCTAAACAGGTAAATTTTCATTGTATACCGGGTGTATCAATCAAACTGTGTTTTTGCTCAAAGTTCGCATCACCCTGTGGAATATACTAGCATTTATAAAATACTGAAGTTAAAACCCAACTATAGCCCCATGTTTTCTCAACAATTTGTTTTGTGATTAATTCGCTTATGTTGGATAATAAAAAAGTTAGGTACTTTAACAACTAGCCATGTTTTTCATCAATACAGCGTGTTTTTAAATAATAATTGGCAAACTTTAAGTGGTAATTCTGCATGAAAAAATAATGACAGTTTGTTTTATCAACGATATGTCTGCAAATGCTTTGTTTCCGAGATAGGGGATGTTGAAAGTTTTCTTACAAACTGACAATTTATTTATTGCTTTAAAACAGGTTGAGGTATGCAAATGAAATTTGGTGAGTTTTAAGAAGTAGTTATTGCACATTTTTTGACATACAATTAAGAATTTAATATTCACCATTGGCGCGCATACGGGTAATATGAGGGCTTTTATTACCCGTATGCGCGCCAATGGTGAATATTAAATTCTTGCTTGTATGTCAAAAATGTACAATAACTACGTCTTAACACTTACCAAATTTCATTTGCATATCTTAACTGGTTTTTAAGCAATAAACAATTCGTCAGTTTGTAAGAAAAATTTCAACACCCTCTATCTCAGAAATGAAGCATTTGCGGACATAGGTTTATAAAGCAAACTGTCATTATTTTTTCATGTAAAATTACCCCTTAAAGTTTGTCTCACTTATTTAGAGACACCCTGTATTGATAAAGAACATGGCTAGTTGTTAAATTTCCTAACTTTTCTATGGTCCTACTTAAGCGAATGAATCAAAAAACAGAATGTTGAGAAAACATAAGGCTATAGTTGGGTTTTAATTTGAGTATTTTATAAATGCTAGAATATTCCACAGGGTGATGCGAAGTTTAAGAAAAAAACACAGTTTCATTGGTACACCCAATATCCAATGAGAATTTACCTGTTTAGCCACAATATTTTTACAGCGATATTGATAAAGAATAAGGCTATAACATATTAAAAAATCACTTAAATCGGACAACAGGTTTTGGAAATTCGAGACATCAAAAATGACCCATTTTTAAGGTGTCCGGTTAATTTTGCACCCCAGTGTATTTATAAACTATTGTATGTATTTTTTACGAAAATATTTCTAGTACCTACATTGAATGACGGTTTTTACTCCGAATTTTAAAGAAACATTTGGATTGACATGAACTTTGGCAAACACATAGGTAACATATCAAGGAAGTAAATTGAGATTGTGCCGATGTGTGCTTTTGCCCTGGGGGTGAGTTTCACCCCTTCTTGGGGGTGAAAAAATATAAGTTCAAAATAAGTCCGGACATGGATAAACTGACTGATTCTAAACAACTTTTGTTCTATAGCACTTTTTCTCTAAGTTAATACTTTTTGAGTTATTTGCGAGTAAATATGTTCATTTTTTAACAAATAACACGTTTTTAGGCGGTTTTTTTGCAAATAACTAATTAAGTATTTTATGGAAAAAGGCGTTCTTAGCGAAAATATAGCTACTGGAAAAGTGAAAGAAATGGTGTATGTATGAATTCTTTAGATCCAACAGAAGCAAAGTTGTAGGTAATGAAAAATAGGTTCGTGTCCGTCAAATTTCAAAGCAAATATTTCAACGTGAACAAACCAAAAAATGATGCAGTTTTTGGGGAAAACTGATTACAACTTTTTTAAAGGTAAAAAATATTTATCTTTGTTTTTTAAAAAAGTTTCTAGCATCAAAAGTAAGCAAGTTACGCTCAAAATAACGCTGGTCCCTTTTTTTTGGTGAAAAAAATTCGGGAAAATCACCCACTAATTTTAAATCAAATTAATCGTTACCGCTTTATAAGTTACTTTATGTATTATTTATACAATCTGTTTCATCGGACAAAAGGGCTTATTTTTGAAAAAAATTGGTTATAAAATAAATTTTTAACTTTAAATTAAAAAAAAATGCTTATTTTACAAAATAACTTAAAATTTATTAGTGATAGCAAAAATCACAAACAGTAAAAAAATATAGGTTTCGCTTTTCTAAATATTTTGGATTTTTTGTTTTTCTGTAGGACAAATATTGAATAAGATATGGCTGTTCAAAATTTGCATACACTCATGATTAGGGACTAGTTTAAGCCCTTTTAACTACAGCCCCCTTAACAATAAGCACTTTAAACCGATAAAACTTACAGATCATATAAACAATACATACACAAGTAAAGCAACTTGTGAAGCGGTAACGATTAGTTTCATTTGGGATGCTAATTAGGGGGCGATTTTCACAATTTTACCAAAAAAAGGACCAACTGTATTTTGAGCGTAACTTCCTTATTTTTAATGTTAAAAACTTTTTTAAAAAACAAAAATAAAGATTTTTTTAAACACTTTATAAAAGTTTTAATGAGTTTTCCCCGAAGAGTGCTTGAATTTTTGGTTATTATTTCACGTTGAAATAGTCGAATAAATTTGAAATTTGGCCAGTATAAACCTATTTTTCATTAGTTACAATTTTTCTTTTACTGGGTCTAGGGATCTCATGTAGACACCATTTTTTAAAATTTTTTATGGGCTTTATTTTAGCTTATAAAGTTTTTTTCGATAAAATACTTAATTTTTGGGTTATTTGTTCAAAACCATAAAAAAATGTGTTTTTTTTTAATGTTTTTGTTATTGAAAAATGAACATATTTTACTCGCAAATAATTCGAAAAGTATTAATTTAGTGAAAAAATCCTAGAGAACAATGGAAAACGTAAAAGTTTGTGCCTTCTAATGGAAAAAATAGGATTTCGAAAAACAAAAACCAACAGAAAACTCCTAATAATTCTAATTTTAATACTTATTAAAATTACCTTCTTATTTCTGTTGTGACAATCCATATACATTCGTCTCGTATAATTATTCATAGTTGCTATATAACACGGTAGAGACGTGTTATAAATAACTTCTTTTGGTTCGTTTGAGTATATATTAGTAAATCTGCCCTTACAAGCTTCTTCTCCATCGTTTGTTGCCAGGAACAGTAAATTTGTGTTTGGAATTTTGTCAATGACGTAAGGCCTAAAATAAAATTTAGAATAAATTTGTATATATTTTACGCTTATATACCATAAATGTGTTTATATACCATAAATTGTAAACATTGTGGAGAATGAATATGGAAAGAAAAAATAAGATGAGCTCATCCTACCTTTTCTCCCTCTTTACGTAAGTTAGAAATATAATAAGTGTGTTTGTTGTACAATAATTACAGTAATTAGATACATACAGTCGGAAAAATGAAAGAATACCCATGAACGATCACATCAATCACTTATTTTGTATTTGCTGTCTTTTTCTATAAATAACAAACGTTTGTTATAGAAAAAGACAGCAAATACAAAATAAGTGATTGATGTGATTGTTCATGGGTATTCTTTCATTTTTCCCACTGTATATTGTTTTCTTATCAATATATTTCCTAAAGAACCTCCCCCCCTATCAGTTCCATACTGAGCAATACGTGCTTTATTTATATGCACATACATAGTGATTTTGACAGCCTCGCTTTTAGTATCTCTTAAGTGTTACATATTAGTTTAAGAAGTGTGCGTGTACAGTCGATTTAATGCAGAAAAGTTTTATTTACTAAATTACTCGATTTGTCTAAACACTTACTTCATTAAATTACTTAACTAAATCACTAGCTAAGTACGTGGGAATTGTAAAGATATCCTTCCGCTCGGCATTGAACAGCTCGTCAGAAAGCAACCGTATGCGCTTCGATAGCCGCTCAGCCCCACTACGTGCCACCTCTCCGACTGAACCAAAGAGTGATCTACAGAGAGTTTATTTAAGAAGAGAAAGGAGAATCACGAAATCAGTTCCAATCAATGTACTGAACTGAAAGGAACTCACCCAGCGGCTGCCAGCAGGTGGCCGAGCAGCGGCAGTTATGAGATGGAATGAATCGGAACTCTGTCGAGGTGAAAGTGGTCTGTAGTGAAGAGGTGTTTCGCCGGAACTGTAAGCGCAGTGAGCAGTAGCTGCTATCTTCGACCCGGAGCTGGCGGATGGGTGATTGTCTGTTGATGTTTGATTGTAATTGATCATTGGATTAAAGTGTAATGGGCTATGAGTCTGTGTGTAATTATGTATATACAGTGATGAGCGTGCTAATAACCGGCAAAGTAGCGCAAAAGATGGAAAACATAATACATTGCGAAACAAAAAGAGATGAACTAGTGGAGATGAAAATAATCGTTATAAACGTATAAATTAACATTACATTACATAGTTTTCCACCTTTAAACGTATCAGAGAAGTATAACTGTAACCGTGACAGTAAAATTTTATAAAGTACTCCTGTCACAGGCGTCTAAAGGTGGGAAACTATGTAATGTAATATTAATTTATACGTTTAAACTGTACATAAATATACTCAATACATTTCTTTTATTTTAACCTGTCTTGTACTGAGTCTGTTGTCCTGAAAGATATACTATCTATCTCTTTTTACTAAGCGATACCGCTCATATGACGGACATAGATGGTTAGACCACTCAAAATGGCGTTACACCTCGATGCACAGAGCGGCCCATAGCTAGGCTAATCTACAGGTTATTATATCTATGAAGATATACCCATCACATAATCATTTAAAGAAAACTCTAGAAAGGTTTACAAAAATTTAAGTCTTACCAACTGCATTGAAATTTTGTCCCTTCTACAAACTGACTAAATGGAAATTTGGCACTGGTATTTAAGTTAAACAACCATCTTTCTTGATCGCAGGGCGTTGGTACTGTTTTTTCGATTATTAGTTTAGCAAAGTTTATATACTCCTCTTTAGTGCTATTATAGATTTCATCTTCTTGACCTGTCACTACATTAAAGAGAAGATAAAATGTAGTTACAAGCCAATCTTTTAAAGCCCAAAAATGATTCATTATCTGAAAAAGTAGATATGATTAGTAGTATATTTTGATCAATTTAATGTTTCATGATAAATACAATTTAATGCTTATATTAACACATTTAGGTACGATACTGTTATAGACCTGGATCCCGCGTAAGAAAGAAAAGTTGATTAATAGCAAGCTGAAAATTTGTTAATAGCTTAACGGTGTCTAGTCGGACAAACTTTGATGCACGGGAACACTGGAAAAGGGGAAGTTTTAACTGTGGAGCATGATAAACGTATCGTCCTGACAAGTTTATGATTGTGAAAAATAGCAAGTTGTTTTTAAGTTTATTCGATAGCCTACGTTATGTAATATATGAGAAAATGTTTGTCCGACAAAAATGTTGGGCATTTTAACGAGTCCGACACGTAGAACATGTCACGTCACAGGAATTATGTTGGTGATGAATAGCAGTCTGATTTTTGCATAAGAGTTTAATGAAAGGTTAAAAAAGCAATTGGAAGTTCTGTCCGACAAAATTAATGGGAAGTTTTCGTAGTCGGACATTCTAAACAGGTAAGATATAGACAAAAATGCTGGTGATAAATAGCTTTCCGACAAAGACGAAATTTAATTAAGTAAATTATTCCTTACCAAGAATGACTGTTGTCGGAAAAAAATAAGGGGTAGATTTTGTAGTCGGACAATTTAAAAAAATAATTTTTGAAATTTCAATAAGGGGTGATTATTCTATGTCAAAAGTACCTGCAATCAATTACAATCGATATCTTTCGATTTATCTCAACATCATTTAGATACCTCACTGTAATACATTTATAGTAGATCAGGCAAATTATTATATTATGGATTGAGTGCTCTAGCTATCTTTGTCTGCCGCATGCGCGGGATCGCTTGGTTAAAAGAGATAGATAGACCACCTATCGACTTTTTGCACTGTATTCCCTGTCTACCCTTATGTCTATGAATACATTTCCATTTAAGGAAAACTGTCACTTTTGACAATAATTCATAATAAATTGCAATCGTAACTTCAAATTTAAACTAATCGATTTATTTTGGCAGCAAATTATTTCTAGCCATGTGACATATTATATATTTCATTTGTAGAAAGTTGAGAAAAATTACGGTATACAATTTTAGTAATAATTTATTTAGGTACCGTTTTTCAATCAAGCAAAGCATTATAGCACGAAGAATGATATTCAATAGAATTTTCACAATTATCTGGCAACTGAATATCATTGAATTGATGACAAAGTATTTTACTAACTTTGTAAAATGTTCGAAAATTACTCAAACATGTTCCGTTGAATGGTTTCACTTTTGTTGTGGCGACTTAAAATTTAAACTGTTGACACTCAAAAATAGACACAAAAACACTCCATAGTTAATATAAATTTTAATTTCCAACACAAATGGCAAACAGAAACTTAGAGACCATGTACTTTCAAATACTACTTTGTATAGCACAAAGTGTCACACTGACAAATGTAGCCTTCTAATACATACTTCTAAGCATAATGTGTCATATTTACGTCTATTCTTATAAGCACCAAAGTTTTAGACTCTTCACATTTTTCAATGTCGTTTACAAAGTTAAGATTTGAGTATGGAAAAAAATGTATACAACGTTTTTTGTAGGAAATTTTCCTTACTTTCTGATGCGCCTAATTAGAAAACCCTAAGAGATTGCTTCCACACGTTCTTTGACATTTTTTATTGTCATTTTGAGAATATCTAGAACAAACTCCACCCAAAAAATAATTGTTTTGCAATATTTACTTACATGCATTGATACTTACCTCACTGTTTTTGGAGTGTGCATTTATATATATGCACATGCAAATATGTGAATATAAATAATAATATACAACTAAAATAGCTTTATCAATATGTGACTAAGTCATTCCGAAAAAAAGTTTTTTATTTATTTCCTTCGATTTGCCCAAACTTTTTGTCCGACATATAACTTTTTGCGTTACAAAATATAATTTGTACATAAACAAATCAAAATTAGCTTGCTACTTATCACCAACATTTTTGTCTATATCTTACATGTTTAGAATGTCCGACTAGGAAAATTTCCCATTCATTTTGTCCGACAGAACTTCCAATTGCTTTTTTAACCTTTCATTAAACTCTTATGCAAAAATCAGACTGCTATTCATCACCAACATAGTTCCTGTGATGTGACATGTTCTACGTGTCGGACTCGGTAAAATGCCCAACCTTTTTGTCGGACGACACGTTTATCATGTTCCACCGTTAAAACTTACCCTGTTCCAGTGTTCCCGTGCATCAATGTTTGTCCGACTAGACACCGTTAAGCTATTAACAAATTTTCAGCTTGCTATTAATCAACTTTTTTTTCTTACGCGGGATCCAGGTCTATTAGCTTATGCAATACACCTTCAGGGTCTTTAAGAGTTGTTGGATTGCGTAAACATGACATGAAGAGAGACGGGTCCAAAAATGAACCTTCTAAGATACAATTTATTATATTTAATCGCCAACCTCAGAGAGAATTACTCACTTTAAATGTCTCGGATACTACATTAAAGACCAACTTCTTCTTCTTGGTGTACCGTGCTTGTTTTCAAGCGTTGTCAAGTGTGCAACTTTAAGGAAAAATCCCGAAACAGGTCGATTTTTATTTTTAAGTTATGATATTGTGGCATATATGGTATACTCGTGACGTTATCCTTCTGGGCGTGATGACGTAATCGATGATTTTTTTTAAATGAGAATAGCGGTCGTGTGGTAGCTCATTTGAAAGGTTCTTGAATTCTCTATTCAGTAATGTAAACATTTACATAATTATTTATACAGGGTGTCCAAAAAATTTTTATTAAATTAATTTATTTGACAAAAAAAAAGAAGTAGAAGGACACCCTGTATAAATAATTATATAAGTGTTTATATTACTAAATAGAGAATTAAAGAACCTTTCAAATGAGCTAGCACACGACCCCTAATCTCATTTAAAAAAATCATCGATTACGTCATCACGCCCAGATGGATGACGTCGCTAGTATGATGCTATAAATGCCACAATATCATAACTTAAAAATAAAAATCGACCTGTTTCGGGATTTTTCCTTAAAGTCGCCGGTTTACGAAATAACGAATTTATTCCTTTCATTTGCACCATACTGTCGGTGGAAAATAGTGTCGCGCACGCTTGATTAGCAATTAAAAAACACAGGAGTTTTGAATATTGTATTGCAAAAAACTCTTCGGAATTTCATCAATCGATGTTTAAAGAATATCTACCTACCTTCGCAACATTCAATTTTTCAGTTTTTCACATAGTTTTTGAGGGTTAAATATGGACGACTTCGCAATTTTTCAATTTTTAATAGCTTATATGTCAAAAACTTTCAACTTTAGAGAAATGTCACTAAAGACCTTTTCTGTTTGGAATGATCCAAAAAACCTAAAAAAACCTTGTTCCATGCAAAAACAATAATTTTAGGAAAAAAAAACAAAAAAAAAACGTTTAAAAAATTTTTGACCCACTTTTGGTCCTGGCAACATGCAAATTTGTTAAAAGCGGTCCTTTTTGAGTAAGATTGTGCAAAAAATCCGAATCGGAATATTTTTCCTAGCGGATGCACAGTGGCTTACTGGAATACCTGATTCTACATAATTCATTTCGAGGTCGCTATTGAATTTCGACACCGCCATGATGGTCGCAATTTATAGCGATTCTTATTCATTTCGATATTAGTTACAACTGACTGGGGATATTAACGATATCATTTTGACACTGCTCAGAATTTGGGTTGGCGCTCCGGTTTATTGGATTTATTGGCTACGCAACCACCGCAACATTTGTTGATAGTCTGGGAAAATTATCGAAAAAATGCCATTTTTGGGAAAAGTTATTTACCGGCTATTTTATTGCTAAAATCGAATCTTAAGATTGCATATATTAGTAATATGGGGTATGAGAAGTCCGCAGAAAGTGTGTTATTTTATTTGTTAAGAAATTAGCACTCCTAAATCTTTTTTTTTCAATTAGTACTCTGTAATTGCTAAGATTTTTCCTTTAAGCCAAAAATACTCAAATAAAAATTCACCGTAATTTAGTTCTGCACAAAGTTATTGTTTTCCGATTTCCTTCAACAAAAATTTTACTCGGAAAATCAGAGTTTAAAAAAAATCTGCAATTTTCAATTAAAATTTTAGCGAAGTAATTATTTATCAATAATTAAATACATTGATGACATGTGAGATTTTTTATAGTAGATTATACAGAGAGGGGCTAAATTATGGAATAAATTCATTTTCTCTAAAATAAACGATTTTCGAGCAAAATCCCGAAACAGATCGATTTTTATTTTTAAATTACAATTTTTTGGCATATATTTCATACTAGTGACGTCAGCCATCTGAGCGTGATGACGTAATCGATAATTTTTTTAGTGGGAATAGGGGTCGTCTGGTAGGTCATTTGAAAGGGCGTTCAATTCTCTATTCAGTAATATAAACATTAATATCATTATTTATACAGGGTTGCCAAAAAATAATTTTTGAATAAAATTAATTGGCGCAAAAAGAAGAATATATGTAATTTATTTAACTCAAAATACATTGTACTGCTGTCAGAAAATAGAAAAAAGGTTTATTTTACAAATAAAAATTTCTTTTCGCTTAAATTAAATCAAAAACCTATTGACAGTTTGAACATTTAAGCTAAGAGCAAATTTAAGCAAATAAACATATTTTTCTTATTTACTGACAGCAATAGAATGTATTTTGAGTTAAATAAATTACATACATTCTTCGTTTTGCGTCAATTAATTTAATTCAAAAATTTTTTTGGCCACCCTGTATAAATAATGATATTAATGTGTATAATACTGAATAAAAAATTAAACGCCTTTTTAAATGAGCTACCACACGACCCCTATTCCTATTTAAAAAAATTATCAATTACGTCATCACGCTCGGATGGATGACGTCACTAGTTTGAAATATATGCCAAAAAAATTTAATTCAAAAATAAAAATCGACCTGTTTCGGGATTTTTCTCTAAAATCGTCCATTTTAGAGAAAATGAATTTATTCCATAATTTAGCCCCTCTCTGTATACGCTCCGAGCTTCGCCGGTATCGCCACCTACCTAACGGATTACTAGTATAAATTTCGCCGGAAATTTCGCTGGATGGAAAAAGTGTTGCCTATCCTCTGTGAGTTTCGCTGGTATGGCTGGTATCGCCATCTAACGGATGACTAGTGTTCCTGTTTCGGCCGTAAAAAAGAGGATAGGAGAAAAGCAAATAATAATTGTTTCAAACTTATTATTTAATTCTTATCGTGTAATATTTACAACGTAAAGAAGTAATTGGATTGTAATCGATATAATATCAGTAAGAACAGAATTTATTATTCATTATGATTATTTTTAAGATTTTGCTTACGGTTTTGAAGTTTATGTTGACAGTTATTATTAGAAAAAAATTATTCTGCAAAAAGTATAATAATTTAATATAATTATAGTATAATACTTCTTAAATATTAACTTATGCATTTATTGCACTTAAATAATTAATTAAGAGCGTAAACGTAAAATTTCGGGCTAACTCTTTTCAATTGCATCACTTTTTTTCGAATCCTAAGAGAACCAATAATTATATTTGAAAAATTTAAACGCAGAAAGAAAGACTACATTATTGTCGAGGTTCAGAGTCCCTGAAGTCCCTAAAAATTTCTGCCTATTTTAATCAGTTACAGGGGCGAAAAAAAGAGAAAATTTAGTGTGATTTTTAATTTCAAATACATATCTCATTCAGAAGAAATTTTTTGTTTATTCTTATGAACTTTCTGCCCTCGCAAATAATGTAACTTTATGCTTAGCGACAGGAAATCTGTCGAATACACAGTTACTATTGTAACCAGTACTTTTGCAGTCTTTAATACAGCAACTTTCGTGAGACATTTAGTAAAAATTATATGCAAGTCTTAATGCAGAACGTCAAATTTCCAGTAAAAATTTACAGACTTGTCACTACTGGCGCTCGCGAATTTTTAATTATCCCCTCTACCTACGAGCTCATAGCGTATATCAGGAGACCGACGACAATCTAACCAATAGTTTAGCAATAATTAAAATGTTAATTAAAAAATTTCGGTCGAAATAATAACCAGAAAGATTATGATACACCAGAATAACTATGATTTTCGTATAAAAAAGCACTATACCTATTCAACGTACTTTACAGAATTGAAATTGGACTATTTGAGCGGTCTCAGGAATGTTATAAAGAAACAATTTTTTGGCTTATAAACAAATAGAACCCCTCAGAAAATATTAGATTAAATTAAATTAAGTTAACGCTGTTGAAAAGGGCACGGCTTCTGTGCCCTTTTCGAAGAAAAAAAAAATTGAATTGCGAGGAGCGGTTCCAGGTATAACCGGTCAAATTTGACCGGCATTTGCGACAGAATTGTAAACAACAGGATTTCAATCTTTGAACCAATACCTTTTTATTTCGGTCCTCTTTGTACATACAAATTTTCATATCTTCAAGACACTCATAACAAAAAAGATTTATGTCACCAAGTTATTTAATTATTGATAAATAATTACTGCCCTAACATTTTAGTTGAAAATTAAAGATTTTGTTTGGAAACCCCGAATTTTCCGAGGAAAATTTTCGCCGACTGAAATCGGAAAAAAATATCTATGTGCAGAATTAAATTATAGTGAATTTTTATGTTAGTGTTTTTGGTTTAACGTTAAAATCTTTTGAGTTACAGAGCAATAATTGAAAATAAGATTTCGGAGCGCTAATTTGTTTATGAACCAAATAGCACACATTCTGCGGACTTTGCATAGCTATATTACTAATATATGAAATCTTAAGATTTGATTCCAGTATTGTCCAGCAATAAAATAGCTGGTACATAATTTTCCTTGTTTTATACTAATTTTCCCAGATTATTACCTTACATCTTTCATTGAGTTGATA
Source organism: Diabrotica virgifera virgifera (assembly GCF_917563875.1). Classification (NCBI taxonomy): domain Eukaryota; kingdom Metazoa; phylum Arthropoda; class Insecta; order Coleoptera; family Chrysomelidae; genus Diabrotica; species Diabrotica virgifera. The sequence goes on along the minus strand of NC_065445.1, from coordinate 22,196,170 downwards.
GTTCACATTGTGGAAATTCTCAATTATTATATTTATTATATTTCTAATTTAACACTATTCTATCTAATTCCCCCAAAACCAGCAAATTTCCATAAAACCCAGTCATATTAATACCTTTTGCTTTAGTTTTCCTTGCAAGAAACAAACAAAACCCATCTCCTAAACCAAACCTAAACCTAACCTCGCTTTCGGCCATTCATTCATGTCGTTCATGTCCGTGTCACAATAATTTTGACCCGAAATTATAATATCACTTTTTTGGAGTCGCTATTAATTTCGATAGTCGCTATTTGTGACATCATTTCGTTATTTCAACTAAAATCCACAAGGATCGCACAGTGCATTTCAACGTCGCCATATTGATTGCGACTTGTTTTCACTCGAAATTTGAATTAGAATCACGGCCCTGATCTAAGTTACATCACAGAGGTGATGTCAGAGTTTATTAATTACCTTTATACCTTTAAAATAGCTAGTTATTAATTTTCACTTACTTTTACAACTGTAGGCGCAGCAGAACTCTTCACAGCTCTGGCTTTTGGTTTTTTCGCCGCCATCTTCTCTTTCCTTTTTCGAATGCGCACAGCCTCCGGTTCTTTCTTTGGAGGAATCTTTTGGCAAATTGCTTGATAATCGAACATTCTTGTTGGTATGAAAATTTTATCGTCGATGAGATCTGATAGAATGTCCGGTCGGATGTCTCCGATATATCTTCCTATATATTCAGGTTCATCGCTGAGAACGATGTAGGCGTTATTGTCTAGGATATAGCAGTTTAGATCTTTGTGCTTGCAGGTTATTTTACATCGAGTTTCTTTACACTAAAATGGGAAATATTTTTCTTTAAAATCGAGCTTTACCATTATCCTACACATGTTTCGAGGTTAGATCTCTCATCAGGAAGACTTATGGTAGCTCGAATTGAAATGAAATGGTGTTTATCTTAGTACAATATAACCTGTCATATCCGGACCTCCCGATATCCGGACGGTTCTGCGCAGTCCAGATCTACCGAAATCTACCGAGAAAGGCAGTCCTGCTGTTGGACAACACATTAAAAGAAGAACTAAAAGATGGCGAAATAATGTATTATAGAATCTATAAAACGTGTCTATCGACGAAAGTTATTGACGGCGTTGATTACTGGAATGTATGAAGGAGAAAACGTTTCAGAGACTATAAAAGAAGTAGTGGTCTTGATATCCGGATTTTTTCATATCCGGATCGGTCTGTCGCCACATTGATCCGGATATGGCAGGTTTTACTGTATATTAAAAGGATAGTATTTATATAATAATAGCTTAATGAGTCATATTTTAAAATTATTTCTAAAAATTATACATCAAAGGATATATAGACTGTGCGAAGAAAACATCAGCCGAACACAGTAGCTCAATTTTCGGAATGCAGTGAGTACAAGAGAGGCTCTATTTAGTATGCAAGTGCTATTTCAACGGTGTAGAGACGTAAATTGCGATATTTATGCATGCTTCATTGATTACCATAAAGCGTTCGATACAGTAAAATACGACAAGCTGATGGAGATATTAACCAATATTGGAATAAACACCTGTGATTTAAGCATTATCAGCAATATGTACTGGACTCAAACATCATCTATCCGGACAGAGGTAAGAGAATCCGACGATATCAAAATCAAACGTGGTGTCCGTCAGGGATGTATACTATCCCCACTGCTGTTTGACATCTACTCTGAGGAAATCTTTCAAGAAGCAGTGGATGATGTTGAAACCGGAATTCGAATTAACGGAGAACGTATCAATAATATATGATACGCAGATGACACGGTGGTATTCGCTAACAGTTCTGAAGTCCTCCAAGAGCTAATGAACAGAATCGCAGAAGTCAGTCAGAGATACGGACTTTCACTAAACACTAAGAAAACAAAATGTATGATGATCTCTATGAATGAACAGCAATTTGAACGAATCAGTGTGAATGGTCAACAAATAGAAAGAGTAAAAACAAAAAACATACACCTACCTTGGTACGAACGTCAATGAAAATTGGGACCATTCCATAGAAATCAAATGTAGGATAGATAAAGCAAGATCTGCATTTCAAAAAAGGGCAAAATTATTCAAATGTCATGATTTGTCGATACCCATAAAAATCAGATTACTATGATGTTATATATTTCCTATACTGTTGTAAGGAGTTGAGTCGTGGACTCTCACAGACGCCACCTACAAGAAAATTGGGGCTTTTGAAATGTGGCTTGATCGTTGAATCCTGAAGATATCTTACACCGACCACATTACTAATGAGGGTGTTTTGCTGAGAACGCAAAAAGGAAAAGAGCTGTTAATCAAAATAAAAACAGCCAAAATCGAATACATCGGTCACATCATGAGGAACAGTGAAAGATATGGACTGCTGCAACTAATCTTACAGGGAAAATTAGAAGGAAAACGAGGACCACGAAGGCGAAGGATTTCCTGGCTGAAAAATCTACGTACGTGGTTCAACACAACCACTACAAATATTTTCAGAGCAGCAGTGTGAAAAATTACAGATTGCCATGATGGTCGCCAACATCCGAAACGGATAGACACTACAAGAAAAATATGTATAATAATAAGTATAAGTAATATATGTTAAAACATAAGCACACAACAAACAAAGCAGGGCTAAGGAATTCAAACAAACCATTTCAACAACCATTAGGAAAGAACAAAATAATTTTTAACTCTAACGAAACAATAATTATTAGTATAAAACAAAACAAAAGTCTAAAACCAAAGTTAAAGACAGGAATGAAGAATATTTATAAGTTAAATAAATAAGGACCTTGTTACACTTGAACAACAAGAGATCCAAAAAATCATTGAAGAGTGTAGAATATTATATAGTTGAGATGATCACATTCCAAAGGTAGAAGTCCCTGTAAATACAAATAAACGATCAGATTACCTTCCAGATCTAACCAAAGAAGAAATTGAATCAGCGTTAAAAGGTATGGGAAACAACAAAACACTTAAGCAAGGTGGAATTGGAAGTGAAATAATAAAACTTTTTTTACAAAACAAACTCTTTTCAAATTTCTGCCCCTTTGATAGAATTCTATTGCATAAAAAAGTAAATTTAACAAAAATTGGAAACTACAGACCTATCAGCTTGTTATTTCATTCATACAAGCTGTTTATGAGAGTAGTCACTAAAATACTGGGACCTAAGCTAGATTTTCACCAACCACTAGAACAAACCTAATGGCTTTGGAACCAATGGCCACCTACAAGTAAGTCCTTGATGGAGAAAGTTATAGACTACAACAACATACATTTTGATATTCATATTTGTAGATTTTGAGAAAGCAGTTGACTTAGTCGGATATAGCTCCATATTAAGACCTCTTATATTATACAGTGCAGTATTGATCATAGGTGCGTAACTTCTTCGGAATGTATATAATAGCGCAACAGCTGCAGCCAAAATCTACTATGGCGACACAAACACATTTCTCTTGGAGGCAAGGAGACACCATCTCTCCTAAAAATTCATCGTTTTATTACCTAGTGATATAAGAAACAATAATTGGGAAAATACTGGAGTCAATAGAAGTGATGAATTTCTGAACAATGGATGTTCGCGATCACGTTTGACCATTTTTCTCTATCTCTTGCAATATGTATTAGGTCTCTTATGTTTTTAGCCCTGTCCATTGTTTGACATTACGGAGCCTTGACATTTTCTTCCTGCCCACTCCCCTTCTTCCTTCGATCTTTCCTTCAATTAAGGTTTGCAGAAACTGGTATCTTTTGTTTCTAATTAGGTGCCCCGTTTTTCTCTGCTTAATTGTGCATAGCAGTTGTCGTTCTGTACCAATTCTTCTCAAGATTTATCTGCACCACGAGATTAAATTAGGAAGAGACAATCAAATGACAGAGTTAAACAGATACTTACATGAACAGATAAAAAAAATAAAAAAGAAAGAAAAATATAAAAAAAAATAATTGGAAAAAAATATATATAATAATTAAAAATATATAATAAAAAAAATATGTAGATAAAAATGAATGACGAACTTGGATAGTCCATAGTAAAAAGCTTTCGAATTGAGTAGGGGGCTAAAGAACTAAAGAAGAATGTTGCAGTTTTTGCTGTGGAACTCTAAGAATATCATTTAGAAAAAAATAAATAAAAAAAATATATTATTAAAAATTATTAAAAAAATACAAAAATAAATATTTATTAGTAGAATCGTTTATTAGAGATAATATTAGTATTAGTTTTAGGATAAGATACGAAAAAATGACTAATAAAATAAAAAACAGTAAAATTGGCGAATGGATTTAGTGTCCGCAGTCATATAAACCCAAATAAACAACAACAAAAACATGAACAGAAAACTGAGGGAAGTGTTTGGATCAGATATTCCCACATACCTACTTACAAAATAAGGTCTTTGATAAGTAACGAGCTCGGTTCTAACGTAACGAGTAGAAACATTAACCTTTAGCAAACAAATAACCAATAACATACAAGTGGCACAAAAGCAATGCAGAGGTCAACGTTGAAATAGTTAGAAGAAAAAGTGAAGTTACGGATGCAGTTAAAAGGATTCCAACGATGAAATGGAACTAGGCAAGCCATGTTGCCGGAGACAGAAATGGAAGATGGACCAAGAAAATTTTGAAATTGAGATCTAGACATATGATGCTTAAAGGCTCAGCTATTAGTAAATTGTCAAGTTTATGTGCATTGTTTCCACACTTCAACACAATAATCAAAAATGCGCTAATTGCTGTACTACCACAATTATCTATATTACTTCAGATTCTATTGAGACGATCTTTTTAAAATATCATACCTGCGTAGTAATATCATTGTACCATTCATACATTTCTCTGTGATTGAACTGAAGTCCTACAACCGCCACCGGGCTCTTAAGATCGCCATTCTCCACAAATATAGCTTTGGTACTCGTAATCATTGTATTATTTTCATAACCTTAAACATATAAATTACAATAAACCAAGTATAAATTATACCATATTATATTGATATAGATGATAGAGTTTCACAATATTCGATAAAAATATCGATATTTTATTGATATCGTATCGAAAACCAATACGATACCGATACAATACATAACTTAGCAATATTAATGTCGATACGATACTCATTATCTGAAATCAATACAATACTCTTGTATTGTTGATACGCTTGCCTCGATATTATTGAAAATATCGATATCGATATCCAGAAAAAAAATGTAAACAAAAATTATTTACATAATAGTATAAGTGATCTGCAACCCAAGCATCAGCTGTTAATTTTACACTTGAGTGCCCTGAACTTGCAACTTTTGAGAGTGAGTAAATGACGGTTATGCTTACACTGTTTATATGCTTCTTTTCATGAGCATTTTTCAATGCGTCACAAATGATAGAAAAAAAGGTAAGTACGTGATAATATACATTTTAGTTAAATCTGACAGTTGTCACATTTTATTTGCAATTTGGCATAAAATCAAATCAATTGTGTTTATTGCATTTTTAAAATGGTATTTCTTTGATTTGTACAGTCTTATAAATTGAACAGATTATATTCGTAGATATATTATATAATTCGTAAATAATTTTTTTTCGATTATAGCGCCATCTATTGACAAATAGAATAAATATTATAAATGTCACCGACGAAATGTAATCACCGACGTGCGTTTTTTTCTGTCACATGCAATTTAATGCGTTAGAAAGAAATCGAAAAACTGTGACGCACTGAAAGATCCTCATGAGAAAAAGCATATCATGTTTATATCATGTGGCATTTGTGGCAATATTATGGAAGTGAGTGATGATGAGGCAAAAAAAAATTTCAACAAATACTGAATTGCAATTTATTCCGAATCTCCGGGAATTTCCCTATCTTTTTAAAAGTAGTTTTTAAACAATACAGAATTGGTAAGTATTAGTCGACTTTCAAACATTTCAAAGAAGCACTCAGCCATATTCAATTTTTATAAGAATCTAAGTTATAAGTATAATATTTTTAGAATATTGTCCATTTGCCAATCATGCAAAAGTGGGCATAAAAAGCCTACGCAGCTCAGATGTATAATCCTCTTTATGTCGATATTTTATCGAGTATTGTATCGATATCGTATCGAAATTAGTATCAATACGATATTTTTATAAGAAAGTATTTCCGATATGGATACTCGATACGATAATTCATTGGCATAACCGATACAATACTCAATACTTAAAAAGTGTCGATATTAGATTCTAGAACATTAGAATGGCCCGTATGCAGACCAGATCTCAATCCTATTGAGCATTTATGGGATAAATTAAAAAAGCTATTCGCCGTCATCCTAGTCCTCCAGAAAATTTGGTACAGTTATGGCCCTGGTAGAGGAATATCGGGCTATTCCCGGGGCAAGGATAACACATTTTTATTCGATGCCAAACAGATTGCGAGCAGTCGTTGCTGCAAGAGGTGGACATACCCGCTATTGAATTGTTTGGTTTTGTTTTTAATTTTGTTTTGTTTTGTTAATTTTAGTGACTTTGATATTTTTAATTTAATAAACCTTCAAAGCAGTGTTTTTATTTACAGCTGTTACAAGAAAAGATATATTTGGATAATTAAAAAAAAAACCTTAGTGATACTTCCAGGACAATAAAAAAGAAATATGAAACAAAATCAGCCCTCAAAATTTTTCCACAGTATTTTTTAAAGTTAAGAGAAAATACAACGCTTCCATTCACCCCCGTATAATGCCATCTAATCAAAAAATTTTATTACCGGAATAATAAAAAACGACATCAATACATGTACCTACAAACTGATGCAAGAATCTGGAAAATCGGAGTACAAATAATAAAGTTATAGATTGTCAAACTTAATCAAAAATTTTGGGTGGCGGAATTTTGTGCCGGTGAGTGTATTATCGGATTTTAAAGGATGCTAAAAATATTTCCAGATTAACCCCTGGCATCACATGACATCAACCATATTGGTTGGGAATTTGTAGGTAGAACCTTACATGGCAGAGTTTAGGTAACAACTGACCCACTGACCGGAATGGCCCTCTAAAGGATGTCAGCACTAGACTGACACCGTACCTTGAAAGAATGTAATAATATGTGTAGTTACTTCAGCCAAAAGAATTTAAATTTTATGTTAATATTTAAAATAATAAAAGTATGAAATTTTTTTTTGTTGGAATTAAAATTAATCTACGCTGAACAAGTATGATGGATAAAAGTTAAAAATTATAGAATCAAACATAACTGAATTAATACTTTCTTTAGGGTAGGCAATTATCATTACATAGATTGAAAAATTATAAATCTTAATATCTTAAAAAAGTACAACTCTGTATTTACAAATTTATAATTTTTCAACCACATGTATGAATGATAATGAAAGAAGTGATGATAATTGCCTAACCTAAAGAAAGTATCAATTCACTTCTGTTTGATTCTATAATTTTTAACTTTTATCCATCATACTTGTTCAGCGTAGATTAATTTTAATCCCAACAAAATTTTTTTTTCACTACTGTTATTATTTTAAATATTAACATAAAATTTAAATTCTTTTGGCTGAAGTAACTACACATATTATTACATTCTGTCAAGGTACGGTGTCAGTCTAGTGCTGACATCCTTGAGAGGGCCATTCCGGTCAGTTGTCACCTAAACTCTGCCACGTAAGGTTCTACCTACAATTTCCCAACCAATATGGCTGATGTCATGTGATGAAAGGGGTTGATCTGCAAATATTTTTAACATCCTTTAATATCGGATAATATAATGTAACCCCAACTGTTTAAAATCAATTTAAGGGTTTTTACCTGTAATTACAACTATCTTACTGTAAGTATAACTATCTATTCTATTTTTCACTTTTGTCACAATTTAACCTCACGTTTGTTTTACTTATAGAGTTATACTTATTTTAGGTGATAACACTGATTATGGAATATCGATTCCGAAAACGTTTTGTTGTGATACAGCCCTTTTTAGGGATTTTAGATATACCTTTTACAAGATAAGGTTTTTATTATTTTTAAAGAGTTATAATTTATTTTTAGATGTTAATTTTAATTTACCAATTTTTTATTTTTATTTTATTTTATTTTATTTTATTTTATTTTTTATTTTATTAAATAGATTTTAATTTACCAATAAACCATTTGTATGCGTCAAATGCGGAGGAGCTCACAATACCACAACTTGTAAGAAGACTAGAGAAACTCCAGCAAAATGTGCATTAGGTGGTGGGGATCACCCCGAAAATTATAAAGGATGTGAACATTACCAAAAAATTTATAATATTAATAACAGGTATCACAACAGAGGAAACGTATTAAATCCAGCAATAAATCAAATACATACACAACCCAGAATATATACACAACCCAGGATTCAGAATCAGTATGAAAGTTACGCTCAAGCTGCAGCAAATAATCAGAACAATAACGAAGATACAGCGAGTATACTTACCAAATTTCTAGAAGAGTTTAAAAATTTATTTAACCAGCTAATGCAACAAAACAGTATGGTGCTCAACATGATTTCCATGCTAGTAAATAAAGTAAACTAACAATGTCTAAGTTCATAAGAATTGCCCAATGGAATGCCAATGGTCTTCCTAATCATAAAAAAGATATAAAACTATTTCTGGAACAAAATTTCATAGACATACTACTAGTAAGTGAAACCCATTTTACAGACAGAACCTACTTCAAGATACCTAAGTATAAATTATATTACACAAATCACCCAGATGGTACAGCCCAAGGAGGTTCAGCCATATTGATAAGAGAAACTATAAAACATTATGAAATGCTAAAATACGAAACAAATCACATTCAAGCAACATCGATAAAAATACAAACTCTTCCATATGATATAACTGACACAGCAATTTATTGTCCGCCCAGGCATAGATTTACAAAAGAAGATCTTCTACCCTTTTTCGAAACTCTAGGGCCAAAATTTATAGCAGGTGGAGATTACAACTGTAAACATACGCTATGGGGTTCACGCCTAACAACCACTAAAGGCAGAGAGCTAGCAAAAGTTATCCAGGATAAAAGCTACTCATTCCTATCGACGGGATCACCGACATATTGGCCAACCGATCCAAATAAAACACCAGACCTATTGGATATCTTTATTACAAACCGAATATCTCAATCATATACAGATGTAGTACCAAGTTTTGATTTATCATCAGATCATAGTCCTATAATTGCTACAATTAGCACAACAGTGATAATAAAAAAACCTATACCTCGACTGCATAGCTTCAAAACAAACTGGGACACATACCGGCTAATCATAGAACAGGAAGTAAATCTACTAGTGAGATTGCAAACTCCCGAACACATAGAAACAGAAACTAATAATCTAATCAACTTACTTCAAAATGCTGCCAAACAATCTACCCCTCAACCTGGACAAAAAAAATTTTCAACCAACATTCCTCTTGAAAAAAAAAAATTAGTAGCAGAAAAACGAAAAGCCAGATCAATTTGGCAAAGAACTCACAGACCAGACGACAGGGCAATTTATAATAACAAAACTAGAAACTTAAAAACAGCCCTAGAACATATGAGAAACAACTCATTTGAAAACTATGTATCAAACCTTTCGCGTCAAGATAACTCTATCTGGAAACCAGTCAAAAACAAAAATAAACCAATAAATACTTCACCTCCAATTCGGAAAAACTCAATACCACCAGGACCATGGGCAAAAAGCAACAAAGAAAAAGCTGATTTATTTGCTGAACATCTAACTGAAGTCTTCAAGCCACACGACAATGACCAAGTACAAGAAGTAGAGCAGGAACTAGCCTTACCAATTAATCAACGAGAGCGACTAACTTTAATTACACCGAAGGAGATCAAAGATGAAATTAATCATTTGAATGAAAAGAAGGCACCAGGCACTGATCTCATAACAGCAACAATGCTAAAACAACTTCCTAAAAAAGGTATAATGAAATTATTGTACATATTAAATGCAATCTTAAGACTTAATTATTGGCCTATATCACTAAAAATTGCCCAAGTAATTAGGATACCGAAACCTGGTAAAGCTTTAACGGATGTTTCATCATACCGCCCAATAAGTCTACTGCCAATAATCTCAAAACTTCTTGAAAAGCTGTTACTTAAAAGAATTATGAGCGACCTAGAATTCCAAAACTGGATCCCAGAACACCAATTTGGATTCCGGCAAGGTCATTCTACAGTGCAACAATGCCATCGTATATCAAATGTAATTAATAGAGCTTTGGACAATAAACAGTATTGCACAGCAGCCTTTCTGGACATCAGCCAAGCATTTGATAAGGTATGGCATCCAGGATTACTTTATAAAATCAAAAAATCCCTACCCAACAAATATTTTGACTTATTAAAATCATATCTAAATCACAGAGAATTTGAAACTAAAGTGGAAGATGAACTATCAAACCGAAACAAAATTCAATCAGGAGTCCCACAAGGTAGTATATTGGGTTCACTTCTTTATGTACTGTACACATCCGATTTACCAACCTCTCCACAAACCACCATTGGAACTTTCGCTGATGACACAGCAATATTTGCAACTGAAGAGGATCCAAGAGCTGCAGTATTAAAACTTCAAGAACACCTAGACCAAATTGGACAGTGGTTAAAGAAATGGAAGATAAAAGCTAATGAAAATAAGTCAACACATATAACTTTCACACTAAGGAAAGACCAATGCCCAAATATTAGCCTTAATCAAGTCAACATACCACAACAGAACATCGTTAAATACCTGGGGCTTCATCTTGATTCTAAATTAAACTGGAAACAACACATTTTAAAGAAGAAGAAGCAAATTGAGTTGAGAGTGAAAGAAATTCATTGGCTTGTAGGTAGAAAATCTCGACTCTCAATTGAGAACAAACTGCTGATTTATAAAACAGTCATCAAACCTATATGGACGTACGGTATAGAACTATGGAGTTGTGCCAGCAAATCAAACACAAAAATTATCCAAAGAACTCAATCAAAAATTCTACGCACCATCGCAAATGCCCCGTGGTACATTTCCAACCAAACCCTTCATACAGACCTAAACATCCCGTTAGTCAGCACAGAAATTCAAGAAAGAGCCAACAGACACCACGAGAAATTGGAAGGCCACCCCAACCAATTAATAGTACCATTACTGCAGCCACTAAACAACAGAAAATTGCGAAGATTATGGCCCATAGATCTTCGCTGAAACTGAGGTGAAACCGCTGGGTAATGTACCTCATAACGCCATTTTAGTGTACAATACTACATTGATATAAGTTATTGTACTTGTTATCAAATTAACTCATAGAATATGTAATTCTGATTGTTAATAAATGCTTACAAAAAAAAAAGATTTTAATTACATAAGTATGCTGTATGTAGATATAGTAGATAATATTTATTACAGAAATGTAAAATTTGATTTTCGACACTGGCGTCAGCTGGTAAAAGAAATAAAGATTATATAGTTGGCTGATAACTCTATAAACGTCACGATTATTTTTCCAACTACATACAACGTAACCTAAAGATATTCTTCGCGAGTAGCTGATACCAATATTTTTCTACAACTTTTATAGACGACTTATCGATTCCTATTAGGACTTTTCATTGAGGACGAGATTCGTCATCATATTTGTTTTCCCATATTTTATCTCTATGATATCTGCTTGAATTGTTTTTGCATAACTCTGGCATCATCTCCAAAAGTGGTGTGAGTGACAAACTTTGAAAAATTGCTTCCTGGATACTAAAAATCATAAATAATTCTACCAAACGTCATTTTGAAAGGAAAGAATGAGAGTTTTTTCCATGAAGTAATGCCTATACCAACCTATATCCCGTGTAAAAAAGGTATGGAGCAAGAAACAAAATAGTGTTCTTTCATGTTCTTTTGCTTCGGCTTTTGAATATATCTTTCTAAAGAAAATAAAATGTTTTGACTTTCGAAGGTGATATCTCGGTATAAAATTTAATTTTGAATATTTTCTGTGGATCTACATATACGATAAATGCTTAGAATTCACTCTAATGAACCGCAGTGTATAGGGACGAATTCACCCCTTTCTCAAGAACGTATCTCTTTAAATGCACTCCGAGTTTTTTTTCATATTTCGAGATCCATTTAAATATTAAAACACTTTTAACGTTGTAGAACCTCTCTAAAAACACATAATCAATAGCCTATTGTTATTTAAATCAATTCTAAGTAATGATGTGACGAACTCACTAAGTAGGATTCCACTTTCCATTTGAATCATGGTTCCTAAATTTGCGAAATCAAGGTCCAAATTTCAAAATTTCCAGGTTCAAACTAATAAGTTTTAAATATCATCTGTGAGGTTGGGGTGAATCTGGACTTTTCAAAATCTCTAACATGGAGCGGTTGTGGACTATCCAGAGACTATCCAATATATTTTCAGATAATCCATTGTAATACATATTTTTATAAAATAACTTTCTTTTTGCATTTGCAAAAAATGCATTACCTCCCTCATCAGACTTTTTTTATTCAGATGTTTATGTCGAGTCGGACAACTTTTTTATTTCGGAAAATTTTCGGGAGGGGGGACGTTTCGTAAATACAGGGTGATTGATTAGTAGGGTAAAGCTCAATAGCTCCGCTATAGTAATAGATAGAAATAAAAGTTAATAACAAAAATGTTAGCCACCTTTGAGCTTCACATTACAAAATTAGTTATAATGTTACAGGGTGTTCGATAACAGAGTGGCAGACCAAACTTTTGTTTTTTTAAATGGAACACCCTATATTTTATATTAAATTCAAAATCTTGTTAACTTCTCCATCACAAAAATATAAAGGTTTGTTATGTTATACAGGGTATTTACAAAGTTATAACCAATTTTGTATGAAAATCATAACAAGTTCAACTCCCTGTATAAATAAAAATAAGCACAACAGCAATGGTTTATTAATGCCATATTTTTTATTTATTGTCAAGATTTTTAAGAATCATGAATATTGCTAATTTTCTTTATATCAAATACAGGGTGAGTCAAAACGCATGTACATTATTTTCTCAGTAATGTTAAATAGAACACCCTGTATTTTACATCATTATTGAAAAGTATCATTAACGTACTTTAATTTTTATATAACATTCTCTATGCCCAAATTTATTAGTTTTCGAGATATTTTCATTTCTCAGAGCAAATTATTTTAGGTGTTTAAATGTATCTAAATTTTAAGTAAGCCATAACTGAATTGACAATTGAAGATTACTGATTATCAATCCGGTAATCAATGTAACACTACACTGTAGCAAATAAAGAAATAAAAATCATTTTTTAGTAATACATTTTACAAACAACAACACAACCACTATATGCAACATTTTTGAAACAATTAAAAACTATCTTTTTATGTAAATGCAACAAATAAACAAAGAAAATTAGTAATAAATTTTACAAAAAAACACACAAACACAAAATACAATATTTTGTGAAGACAATTAAACACTACTTTTGTATGTAAATGTAACAATGTAACAAATAAAGAACGAAACATAATTTATCAGTAATACATTTTGCAAAAAAATATCTTTGAAAAAATTAGAAGCTACTTTTAATAAAATGTTTTTAATATTTAATTACATAAGATGTTCAAAATTACCTTCTAACACATTTATGTACGCCTAAAAACGATCATTGAATGAGCAACTTACTCTACGGAGCATTTGTAAATTAACACATCGAAATACACTTTGTATTCTATTTTTCATCTTATCAGTAGCCCCAAAAAAATCAGTCCAGTTTATTAAATTCTAGTGATTTGGGTGGCCATGCTACTGGTCCATTGAAAAATGGAAATATCTCGAAAACTAATACATTTAGACATAGGGAATGTTATCTAAAAATTAAAGTACGGTAATGGTACTTTTTAATAGTGATATAAAATACAGGGGGTTCCATTTAAAATTACTGAGAAAATAATGTACTTGCGTTTTGACTCACCCTGTATTTGATGATATAAAGAAAATTGGCAATATCGACCATTCTTGAAAATTTTGACAATACGTTAAAAAATATGGCATTAATAAACCATTGTTGTTTTGCTCATTTTTATTTATACAGGGAGTTGAACTTGTTACGATTTTCATACAAAATTGGTTATAACTTTGTAAATACCCTGTATAACATAACAAACCTTTATATTTTTGTGATGGAGAAGTTAACAAGATTTTGAATTTAATATAAAATATAGGGTGTTCCATTTAAAAAAACAAAAGTTTGGTCTGCCACTCTGTTATCGAACACCCTGTAACATTATAACTAATTTTGTAATGTGAAGCTCAAAGGTGGCTAACATTTTTGTTCTTAACTTTTATTGCTATCTATTACTATAGCGGAGCTATTGAGCTTTACCCTACTAATCAATCACCCTGTATAGAGGTTTCTAAACTTTGGTGCGTCTGACAACTGATGTCATACCCTTAAACATTTGTCTGAAAAAAATATTTTATTAAAAAATCCTGCAAAAAATCATCATTTATGACTCCATAGAGCGCCCTTATATGGAGAATGTGCATATAGAGATAAAATTTATATGTTGTTCTGAAGTTATTTCTTTGTGGCATCTTATGAAATTTACTAATTTGCTTGGGAAATAAGCCACAACTTAAGTTGGTAATGAAATTTCTTTGACGTTATTTTGATAACGAATTCCGAAGTGGAAATCGAAACGTCAAATAAATTTCACTTCCAACGTAAATTGTGGCTTATTTCCCAAGTAAAATGGTAAATTTCATAAAATTTATACCTTCACAGCTGTTTTTTACAAGGCTGTTTGTTAAAAATATTTACATTAACTGGTAATATTGCCCCACAAATTTTTAAATGTACTCCAGCTGTCTATATTTACGAAACGCCCCCTACCGAATATTTTTCGAAATTGAAAAGTTTTCCGACTCGATATAAATAACTAATAAAAAAAGTCTCATGAGGGAAATACAGATGATCCCAAATCCTTTTTTCAGTGCGTCCTTAATTTTGACGTCATATAGGATTTTAAGAATGTTGCAAATCATTACATGACATTTTAGTTGTATCTGACAGTCGTCAGAATACTCGTATTTATATTTATATTTATACAAATATTTGCAAGAATATTAATATTTAAAATAATTAAGTGTAAAAATAAATAAATATACGATCAAATTTCACTATACAATGTCCGAATAAACCTACCAATGACATAAAATATTTATATTTATGTCGCTGAAAAATACTAACCTAGAAATTACAATTGTCATTTTACCATATTCATATGATATTGTAAACATACTGTGACGATCGATTGATTTTGTGTCAAATTATCTTTATTCAGGTCATTGATTGGTTATCTATTGCAGCGGTTATCAATCTTTTTAAGTCATGTACCACCAAATACGTTTTATTATTTTTGGTACCACCTAACTGAAATAATAATCTCGTTAGGTGATCTTCTTCGTCTTCTTATACTTGTTGTAGGTCTGTCGATCTGTTAATTCCGACGTTGAAATATTTCTTGAGAGGTAGACTGCCAGCTATCTCTCCATCTTTTCGGCGGTCTTCCCGGTGGACGCTTGCCTGTTGGTTTTCCTTCTAGAGCAATTCTTGGTGGTCTGTATTCCTCCATTCTTTTCACATGACTTAACCATTCTCTTCGTCTTAGCCTGCCCCATCTGACTACATCTAGCACACCACATTGTTCCCTGATGATGTTATTTCGTATTCTATCTCTTCTTGTCTTCCCTGCTATTGCTCTTAGTTTCTTCATTTCGGTTGTTCGTAGCATGCTTTTGGTTTTATTGGTGTATTCTATTGATTCAATTTCCTCCGTCATAACAGATCTGATGCAAGTTTTATAAATTCTAACTTTGCTGTCCATTCTCATATATGGGTTATTTCAGACCACATCTCTCAAACATCCGGACGAGACAGCGGCCTTGTTAATTTATCCTCTGAGGTCTCTGGCTGGGTCATGATAATTTGATAACTCTACACCTAGATATTTGAACTGGTTTACCTGTTCTATGGGTTTCCCCTCTTCCACGAGCTTGTATCGAATTGGGTCTTTCGCAATGGTAATGCATTTTGTTTTCTGGGTGGATATGTTCATGTTGAGTCGTCGACATGCTTGAGAATCGATAAAGTTGTCTTTGTAGGTCATCCTCATCCTCTGCAATCAGGGGCTGCATCATCCGCATAGCACACTATACTGATTTTACTGTGGCCGAGTCTGTATCCTAGTTGTAGCGATTCCACATCTTATCTTATTTCATCCATTAGCATATTGAATAGAAATAGAACGAGGCTGTCTCCCTGCCTGATTCCTCCTGGTGTTGGTATGTTGGCCGTAGTGGTGCCGTTTGTTTTAATTTTTATCGTGTTGTTATTGTTCATTTGTTTTATGACTTCAACAATGTTTGCCGGTATTTTTTTTGCTTAACTTTCTTTATTATATCGCTAAGTCTGACTCTGACAAATGCTTTCGTTAGGTCTACGAAGCAAATATATGCAGGTTTGTTATATTCTATCGATTTCTCTTTCACTTGTTTCATAACAAATATTGCGTCCGTTGTCGACCTGTCTTTTCTGAATCCTTGCTGTTCTACTCTGTTCTTTACAAGGGCGGATCCAGGACCGATTTTCGGGAGGGGCCATGAATTTTTTTTGGGGAGAGGTACTGGAAGTATGGGGGGTAATTTTTAAGAATTATTGTTAGAATGGTGAGTTTTAAGGCACATTTCACACACTTTTACCGTGTGTAAGAAGTGCCTTAAAATTCACTATTCGTGCCGTAGTACCGATTCCTACACATTTCTTCGGATCCAAGTGCAGTTCTTTCGACAAGTTTAATATTATTTTTCCCAATGCTTCTCCTGTCAGGCATTGTTCTTTCCCTCTTTCTTGATTTTCACTAATTATTTTAAGGTTCTCATAAGCGCCACTGAACTTGACAAAGTCTTCACGGATGTTATTATTGTGTATGTATCTCAAATTTAGAGAAAGCTGTTCCACGTACGATCCGTCGGTCGTTTCGTCTAATATCACAGAGTAATAATTTGCACTTTGAACATGATTCATTATTTGTTTAATTATTTCTTCACCACAACATGTTATTAATTGATTTTGACTGGTGCTACCTATGTATGTTGCTCAGGAAGATGCTGTGGATAGGTGTTATTTAAGAGTCTTATCTCCAGATGCAATTTTAAACTTTAACAATTCCCCTCATTGCTAGATCCAGCATCTTTGTCCAGAAGTAGATGGCCATCATCACGATGGTCTCTTAGCCAAGCCGCACACCAAAGAAACATGAAACGAAAAACATGCAACATGAAACGAAAAACATGTTTCATGAAACTAAAACACTGCTAAACAAATCTCAAAGTCCGCCTACCAATGAAACGAGTGTGATTCATGCTCATGACAAATTTTTATTTTCGGAGAGTCTCATAAATGGCCGGACGTATATTTGTTTAGCAGTGGTTTATTTCCATGAAACGTAATTTACGTTTCATGTTTCTTTGATGTGCGGCCTGCCTTAGAGGAATATTTTGTCGACCTAAGATAAGAATACTATAGACCCTACTATTGGTCGTAGTCTTTCTTTTTTTTTGGTATCTGTTTAGACCTCTGAGAGTCTATCCGGTTAATGACTGACTTTCGAGGGTTGCGATAACTTTGTAGAAAATCCAGCTCAAGCTGAACGCAGTCCTTGTGGTATGATGTTTTTCATGGGTTTGTATGGCTCCGTCTTTGCTCATGAGTTTGGTGAAAGATGTTAAAGGTTTCATGACAAGGCTTTGGGCTGTCATCCCTTTATTGTGACCATATTTTTCAATAAAAAAATAAAACGCAATACTTGTAAAACAATTCCTTTTGGCTGTGCGAAAATACTAACCAACTCCTTTGTTCTAAGTGCTAGTGACCCAAGTAACAGTTCATTTCTTTTTTTATTCTTTGTGTGTATAGAATATGGAAATTGATACGATTTTGATGACTGTCAAGGTCGTTCTAACAATTGGTACTTTGTAAAATTATCAACATTTTAATTTATAAAACATCCAATGCCATTCTTGAAGCTTCTGTTACTGTCTTTGTTCAATTCTAGTCCAGAAAACATATGTATCCCCTGTTTTGTACATGTGTTTGCAATTAAAAACATTTGAACTGCAAATATTTAAACTTATATATTTTTTAAATTCTCGGAGGGGGCCATGGCCCCCTCCCTGGATCCGCCCTTGGTTCTTTATCTGTGATTACAATTTATCCTTGAGTATGCTTGTGAATAACTTCATTGTCGTATTTAAGAGAGTTATTCCTCTGTAGTTGTCCGGGCATGATCTATATCCTTTCTTAAAAATCGGCATTGCGATACTGGTGTGCCAATCTTGTGGTATTTCTGCTCTGTCCGAGCAATTGTCTGCAATTAGTGAGTTTCTGACCGAGCCGTATTTCAGCAGTTCGTTCGGTATTATATCAGTATCTGGCGATGAGTTAGGTGATCTAATTAATTATAATAGTGGTGCTGTTTTTGGTTGTTTTTACGTTTTGTGTACCACCTCAAATAACAATACGTGCCACCAGTGGTACATGTACCACATATTGAGAACCGCTTATTTAGAGTATTGTGATCGCCAACTAATTATACATCTTTAAGTATAAGTCGTTAATATACAAATACCCGTCAAGTAATACATAATTTTTTAAGTTCAATGTATAATAATCACAGAAGAACGTTTTTTCTGTCACTTGTATGTCACAAATTTTTTCTACGACCGTTTAATAACATGCTCATTATTCGCTATTTTTTCATAGATAATAGCACCCATTACTGTACCCGTGAGTAATAATTCATTACTCACGGGCTGAAGTCACTCATGGGTCATTACTCACGGGCTGAAGTTAGATTCAAGTGGAGTATGCCACTTTTAATATTAATCGTATATAAACTGCCAATAAAATTACTTAAACTTGTTTATTTAATACAATAATTATTGTAATTTATACCAATAATTAACTTCGAAAAATTTTTAAAGGAATTTTAACTGTAACAATGTCAGTATATTTTTTACGTTTACATCTTGTTTACTAAAAATTTTGACGTTTATCATTTAATTTAGTGACAGTGATATTAGCGCATTTTGTTTATGGTAATTGGAATTTATAACTAATATTGTGTTTGTTTTTCAAGTTATATTGTGTTAAATATGTTATATGTATAGTTATATTATATTAGTTAAATGTAAATATACATAATAACTATATATGAAATACGTCCATAGACAAGGCGGAAACGGCGGGTTGGTTGGGAAAAATATTCCCATGAGATATTTTTGCATAATCACATTCGTGAGACATCCCAGAATAAGGTTCAAGAAGTCGCCCACGTGAAAAGTGGGCCAATTTTTTTTTAACAATTTTTTTTAATCAAATTGCAAAAATTAATATTTTTGGCCCGGACTAATTTTTTTTTAGGTTTTTTGGACCATTCTGGACAAAAAAGGTCTCTCATAGTTTTTCTCTAAAGTTGATCTTTTTCGAGTTATAAGCAATTTAAAATTTGAAAAACGCGAAAATGGCCATTTTTAAGACTTAATAACTCGGTTAAATATTATTATTATGAAAGTCAAAAGTGACTAAATCAAAGCTTAAAGTCGCCGCTACATGATCCTGAAGAAATCTGTGTCATTAATTCGCTACTAAGCTGTTATTTTTAATTAATAACATTGAGCGGTTAGATCGTATTGACTCCGCTGTAAATGTGAGTGCGAGTAAGATGCACAACTGAACTGCTGGAATGGCTTCTCTCTCGCACTCAGAATTTACAGCGGCCGCACACGTGCATGGCGCTTATTACTATTACAGTGGAACCCCGATAAGTCGGCCCCCGATAACCCGGAACTCCGGCTAACCCGGACCGATTTTTATCAGACAAACATTTCAACAATAAAAATGTATTGCTGTTACAAAATCTAGTGAACCTAATTCATTCATTTGGTGACGTCAATATACGAACGAAACGATTGATGAATCCGACATTACTGAAAATATCAGGGTGCAGATGGGACCCTGTCGCGCAATTCGCTGCAAATAAAATAGTCGTATGTTTTTGGCTTCATTTTATTTCGGTTATACATACGCATTTTCAAGGTTCACGAGGTTTTGTACCAACTCTATGTAATATAATATTTGAGAGATAATGGAACCGGATTGAACTACATATACCATAGTAAAAATTACTCATGGCACACCACATTCATTGTCGAAAACAACAGGCACCTGTATTATCCTTTATTTGAAACTGTCTTAGTTGAAACATTGTTTAGAAAAGACTATTAAAATTATTTTTTTAACAATGGTCTTAGTCATCACTGTTATTAAATAACATAACATCAGAGACGGTATTGTGTGTAGTAAAGTCGTGTTTTGTAATCGTTCGTAAATTTATTCAGATTTTGTGTTTGCGTGTCTTTTGTCTATAAGGGCAACAAAACGTAAAAATGTTGTAGTGACAATGGAAAAGAAACTAGAAGCATTAAGTAGAATTGATAAAGGTGAATCTTGCAGCATTATATTATGGTGTCGGTACATCTACAGTATCGGATTGGAAGAAAAATAGAACTAAAATCGAAGAATTTTTTTTTCAAAATGATAACAAAAGACAGTTTGGACAATCGGTGCAAAGCTAATAAAGCTAAGAATGAGACTTTTGACGACGCTTTGTATGTGTGGTTTTGTGTGGAATGCGAACGTGGTTTACCAGTGTCTGTGTGACAATTATAACGGAGTTTATCTGTAAGCATGCCATATTTTATTAATTTTTACCATTTTCTCCGGCTAACCCGGATTTTCGATAACCCGGATCGGCCGCGGTCCCAATTAATCCGAGTTAATGGGGTTCCACTGTACTTAAAAATAACAGCTTAGTAATAAAATAATGACAAAAATTTCTTCAGGATCTTGTAGGGGGGGCTTTAAACTTTGATTTAGTCATATATTGACTTTCATAATAATAACTTTTAAGCGAGTAATTAAGCCTTGAAAATCGCCATTTTTCGTTTTTTTCAATTTTAAATTGCTTATAAGTCGAAAACGATCAACTTTAGAGAAAAATTATAAGAGACCTTTTTTGTCCAGAATGGTCCAAAAAATTAAAGAAAAAATTGTTCGAGTCAAAAATATTGATTCTTACAATTTGATTAAAAAAAATTGTTAAAAAAAAATTGGCCCACTTTTCACGTGGGCGATTTCTTGAACCTTATTCTGGGATATCTCACGAATGTGAACATGCAAAAAAATCTCATGGGAATATTTTTCCCTTCGCACCCGCCGTTTTCGCCTTGTCTACCACCGACAACAGCCATTTCCTATTTATTAGATTCACTGAAAGTAGGTACAAATTTAAGCTTATAATTTTTCGGAAACGAATAGAACCTCTATTGACTATTTCTAGTAAAGAAAGTAATAAGAATTTAGTTATAGGAATAAATAAGAATTAAGTTAGTAGGCAACTAATAATTATTCAGCCACGTACTAGGGGTAAATAGCATTTAGGTATTTTTGTAAATTATTATAATTTAATTCTCGAGTAGTTGATAATTAAATTTTTTACTAATTAAAATAAAAAAAGGTCGTAGAAAAGTATAGTATTCCACTCGCATGTAATGGCTATTACTCACTCTGATGAATTACGACACTCGCCTACGGCTCGTGTCGCAAACTTCATCATCGTGAGTAATAGCCATCATTACATGCTCGTTGAATAATATACTATTTTTGTGTGGGCCCAAGACGCAAGACCTATAACGGGTTTCACAGAAATCGCGTATTATGTTATTACTCACCAGATGTTTCCCACGGAACTGAATATATAAACATACTTTCATCTCCGAAATTCAATTCCACAGCTCTTCGATACCAGTCCTCATCAATAGCTCGATTATTCCTCTTCTCAAAACTATCTTCATCTTCTTCCCTTATATTATTGATGTCCTCAAAGTTTCTCCATCTGGTCAATCCCGAATAGGTGGCTAAAAACACTTTGTGAACTTGATAATCTATGACGAATTGTTCTTCTACGGGGTCAGACCCGCCATATTCGTCAAACCATTTTGTGGCTTCCATATCGTATAGGAGTGAAGTCAGAAGGGATGCTAAAAATGACTTTTTAATAGATATGAATAGGTAGATTTCAAGATATGCTATTAGTCTGGGCTGATTATCGGAGAATAGGCCATTTTTGGGAAAAGTTATTTACCAGCAATTTTATTGCTGGAATCGAAGCTTATGATTATATATATTAATAATATAGGTATGCAAAGTCCGCAGATAGTGTGCTACTTTTTTTATAAACAAAATGGCGCCCGAAAATCGTGTTTTTTTCAATTATTGCTCTAAAACTCCGAAGATTTTAACTTTACAACAAAAATACTCAAATAAAAATTCACCGCAATTAAATTCTGCATAGAGATATGTTTTTTTCGATCTGCTCCGACGAAAATTCTCTTCGGAAAATCCGGGTTTTCCCAACAAAACCTTTAATTTTCAAATAAAGTTTTAGATAAATAATTATCTACCAATAATTACATAATTTGGTGACTTAAAAGCCTTCTTGGTTTGGATTATAGTTCCAGAAGCTGGCGAAAATTGAACGGATATTTTAGCAACAATTCAATTGTTAATTAATAATTTACGGTCGCAATAATAACCAAAATAATTATGATACACTGATCAAGTTTTGAAATCTTATAAAAATGAGATGCCTATTTAACATTTTGTCGACAAAATATAAATTTTTTATTTTTTTTGCATAATCTTTAAATGTTTTAAAAAATAGTTATAAACAAATTAACGTTTATCAGAAAGTTTTTATTATACTCTAATTTTAGAAAATAGTTAAAATGCGTATTTCAAATATCTTGAAAATGAATGTTTTAAAACTTTTTTACAACCATTTGCAAAAAAGTTATGAAACAGCAAAATAAACATACGATTACTGCGTTGTTTATAATTTTTTTAATTCTTTCAAAGCGTAAAAGTGAGTTTAAAGTACAAGCTAATTACTTACAAAAAATATTGATTATTAGTTTAATGGTTATATTTTAATTAAAGATTATAAATATTTTTTTTTTAATTTTCACGCGCGAAAATAGACTAATACAGTACCGTAGCTATGTATTATGTATTATACCCGTCCACATAAACAACTCGCGCGAGTTTAAAGCGTGTCAGTCGCTTCGAGTGAACATCTCCGGCTCTGTATCGAGCCTACTTTCGCGCTAAAAATTACAAAAAAAAGTATTTTTAATCTTTGTATAAAATAGAACTATTGAACTAATATTTGATATTCTTTGTGAGTAATTAGATTGTACCACAGACTCACTTTTAAGCTTTGAAACAATTAAAACAAATTATAAACAACGGAGATCGTATATTTACTTTGCTGTTTCATAACTTTTTTGCAAATGGTTGGAAAAATTTTTTGAAGCATTCATTTTCTAGACCCTTGAAATACGCATTTTAAGTATTTTTTAAAATTAGAATAATATTCTTATAATAAAAGTAAATAAAAGTAATAAAAATAAAATTCTTTCTGAGAAATGTTAATTTGTTTATAACTATTTTTTAAACATTTAAAGATTATGCAAAAAAATAAAAAAATTACATTTTGTCAACAAAATATTAAATAGGCATCACATCTTTATAATCTTTTTAAGTTTGATCAATGTCTCATGATTATTTTGGTCTTTATTGCGACTGTAAATTGTTAATTAACAATTGAATTGTTGCTAAAATATTCGTTTAATTTTCACCGGCTTCTGGAATTACAATCTATACCAAGAAAGCTTTGATGTCACTAAGTTATTTAATTATTGATTAATAATTACTTACCTAAAACTTTATTTGAAAATTAGAGTTTTTGTTGGGAAAACCCGCATTATCCGAGGGAAATTTTCGTCGGAGCAAATCGGGAAAAACATACCTCTATGCATAATTTAATTGCGGTGAATTTTTATTTGGGTGTTTTTGTCGTAATCTTTAGTTATAGAGCAATAATTGAAAAAATACGATTTGTCGGCGCCATTTTGTTTATGAAAAAAGTAGCACACTATCTGCGGACTTTGCATACCTATATTATTAATATATAGGATCTTATAATTCGATTCCAGCAATAAAATTGCTGGTAAATAACTTTTCCATGAATTTTGCTAATTAGCCCAGAGTATATCTAAAAATCATGTTTAAAGTTTTATCCATGTTTTATCTTTTTAAAGTGACAGCTCAACCATCCTTATGGAAAAATGGGCCCTGTCAAATTTAAAAAAAGTTCGATCAACTAAAGTTCGGGACCTAGGTCTTAAAAAGTATTACTCTGAAGCTAGAGCCCTCTGAAGTTATTGGATTCAAGTGCTCAGTGTACGTCAAGCACATTAATTCACAGAGAAGTGAAAATATTTATTAATGAAAGAACAGAGACAAATTTACTGATTTACTTTATGCATATTTGCGCTCTTAATATGAATCCGTGGTCAAAAATAGATACACCGTATTTTAGTCTTCTGAAAACTGCCGAAAGGTCCCCGGAAAACTAAAAAGTAATAGAAAATGTGCTGATAGAGCGCTATAAGAAGTATAATGTTTTCACGAATGCTGCAAACTTATCTAATACCAACATAGCTGTAGGTTTACCTTATCTTCAGAAAGCTACTGAAGCGCTTCAGAAAACTGATCAACAACCACGACGATAAGTGCTGCTAGAGCGGCATAAGACATCTTACGTTTTCACGCATATATAATGTATATACCTGACCTCAGCGCAAGGCAACAGCATCATTTGATTTTTCACGATCTACACATGGATTTCGTCTTTATTAAGAAGGGTGCATTAACAGCACACAGATACTTAACGGAGATCATACAACACCATGAGATGCCATACTGTTTATTGGCAATGGGTTTCTGCTACCTAATGCAAGATAATGCGAGACCACACACGGCAAGGATTGTAACAGGGTAACTTGAAGATGTTGGTGTTTCAAAAATAGACTGGCCTGCTCAAAGTCTAGACCTTAATTTTATTGAGCATATGGAGCCTTCTCAAGCATATGGAGCCTGTGGAGTTAACAGAGACAGTAACAGCAATGGTTACCAGGATAACAAACGAGAAAGTGGCTCAAGCGCTTCAAAAAATAAAGAAAGGAAAAGCAGTCGGACCAGATGATATTCGTGGGGAAGTATGGAGAGCATTGGGAGAGACAGGAATAAGTTGGCTAGCAGGTCTCTTTAATAGAATTATAGAAGTTGCACAAATGCCAGACGAATGGAGAAGCAGTATATTAATACCTGTCTACAAAAACAAGGGAGACATACAACAATGCAAAAATTACAGGACTATTAAACTACTTAGTCACACCATGAAAATATGGGAGAGAGTAATTGATAGACGGATACGTGAAGAAACCGAAATATCCGATAATCAATTTGGATTTATGCAGGGCAGATCAACAACAGATGCAATTTTCATTGTAAGGCAACTGATGGAAAAATACAGGAATAAAGAGACCAACGCTCATATGGTATTCATTGATTTTGAGAAAGCATATGATAGAGTTCCTCGAGAGATTCTTTGGTGGGCACTCAATAAGAAAGGAGTCCCTGGCGAATATGTAAAGATTGTGAGAGATATGTATGAGGGAGTAACGACTAGTGTTAGGACAGGTGTGGGAGAGACTGATAAATTTCAGGTGACAGTAGGATTGCACCAAGGCTCGGTGCTTAGTCCTTATTTATTCTCATTAGTTTTGGACCAGATAACAGCGAAACTACAGGGTAGTATTACATGGTGCCTAATGTATGCTCATGATGTAGTGTTAAGCAGAAAGAAGACCTGGGTGGAGACGATAAGGCAGGACATGTTGGTAAAGGGGATTAACATTGCTATGACCCAAGATAGAGTTGTGTGGAGAAATGCAATTAGGGAAGCCAACCCCGCATAGGGATAAGGCAAAGAGAATGATGATGATGATGGAGCCTTCTCAAAAGTCGTGTGAGATGTCGTATATCTGCTCCAACAACATATACAACAAGAGCTTCGAGTGGCTCTGATTAAGGAATGGACCAGTTTACCAAAAGTGACGTCCAAAACGTAATAAGTTCGAAAGCAAATCGAATGATGAATGTCATCCAAAACCATAGTCGTGACATACAGTTTAAACGGGTAATATTTACATTT
Source organism: Diabrotica virgifera virgifera (assembly GCF_917563875.1). NCBI lineage: Eukaryota > Metazoa > Arthropoda > Insecta > Coleoptera > Chrysomelidae > Diabrotica > Diabrotica virgifera. Next base: position 22,169,885 of record NC_065445.1, on the reverse strand, counting down.
TCTTGAATTATGTACTAAAAACTATGCATACTATTGTAAAACCTAAAAACTTCTACTTACAGTTTTCATTCAAGCTGAATGCGGACCTTACTTTATCTTCTGGGGTATCACCTACACATTTTTTACAATAGATCCTAAAATACATTCAAAATACTAAGTTCAGAATTGCACATACATACATATACAATTATGCGTTACCAATCTGGATGTACTTTCCAATAGGACGAAGCTAAAGAAGAAGCACTGCTTTTGACACTGGGACGCTCTAACAATGTTTTGTTAACAATGTCAAATCCGTATTTATGCGGCAGTACAACGCAGAGTGTGAAAGGTCCAATTGCAGCAAAATAGTAGTGTCTATGAGCAAACATCAACCGTTTCTGTGAAAAAAGAAAAAACACAAATAATGGAAAATATTAAGATGCAATAAAGAATTTAATAGAGTTTATGAATATTTAATAACATTGATTAGATGGGAAAATTAAAAAATACGAGCGGAAACTTTTATATTACAACTTTATTTTATCTAGATCATATATACAGGGTGTCCAGAAACTCTACCGACAAACGAAGACAGGAGATTCTTCAGATAATTTTAAGATAATTTAACCCAATTCACTTAGTCCGAAAATGCTTCCTAAGGGAGCTAGAGTTCTTTGAAGATGGCGTCTTGTAATTAGTTTTTCTTAAATACCTCCAGAACGCTTCTATTTAGAAAAACAAAAATTGGTACGCGTATTTATCTACAAGATATTAAACTTATCCATCCATTGCAAATTTCTAGTACCGATCATAGGCGTCCGTTTTGGGTAGGGCAACCGTTATTTTATCGCATAACTTTTTTATCTTTAACTTTTATGCATTCCTGACACTGTCAGGATACATACTCTTGTTTTAAATCGGTAGGACACACCGTTTTCTAGAAAAATCGATTTGAAAATTTTTCGCTTTTTAAATAAAAAAAAAAATTCAAAAAAAAACTGTTTAGAAAGACGAAAACTGGTACATTTATTTATATTCCAGAGATAAATCGATTTCATTAACTGCGAATTTCTAGTACTGGTCATAGGCGTCCGTTTTGGGTAGGTCAACAGTTATTTTATAGCATACCTTTTTTGTCTTGAATTTTTGAGCAGTTTTGACACTAGATTAATAAATTATGAGGTATTCGAGTACTAAAAGTTACTCTTACTTTATGTTGGTAAAATACTTCGTTTTTTGTTGAAAAGTTCTTTCAATTTTTTTTCAAATTCCAAAAACGAAAAACTTTAAAATCGATTTTTCTAGAAAACAGTGTGTCCTACCACTTAAAGCAAGAGTACCTTTTAGTACTAGAATACCTCACAATTTATTAATCCGGTGTCAAGAATGCATAAAAGTTAAGGACAAAAAAGTTATGTGATAAAATACCCGTTGCTCTACCCAAAACGGACGCCTATGACCGGTACTAGAAATTTGCCATAGATGGAATCGATTCATCTCTGAAAAGTAAATAAGCATACCAATTTTCGTTTATCTAAATAGAAGCGTTCTGGAGGTATTTAAGAAAAACTAATTTCATGGCGCCATCTTCAAAGAGCTCTAGCTCCCTTAAGAAGCATTTTCGGACTAGGTGAATTGGGTTAAATTTTCTTAAAATTATCTGAGGAATCTCCTGTCTTCGTTTGTAGGTAGAGTTTCTGGACACCCTGTATATTGTAACGTTATAAATGTCATGCGTCACATCTTTTTGAATTTTATTTGAATAATTATTTTATACCAATTTCGGTTGATTTTATTAATTTTGTTAACTTTCTGTTATGTTTTACTATTTTTCTTCTAAAAATAGTTGGCTCTCAATTCTTTTATTAACTAAATATTCTGTTTGATTTTTCAATTAATAAGGTTCTTGAACTGCTAAGAACTGCTATGAAAACATACCATCGGGTTCTATTTTGCGATAAGGTCTTCACCTCATTCCAAGACTTTCCTTGACCTCTCATCTCGTCTATGATGGATCTTCTCTAAGTTTGTGCTGGGCTATCTCTATTTCTTTTTCCTTGGGGATTTGGAACAGACCATTTCCTTGGAACAGACACGACATTTGACTGGAATATTCGGATCTTTGTACTTGTAGTATACTCGTCACACCTCCAGTGCGCTTATTCTTGAATCGAGAGAAAATTTTACTCCCCACTACGCTAACTCACTTTTCTACTCCTTCATAATTTCTCTCGATTTTAAAAAGCTGTATTCTTGAATCGAGGGAGTAGAAAGGAATGAGAGAAACTGCGAACAGTGTTGCCGGATTGTTGTTGAAAATTTGAACCAATCACAAAAGTTAAATATTGGCAAATGACATGATACCGTCAACTGTCACTGTCAACCTGATCATTTGTTTTTGTTTACATTACATGATTTTTCCATTTTTCGACTTCGACAAACAAAAAAGAAACAGTTTTTCTGTAGAGTATCTGAGTACTTTCCTAAATAGATCTCTTGGCTAGTTTAGTTGTTTTGATTGTGGCTTTCAATTTCTTTGCATATACATGCTGTGATAGTAGTATTATTGTTTACCTGTTTTATTTCTTTGTTGAAGTTTCTTAAACTCAACATTAAACTGTGTTTAAGCTTAAGCCAGCCTTTATTTCCTCTTTCTGTATGTACACGACGTTGACAAAGATTTTTCGTGTTCTCACTAAAGTTACATGTTTTGTTTGTTATTCAGTGTCTCTATTGGTTGTTTTTTTAAATATATATAAAACTATACCTACCTAACTTTGTAGAATAAATAAGTAAATAAGTAACCAACAAATTAAATTCATATTTTTTTAATCTATTTTATTTAAATTCATTTTGTTATACAGCAGGATAAAATAATACAAAAGATGATTTTAATAGCACAAAAAATATGATTATAACTTGGCCACATGAAATACTATGCACTATGTTAAAACAAAAAAATGAGAGATCATACACTTTTTATGTATAAAAAAGAATTTTATGAGGGCTGGAATATCTGTACACCCACTTACATATTGTCGCCTCAAAGCAACAGTAGGATGTCATATCCTACTGTTGCATGATTGCACCGTATATGCGTATATACACACACATCACATCGGTCCAATATCACTTAACTGGTTGATCGGTGCACTAGTGCAACAGTAGGATATGACATATCCTACTGTTGCTTTGAGGCGACGATATTTATTTATCGATAATAAAATTATACGTTGATTATAACTGATCAGCATATGTATGAGAAGTCTGATATCAATATGTGCTCGCTATCCTCTTGTTCTCCAGTCAACATTTATACTTTGGAATTTCTTCTCAAAAAATGATTTTTTTGTATAAAATTGTGTAGGGGGCTAATTTTTCTACTTTAACAATATGCACACCATTCCATTTCATTGTTTCCCCGCTGTTATTTTTGGTGTAGTTAAGCTGTGTTTTTAACTAAAGCTTTAATATCCATGAAATCTCGAAATTCAATAGTAATATAGGGTTTTCCAGTTTTATTTGCCAAATTTAATATAGGTGTTAGTTGTGAAGGCACATACAGTGGTCCTACTTTCAGAGCATTTTATGTTTCACATTCTATAAGAGCGTGCATTGTATCGCCCTAGTTTTGGATGTGTCCTACCACAAAGGACTTACGAGTAATGCTTTAATATGTGTATTTAAGACAATGTATGATTAAAAAGCCCATATAAATTTATTTTTATTTTGACCAGTGCAATTATCTGAGTAAAATATGACGTTTTTGAGCCCAATGCCGAAAGGTACAAATGAGCTTAACTGAATAAATAAAATAAAATCAAATATGACATTTTACTATAACATGATCGCTCAAATATTTTAACAAACAACCACCTATTTTGTTAACACCCCTACAATCTACCCGTCGTGCCATAAAAAACAATATCCTTGTTTATTATGTACATCGTAAATTGTGTAATTATTGTAACAGGCAAGCCCTCTTTTATAAAAAAAGTCACTTCTGTCTTCGTTTGGAACAACCTGAACTGCTAACAAGTCAAAACAACATACATACTACAGCTTTGAGTATTGAAGTTGAAAAATATTTCCATGTAAATGCTCTTTAATATACTGACAATTATTTTCTGTGCACTGCTGTAGATACAACCGATACATTTCAGATAAGTTCAACCCCCCTGTAAATATATTCCCTGTGTGCGAGCTCAGCAGTAATGAGATTCCATTACAGGAAAAATATATAAATATATGCCTTCTTGCGAAAATTTTTCTTTCATCATCTGTCCTTGGAGATTCAGTCTTTGAATTTTTTTAACATTCAAAGCTAAATCTGAAGAGTAAAATTTAGAAATCTAACTGTTTGCAACTGAGAAAATAAAACACTTAGGAAAAAAATCAGTTACAAAATGAAATAACTCGAATTGTTACACTAATGGAACTAAAACAATTACCATTTTATGACAAACTATATGTGTGACATCTTCACTGAACGTTATCGAGTTGTTACCATTTGTAATTCGTAAATATTGGTTATTGAAGCACTTCCCAATATCCCAATATGTATTTACTTCGAAGTCACTATAATTCAGACTTGTTGGAATAGCTTTGTATGGATATCTAATAGACATTATTCTATAGATATGGAGATAGATAGAAATTTATCCATAAATCTGTATATTTATAGAAGTTACATTATAACATCTACATGTGGATTGAAGTGTAAACTTCAATCAGTGGACTTTCAGTGTAAAACAACAAAATCTGACATTGGGAACTCTCAATAAAAAACCTCTCTAAATTGTAATTAAAAACCAGAGTTCGATACAATTGGATCAGCTAAAATATGTCAGATAGAAAAGATTATATTATTATGTGACAGAGAGATGCATAGAAACTATCACAAAAACAGCTATGAATATGATGAAACGTAACAATTTGGAAAAATTTAACCATAACTATGCAAACAAATTAAAAGCTGGTAAGAGCTCTAATTTTTCCCATAGCCACATAATATTAGGTATTCGAAACATGGATATTGAAGAAAGCAGATATAGAAATAAAATAAACGGTTTTGAAACTTCTCTCCGCTTTTTTAAGGTTATGTATTGTTATTTTCGCTCCCATTTTCAATTTCTCTTACATACTACCAGTAGAAATTATTACTCCCTTGGGGAGTGACATTTCTCTCAAAGATTAAGAGAATTTTTTTCAAGAATACAGCATTTTCGGTTTTAGGGAGCCACGCCTACTTTTACGTCACTTTCTCTTACCATTTCTACTCCCTGAAATTCAAGAATACGGACCCAGTCAGGGTTGAGCATACTGAATGCTTGTTGAGCTTTTCGTATCATCATACGAATATCGTTCTCTGTATCTACGTTTTCTGTTATGGCACTTCCAAGATGCATACATTTTTCCACGTTTTCAATCTGCGTGTTGTCGATAGTAAATAATATGTTGTTCCTTGAATTTATTCTCAACATACCTTAATCACAGTCATACATTAATTTTCTATGGTGTCTACGCCACACTCCAAGCGATCAAATATATTTGTCAGCTGGCAACTCTTCAACTTCTCTCATGTCAGCTTTACTTTTATAAATGAAAGTGGCAATGCTATTTTCTGCATCTTGTATCTATGTAATATGATGTTTCTCTCCAAAATTCATTTTATTTCGTCAATACTTCTTGGGATGAGCGGTGCTTTATTTTGTACTTGTACAAAACTTATTATGAAGATGTAGCGTAGTATTTGCCCTTGGTATGGGTTTGGCCAGCAGGAATATACTTATTTACCCATCAGTATTTTATTGGTTGTTAAATAGCGACAGTTGTTTAACATGGATGGTACTCAGCTGATGACGGCACTGATCATATATTACTCTAGGTGGCAGGCAACCCCAAACCTCTCACTGAACCCCAAACTGAATCTCTCGCAATCTAACTAATAGGCAATAATCCCCGTATATTATTCCCCTTGTATCTATTTATTAGATCGATATGTTTGTATACAATTTACTTACATTTCTATGTCAAGTTTGTACATGTATGATATAATAATATGTTTACTCACAATCGGTTAGTAATTTATTGATTTCTAACCTTTGAAGTAATCAGGAAGCCACTTATTACTTACTTTACTTTCCCAGCTAGCCGGGAAAGTACTTTCCCGGCTAGCATCTGTCAAAGTACATTCAAATTCACTATCAGACATTTTTGTAAAATAAACACAATTTGATTATATGTACAATTAATGGTGTCGTGATCGCCTAAATGTCAGATTCAACAAACTTGTTTTGTTACCTAGCAACGATCTCACAGGTTACTTAAAATAATTCATCTTAACACATAATGAAAATGGATACAGATATTTGAAACGAAATTATTATTGGTAGATTGTGAGTATTAGAAATCCATAAACTACTAACCGATTGTGAGTAAAATAGTATACAAACCTCGCGGGAACTCATTCTAGCCTCGCGTCTGTAGTTTAACTCGGTGCTTCGCACCTCGGTAAACTACCTTGCCGCTCGGCTGAAATAGAGTACTTTCCCGCTAGGTATGTAATATACTATTACTGCTTACTTCGCAGAAGTCACCGTGTCATCAAAATGCATGCCCCATATTCGTGGTATACATTGATGGTTTGTTTCTTATTTAACATTCTATATAAACAATATCGTAATTAAATATTTTGTATTTTAAAATGATTTTTGGATTATCTGAATATTGAGTTAAAATATTGTACCGTATGCAATTGACTTGACGTTGCTCATTGCGCATGTGCCACCTTTGATACACGTCATTTCGCTATTCTTTCGGTTAAAATTCTATATCATAATGAAAACCTGTATCATAATGAAGCTCATTATGATACAGGTATTGAAATTGAAATTTATATACTAGAGTAATGAGAGTAGAAAAAAGAATTAATAGATTGCAACTTATTTGTTTACTTACATTGTCATTCAAAGCATATTTGACTTTTAGGGTTACGTTGACACTGCTTTCCTGGTTAACTAGTTTTTTTCGAAACTAAAAATCACAATAAACATATTAGTTTTTTTATTGGTACCCCATTTTGCTTATTTAAAGTACGCCTCAGCCTGTTTAAACTCAACTTTCAAAAACGAGTGTGTTTTAAAGTTACTATGGCAACATCAACAGTTTTAAATATTGATCTGGCCTGACAGGAGTAGGTACATGCCTTGTACCTAGAGGGATAAACTAAACAGACAGATTCACACCACAAACCATACATACTCATAGACGTTTCACGTAAATTGTCAAGGTCAAGACAGCAAATTAGTTACCATTCCAATCCAGAGATGTCGCTGGCAGTCAATTCTTTTGTCATATTTAACCACTGACAGTTGACAATTAAATTAATTTGTTATTTACTTTTTATTTTACAGTTTGTGGCTTAAATATTTTATTATAGTGGTGTTACGTTTTTAATTAGATTTAATCACAATTTTAATCAATTGTATTAACCTCCTCTCCGTTTTTGTGAGTAGAATTTTTAGTTTACATTGATCATCCCGTGTTGTGTTTCTCCACATTTAAAAAACAATATAATAGATCCTGAAATAGTGTGACAAGTGTGTCATCAACATTTCGGGCTTATATATTTTTGGAAGTTTGTAAAAGATTATAAGGTATTTATCTAAACAATCATCCTACAAGATTCTTTCCAAAATTTTCATTCAACTCAATATTACACATCAGTGCTTTCACGTGACACATGGCAGTAGTGTGTATAGCATTTTGAAAACAAATTGGAACATAATTTGAAGTTTTCAGTAAAACATTGAATTGTCTTTCTGTTGTTTTAATTTCCTGCGAAATTTCATCAAAAATCCCGCAAAATTTATAATTTGCAATTCCTACATAACTAAAATTTGTCAATTTAGTTCCCATTCCAATCAAGAGATGGCGTTAATTCGATCCGAAAGATTAACATGGTCGTGAAACGTCTATGAGTATGTATGGTTTGTGATTCACACCCAAGAAAGTCGCTAGAAATATCACCAAATACCTACATCTTCTTTTTTGGTTGATCATATCGGCCTTTGACGGTAATCCATACATATTATATTATACTAATACGTCGCTAAAGAGTTCTAAAAACAACTGTTTTTTATATAAAAAGGGACTAAAAATTTAAAAATTAAAGAAATAACGCAGAAAATACAAAAAATCGCTGATAGAACTTAATTAACCTATGAAATGCCAAAGTGTCAAAATTTTATAAATGTCATTAGTGTCAAAATGTGATAACAGTGGAGTAAACTTGCCTGAGTTTGGACCAATTACAAACAAGCTTTACGGCGCGGGAAATTTGAATTACTCCTCTTGGTTTAAAACCAGACTATAGTCTTATTTGAGAGATTGTAAATTAATTTTTGTTTTTCTCATGGAAGTGGTTTTTCTCATTTCAATAGCAACGAAAATTATACAGATATACATCACAAATTCAACCATTTTATAGGTTTTATTTCAATTTTTTGTAGTAATAATACATGATTTTAAAGTGTACAAAAAAAATAGCGTAAAGTATTATACTTTAATATCTTATTTTAACCAAGTCAAATTTTTTTATGAAATACACTCACCGGCACAAAATTCCGCCACCCCAAAATTTTTGATTAAGTTTGATAATTTATAACTTTATCATTTGTACTCCGATTTGCAAGATTTTTGCACCAGTTTGTAGGTACATGTATTGATATAGTTTGGTATTATTCCGATAACACAAAAATTTTGCTTGCATTGCATTATACGGGGGTGAATGGAAGTGTTGTATTTCCTCCTAATTTTAAAACATTCTGTGCAAAAATAGAAGGGCTGGTTTTGTCTCATAGTCCTGTCATATTATCCCGGAGGCATTACTAAAATTTTGTTTTGTGAATTATCCGAATATCTCTTTTCTTGTAAGAGCTGTACCATATTTTGTAAATAAAACACTGATCGACTCATAAAATAGAGGTTGGATTGATAAGATTAGAATGGCCCGCATGCAGCCCAGTTCTCAATCCTATTGAGTATTTATGGGATGAATTTAAAAAAGCTATTCGCCGTCATCCTAGGCGTCCAGAAAATTTGGTACAGTTATGGTCCTGGTAGAGGAATATCGGGCTATTCCATGGGCAAGGATAACACATCTTTATTCGATGCCAAACAGATTGCGAGCAGTCGTTGCTGCAAGAGGTGGACATACCCGCTATTGAATTGTTTGGTTTTGTTGTTAATTTTGTTTTGTTTTGTTAATTTTAGTGAGTTTGATATTTTTAATTAAAAAAACCTTCATAGCAGTGTTTTTATTTACAGCTCTTACAAGAAAAGAGATATTTGGATAATTCAAAAAAGAAAACCGTAGTCCAGGATAATACAAAAGAAGTATGAAACAAAATCAGCCCTTAAAATTTTTCAGAGAATTTTTTAAAATTACGAGAAAATACAACGCTTCCATTCACCCCCGTATAATGCCATCTAAGCAAAAAATTTTTGTTACCGGAATAATAAAAAACGACACCAATACACGTACCTACAAACTGATGCAAGAATCTTGAAAATTGGAGTACAAATAATAAAGTTATAGATTGTCAAACTTAATCAAAATTTTTGGGTGGCGGAAATTTGTGCCGGTGAGTGTAGATAGCGGCATCGGATGATATCAACAAGAGTGAAAGAAATGGGGAATGGGAAGGAAGGGGAAAAATATTTAAGTAGAACAGAATAATAGAAATACCTATTTCCCAACTCCAACAAAATTTAGCGAAAGAAAGGAAAACATTGAATCGATTTATACATAATCTAACATAATCTAACAACAAAACAAATTATATTGAATTGGAAATAACAAAAAGAAGGAAAACACAAGCTCTTAAAATAATTAGATAATTTACAGAAGAAAAAGTAAGTACAATAAACTAACCAACAACTAATAAAAATACACACTCAAAGACTACTTAAATACCACGTTATTCACAGACTAATATTGCGCATAGACGCCATCCCCCACAGGCACTTTTAGAATCTGTGCACTGTAGTGAGGTGCAATTTCTAGACCTCCCCGTGTCTTCTTTTATTTATCATTCGCTTGGTTTGCAAGTATATAATAGAAACCACGAATAGGCGTAACCATAAAACTTGTAATGATTATTTATAGAAACAGCTCACCTTAACTACTGAGTCTCCAAACATTCTGGGCTCCTTATCATCATTTAGAATCTCTACTTCTAAGATGTCTACTCGATTGAACGTAGGTTTTAAAATATACTGAAACTAAAATAATAACGGTACAGTGGAACCCCGATAAGTCGGCCCCCGATAACCCGGAACTCCGGCTAACCCGGACCGATTTTTATCAGACAAACATTTCAGCAATAAAAAAGTATGTAATGTAATATTTGAGAGATAATGGGTATTTGTGTAATTTGAACAACATATACCATAGTAAAAATAATGACTCATGGCACACCACATTCATTGTCGTGTTATCGAAAACAACAGGCACCTCTAGTATCCTTTATTTATTTGAAACTGCCTTAGCATTGTTTAGAAGAAACTAAAAGACTATTAAAATTATTTTTTTAACAATAGTCTTAGTCATCACTGTTATTAAATAACATAACATCAGAGACGGTATTGTGTGTAGTAAAGTCGTATTGTTCGCTTCCGTTCGTAAATCTATTCAGATTTTGTGTTTGCGTGTTTTTTGTCTACGTAAGAGCAGCAAAACGTAAAAATGTTGTAGTGACAAAAATGGGAAATAAAATAGAAGCATTAAGTAGAATTGATAGAGCGAATATTGCAGCATCATGTGGTGTCGGTACATCTACAGTATCGGATTGGAAGAAAAATAGAACTAAAATCGAAAAATTTTGTTTCAAAATAATAACAAAAGACAGTTTGGACAATCGGTGCAAAGCTAATAAAGCTAAAAATGACTCTCGACGACGCTTTGTATGTGTGGTTTTGTGCTTAAAGCGAACGTGGTTTACCAGTGTCTGTGTGACAATTATAACGGAGTTTATCTGTAAGCATACCATGTTATATTAATTTTTACCATTTTCTCCGGCTAACCCGGATTTTTGGTAAGCCGGATCGGCCGCGGTCCCGATTAATCCGAGTTAACGGGGTTCCACTGTATTTGTAAATTATCCCAAATTCAGAAAATTTATTAAAAAATCCTTTAAAAAAGGCATATTTATTAAAAAGTACCTTTCGGTGTACATCACAGAATGTTTTCGGAATAGCAATTCCATCATCAGTGCTGTTTACAAGGTACACATGGTTGAGCCGCTAAAAATATCCGGATAAAAACCCTTTGAATGGTGTAAAGTTATTATAATGTTACAGGGTTTTAGATAAAATCATGTGATGTTTAAGCTGCTGGCCCTGAGAAAGGCTTCTCTAAACGGACTCTAAAGAGCAACTAGAGTTTTCTGAGGAAGATACCAGTCAATAACTGGCTTCTAATCCTTGTTTCTTTTACTCAGTTGAAGAATTAATGATAGTCAACCAAAATTTGGTGCTAAATAACTGTGAACTTATGAAGTAACTCAGTTTATATTTTATGAAATAAACAAAATAATACATACCTCTGTATGATGATCCGGATGTGTAAGAATATAGCCGTTATTAGTAACAATAAAGGCGTAACCATTTACCCCTAACTGAAATTCAATTCGTTAACACAACAAAAAAATATGTATGTTAAGTCCTTACCCTTTCGTAAGGGATGAGCTGTTTAAATAAACTTAAGGGAACATCTATGCCTGCTACGCCCAACAGTTGATACTAAAAGATCGAAATAATATGTTACTGTCGCTTTAGGATCATTTTACTTACTCTGTTAAAAATCTCTAAGGTGTCCAGTATAAAAGGAGAATTCAAGCAACAAACAGATGCATGTATAATTGTATAGCCTCCACAACCTTATTAAATCTAAAAACCTTAACACGAACGTCAAAAATCACAATGTACAAGTATACAAAATACAAGTATACAAAATCACAAGTACCTATTCGCGGTGTGCAAGTACTTGGAAGGGAATTGAGGAACGATCTTGCGCGAATAGCGGAGAAATATTGCAACTTTCTTAAATAATTCATATTGTCAATTGAAATTGTCAAATTGACGTACATTTCATATCTACTGTCATTGAAGAAGAAAAATTATATGTTGCTCTACAATATTGATATGATATGCAATTATATAAAGGTAAATTTAATTAATTGTATTTTGCTTGCATTACTGTATTTTAATAACTAATTTTATTGACTACAATAATTGTTTACGTTTTAACAACATAACCTGAATCTTATTTTTTTCTTTTTATTATTTTTTTGGACTATGGCCTTGACAATTATCCAGTAACCAGGACTAATATAATTGGCCAATATAATTAAAAGTGCGAATAAAATTGCAGAGCGTAGAAATAGGTGTCGCTTTGCCAAACTTGCACGGTCCCAATACAAAACACTGATAAAAACGGCGCTCATGTATGGATATGAGATGTAGACGCTGACAAAAGCAATGGAAAGAAAACTGAAAAAGATGTTACAAAATAAGTTATCAATCAAGTAGCACAGAAAACGACAATAAATATCGTTCCCATACCACCAGAATAACAACAGGTGGAACTTCCTCTGGTTACTACCCCCCGTGATTTTCAAAAATTATAAATCCATACGGGTGCCGAGACGAAATGAGGGAATTTTGAATAATTCACGTCCCATCTGCTCAGCGTGGTAAAAATTCCAACGAGAAAAATTCCTTAGTACTCCACAAAAGAGTAAATGAATTAAAAATGTATAAACATTTTCAATTTCTTTGCAATCCGAAAACGCAGCGGCATTATACTCTAGTTAAATCGGAGAGTGCAGGAAGAGTATATACCGGTTTCGGGGATTTTTCCTCTCGTCCCCGATTTCCCCGTTTTCCCCGATTAAAAATGTTTATACATTTATGAAAAAGATGTTTTGAGACAAAAATCCTCAGAAAAATCTTATCACGACCCGATTACTAATCAATACCGAATGAGAACAAATTCTGAGGTCAGAGGGATGTTTAGAGCTAGGTACGTAGTCCAAGAAATTAAATCCCAACGTCTAATATGAGGCAATGTTCATAGAATCCCTAATAACCGCCTTGTCAAGTTAATCTGGAAGGAAACCTTGACAGGAAGAAGGTCCTTAGGACGTCCACGAAAGCGATGGAGAGATAACACATTGTCATATTTAGGAACCATGGGGCTACCTACTGACCAAATTATCAAGGACGACCATTTGAGTTGTGCAGTCAGCTAAGACCCACTTAAGGTTGTAATGCTACGAGAAGAAGAAAAATATATACAGAAACACATATGTGCCCACAAGGGTTTAGCCAGAATGGAATTGTCAACTGTTACGGTTTTTTATGCAACCTTCACAAGACATTTAAATACTTTAAAACCCCCCTGGCTACTTTACCTGGTTGAGTTGTTTTAGGAATGTCAGAGAACATAGAAATGTGTGTACCGCTATCTTTTTCTGACTCACAATCTTTGTATAGGTTCTTGTCACGTGACTAAGTCAACCGTGGTTCCATGCTTCGATGTTCGCTTTGGAATCGAATGACATAAGGGAAGACGGATGACATCCTGTCTGTCTTTTGTCTTGACGACAGTGCTCGGCATTGCAAAATTAAGTTGTATTTTGCTAATCCAGAATCATCCGCCATAAAATAGTTTGGTTTTACGAAAAAACCATCGTCTAAGACGGATTTAAAACTATAGATTTTGTGAGCAAATGGATTTTGTAGTTACTGTGACATAACCCCAACTCGAGACACGCTAGTCCATCATCCGCGGTTGAGGAAAGGTCCTGTTACAACCCCTCCCTGTTGGCCACCTAACAACTCAGGTCAATTTCGTGAAGACATACTAGCTGTCCAACAGCTAGTAACCAACTGGTAGTTCCAACCAACACATTGTGTAACCAGAGTCACCACCACTGGAACACCCCCCTACAAAACTGTAAGCAAGAACAGAGGCCCATAAGTCGGTATCAATAACAACATAACCTCTCTTTCTATATATACCATCTATCCTGTACTGTAGGTACAGATACAGCATGGTAGCTATACCTACCATTTTGTTCAGATCTTCCTGTTACCCTCATTGTACACCTGAATATAGCGCAATACGAGGGTATTTATCTATTAACAGAGTGAATACAGGATATACTTATTGTACTTAGTTAATTCCACAGGTAGACTTGCAAGAAGTAGGTATTTGACACTTCAGGGTATAAATTATTCACCTCATATTTGATAACATTAATATAGTAAGGTTACGTTACATAATCTGATTCTTGCTTAACGTAGGTGCATTTTATTCATCAGGATGTATTGGATATTCATATTTTATATACTGCAAGGTAACAACGGTGTATTGTATGTGATAAGTTAGAGTCTTTTTAAGTCTTGACAGTACTTTATATTTTATAGTTAATAGTTGCAATAGTCATTAAATTCTCCTTATATTTTGCTTTATTTTCTGTTTTATTTTATGTTCAATAAATATTTGTATTTATAGGTTGTTTTAATGCTCAGAATTAACCAGGATCTCCCTCTGTGAACCAACTGTAAATCCCTGAGATAAGATAAACAGAGATTAACTGAACTTTGTATTTTATATATTATAGAGTATATTAATGTTCGTTTTATTTATTCAGAAACATCTCTCGATCTTTATTTTTATGTAACATAACCAATGTCGTACTAAAATCTCACCATCTTTATTAGACTGGATGTGAAAGGAAAATTAAAAATAATAATATAAGTATGTAAACATAATACATATTTAAACAAAAAGCTTAATTGAAGTAAAAGACAGACGTACTCTCAATCATTTATTGTAACTTCCGACGACCGGTTTCGCTCCCTAAAGTCTGCAGAGTATCTTCAGGTCAACGGTTACAAGTCACTAAATGCTACAAATAAAAAACCAGAGTTAGAACAATGTCTGGTTGTAAAAGATGCTAAAGATCCATAAGATCAAGCCAATGTTGAACAACATACACAAAAGTAGTGGAAATAGCAGACAAATACATAATATGCATGTAAAAACGGGAGCGGTAACACACGTCCCCAAGCTTACAAACACATGCAGATGTTTATCGTCTATAATCATGCAATTATAACATGTCGTACTTACATTCGGATACAAGGAGCTACTACCTCAGTATTCATTAACATGATGTTATTGCTTAAGTTATGCTAATGGGATATGGTGGAATAGACCGAGAATGTTACAAAGGTAAACAAGTTTATGGGATTTGGGAATTCTTGAGGGTGAAGAGATAGTTGTTGAGAGACAACCAACAAATCTGTGACTGTTATTGTGTTTGTGAAGTAAACTTTAGTGAATGTCTAAAAAATTTTGATGGTTTTAATGGTTTTAAAGATTTCTATTTATTAAAATATTTTATTTTTATTTATATTTATTAAAAGACTTCTATTTATTAATGTATATGTTAATGTAAGATTAACAACGTTTGGATCAAGACGGGTAGAATGTGTATTATGTATGTTAGATGTGGATGTGCAGCTGTAACCTAAATTGTTAAGGTCAGTACTTCTAGATGTTTTAATGAAAGGAGTAGTGGTCGTGTAAGGGAAGACCAATCAGAAAGCTTAAAAAGTTGTAGCTAAAAATATATTAAATTAGCAGTCATATAATAAAAACAGTAATAAATTTGAATTGATAGACAACAATGTAGGAATTAGGACAAATATAAATAAAAATAAAATCTTTTAATAAATAGAAATTTTTAAAACCATTAAAACCATCAAAAATTTAAAAAAAAATTGTATATGTGACATTCACTAAAGTTTACTTCACAAACACAATAACAAGCACAGATTTGTTGGTTGTCTCTCAACAACTATCTCTTCACCCTCAAGAATTCCCAAATCCCATAAACTTGTTTACCTTTGTAACATTCTCCGTCCATTCCACCATATCCCATTAGCATAACTTAAGCAATAACATCATGTTAATGAATACTGAGGTAGTAGCTCCTTGTATCCGAATGTAAGTACGACGCGTTATAATTGCATGATTATAGACGATATACATCTGCATGTGTTTGTAAGCTTGGGGACGTGTGTTATAGCCCCCGTTTTTACATGCATGTGTATTTGTCTGCTATTTTCACTACTTTTATGTATGTTGTTCAACATTGGCTTGATCTTATGGACCTTTAGCATCTTTTACAACCAGAGGTTGTTCTAACTCTGGTTTTTTATTTGTAGCATTTAGTGACTTGTAACCGTTGACCTGAAGATGCTCTGCATAGTTTAGAGAGCGAAACCGGTCGTCGGAAGTTACAATAAATGATTGAGAGTACGTCTGTCTTTTACTTCATTTAAAATGAACTCTCACATGCAACCCATTCAACATTTAAAAAGCTTAATATTCACGACAGTATTCTAAACACCATACTTACTTCATGTGGTCTTCTTGCAAACACAGGTAAAGAAACTGTGGTCATATAATCGTATGCAGAATTATCTCTTTGGTAGGAGAGGTAAGTTTGATAAGTCTAAAAATGATAAAAACTTTGAATTTATCAGTGCGGCATAAGCCATAATACTATTGTTTAAAAAAGGATAGTTGGTCAACGCAATGAATAAATTTGTTCGATTCTAATCGAGACCAGATATCACCACCATTTCTGCCAGGGTCGCAGCGTCACGCGTAACTAAGATACATTCAAAATGCATAGACACCAAGTTGGATACGCTCTTATTCATAACACACCAACTGGCATACATATTAAAAAAAATAAGTATATGGAAGAATATATTTAGAAACTGAATTAATGGTGTCATGCTATTATATATGTACCTATAGTGTATTCGCTCCGTGCATGACTGACGCGACACCTAGCCTAGTCGCCTGAAATTTTTGACGAACACAATTTGACGTTAAACATACAGGGTGTCCCGGAAAATAGTGCGTTCCTTAAAGGTATAGGTAGAAGGCACCATGTAGAACAAAAAACCCTTATAATATTTTTTTCTAAATGCAACCGTTTGACCAAAAAATTAAAATACATTTTGGTATGCAAATTTAAATCTGACAACTGTGTGCAAATTATAGCATAGACAGTCCCATGTCCCATGTAAATAGATATAAGACAGATAGTAAACAGATAGTTTTAAAAAATCCTGTTTAGTGTCAATGCCGAAAATGTTTTCAGATCGTGAGTGTATTACCTATTATGTTATTACGTTGATTATTTATGTCAGATCACTAAATGGAGAGGCATAATAATTAATTTCTTTCAAAATATTATGCCGGTATTTCTCGTCGTAAGAATGATGTTTGTGAAAGTGGGTTACTTGGAACATCTACTCAGTATAATAATTATTTTCAAGCAAGTACAACTTAATTATTTCAGTTCACAAGTAAACAAATTACTGAGACATTATCTGGTGTATTTAAGTTCCGCTGTAAACTATGTACCTAGTTCAGTTAAAGCCCTCAGCAATACTCAGCATTCAACACATTTAAACCTTACTAAATACCTAATACTAGTTTAGTTAAAAGATGTGTTTTTATGTTAAAAGTTGTGTAATTCGTTTAAAATTATGCAATAGGTATTTCAATACATTTCAAAAGAAAATAATTCTAGTAAACAAAAACAAATAGTAAATACATATGTACCTACTATTAGGTTGGATTATTTTAAATTCTGTAAATCACAATCACAAACGAGTTCTTATTATCTGTTATTATTCCGTAGTGCGTACGATGTTGCCAGTTTATTAAAATTTCCAAACATTAAAATACAGGTATATGGAAAACAATGTTATCTTTTTTTTGGAAAAGGTTAACTTTAGAAAAAAATAGTATAGGACTTTTTTGTTCTAAATTGTGTATTCTCTTCATACCTTAAAGGAACGCACTATTTTCCGGGACACCCTGTATAATACACATATGACATATTTGACGTTAATGTAATATTTATTTACCATTTTTGATAAAATTTATTATACAAACAATAAGTTCGAATGTCAAATAAACGTCAAATTAAAAAACGGATTATTGAAAGTTCTCGGTTATCTGAAGAAAATATCAATTTTAAGGGTTTCCCTTTACTATTTCGTAATAGTTTAGTTGTCAGTGTTAACATTAATTAAGTGTACATCGGCAGAAATTAGGCAGTCTGAATTATTAGTATAAAATTTTTGCATTCGCTGGGTCTATTAAACTATTAATTTTGTGGTGTGTGTGTAACACAAAATGGAAAAAGCTGACGATAGGAATATACGACCAGATCGGGGAATGAATGAAAGTGAGTGTGAAAATATAGATATCATCATTATCATTCTCTTTGCCCTTATCCCTATGCGGGGTCGGCTTCCCTATTTGCATTTTTCCACACAAATCTATCTTGTGTCATATCAATGTCAATCCCTTTACCAACATATCCTGCCTTATCGTCTCCCCCCAGGTCTTCTTTGTCCTCCTCTCCTACTCCTTCCAGGAAACTGCACTTCAGCTATTCTTTGTATTGGGTGATTAACGTCTCGACGTTGAACATGAACAAACCATATTAACCTATGCTCTCTCATTTTCGCATCAATTGGTGCCACACCTAGACTTCCCCTAATATACTCATTTCTAATTTTATCCTTCTTTGTCACTGCACTCATCCATCTAAGCATTCTCATTTCCGTCACATGCATTCGTTGTTCCTCTTTCTTCTTCACTGCCCAACATTCAGTTCCGTACATCATAGCCGGTCTTATGGCTGTTTTATAGAATTTTCCCTTCAGCTTCATTGGAATTTTTCTGTCACACAACACACCACTTGCTTCTTTCCACTTCATCCATCCAGCCCTAATTCTACTGCATGCATCTCCATCTATTTCTCCATTACTCTGTAATACTGATCCCAGGTACTTAAAACGATTGCTTTTTACAATCAGTTCACCATTCAAAGATACTATTTTATTTGTAGTAACTCCATCTTTAAATGAACATTTAAAATACTCTGTTTTTGTCCTATTAAGTTTTAAACCATTTTCCTCCAGAGCTTGCCTCCACTGTTCCAGTTTTTGTTCTTTCACTATTTCCTACTAACACGACCTCATCAGCATACATTAAGCACCATGGAATGTTACCCTGTAGTTTCGCTGTTATCTGGTCCAAAACTAATGAGAATAAATACGGACTAAGCACAGAGCCTTGGTGCAATCCTACTTTCACATGAAATTTATCAGTCTCTCCCACACCTGTTCTAACACTAGTCGTTACTCCCTCATACATATCCCTTAAAATATATACTTATTCACCAGGGACTCCCACCACAGAGAGCCCACCACAGCATCTCTCGAGGAACTCTATCATATGCTTTCTAAAGATCAATGAATACCATACGAGCGTTTGTTTCTTTACTCCTGTATTTTTCCATCAACTGCCTTATAATGAAAATTGCATCTGTTGTTGATCTGCCCTGCATAAAGCCAAATTGATTCCCGGATATTTCGGTCTCTTCACGTATCCGTCTATCAATTACTCTTTCCCATATTTTCATGGTGTGGCTAAGCAGTTTTATAGTCCTGTAGTTTGTACATTGTTGTATATCTCCCTTGTTTTTGTAAACAAGTACCAGTATACTGCTTCTCCATACGTCTGGCATTTGTCCAACTTCGATAATTCTATTAAATACACCTGCTAGTCACCTTGTTCCTGTCTCTCTCAATGCTCTCCATACTTCCCCAGGAATATCATCTGGTCCTTCCGCTTTTCCTTGCTTTATTTTTTGAAGCGCTTGAGCCACTTCCTCGTTTGTTATTTAGGTGACCATTGCTGCTACTGTCTCCGTTGACTCTACATGCTGTCTGTCAAATTCTTCATTTAATAAGCTGTCAAAGTACTTTCTCCATATCTTTTTGACATCCCTTTCGTGAACTAGTATTTTATTATTTTAATCTCGGATACATCTAATCTGATTAAAATCTTTTGTTTTCTTTCCCCTGTGTGGCTATTTTATATATTATCTTCGTTTCGCCTTCCCTGGTATCAAGTTGATCGTATAGGTTTGAATACGCTTCTGCTTTGGCTTTTGCTTCTGCTACTTTCGATTCCTTTTTCGCCACCATATAGTTTTGAAGATCTATGTCGGATCTGGTTTCTTGCCACTTTTTGTATAATTTTCTCTTCTCTTCTATTTTTCCTTGTACTTCGTTTTACCACCACCAAGTCTCTTTATCCTCAAACTTTTTTTCCTGACGTTTTCCCAAATATTTCTATAGAAGTCTCTCTAATACTACTGTCCATTTTTCTCCAAATTGAATTAGGGCTTCCTTTCATGTTCCAACATGTCTTTTCTACTATTCTTCTCTTGAATAGACCTTCTTTCTCATTTTTTAGCAGCCACCACTTGATTTTTTGTGGTCCTCTCCGATATTTTTGTTTAGTTTCGCTTTTTACTTCGATGTCCAGAACAAGCAGCTTATGTTGTTGGCTTAGTGTCTCACTAACTATTACCTTGCAGTCCTTGCATTCACGTATGTCTTCTTTCCTTATCATGAAGTAGTCTATTTGGGATTGATGTTGTCCACTTTTGTAGGTAATAAGTTGAGTTTCTCTCTTTTTAAAGAATGTGTTAACAATCGCCATATCCAATGCTGTTGCTAATTCAAGCATGTAATCTCCAGCTTCATTTCTATTTCCAAAGCCTAATCCCCCATGTATTGCTTCGTATCCTGCCTTGGCTTGGCCCACAGGTGCATTGAAATCACCTCCTATTATAACTTTCTCCTCTGACGGAATATCACTCAGGACGTCTCCTAATTGGTCTTAGAAAGCTCTTCTTTCATTCTCACCCAGACCTGTTTAAGGAGCATACACACACAACATTCAATACCTCTTTATCAATTACAAATTTCACTGACATCATTCTATCACTCGTTCTTACAACTTCCACTACGTTATCTTTCATTTCACTATCAGCAATTATGCAACCCCATTTCTAGTGTTACTACTCCCTGCATACCACAATTTGTAACCTTCATCTAGCTCTTTCGCCCTTTGACCTTTCCACCTAGTTTCTTGAATGCAAGCAATTTGAACTCTCCTTCGTTTGAGCGCATCCACTAACTCCAGACTCTTACCTGTAAGACTACCAAGATTCTACGACCCTATCCTGATTTTTCTAACCTGCAATGGTGTTCCCCCTGAGATATTCCTCACCCGGGGATCCAAACGGAGGCTCATTTTACTTCCGGTATATTTTACCTCAGGAGATGCCATCATTTCAGTATAAGTTTTTATAAGTATGCAAATATAGAGATAAATAATAAAAATCAAAACGGCAATAATAATGGAAGCGAAATATCTATTGAAAAAAATTATTATTCAATCATTATTCGCTAAAGTTGTCATATTTTGCCGCTACGGGCGCTGGCAGAGTTTCGTGTATCCCCACCATGGTCACGCACGGAGCGAATAGTAGCATGACATCATTAATTCAATTTCTAAATATTCTTCCATGTATTTATTTTCCTTAATATGTTATGCGAGTTGGTGTGTTATGAATAGGGTCGTATCCAACTTGGTCTCCATGCATTTTGGATTTATCGTAGTTACGCGTGACATTGCAACCCTGGCAGAAATGGTGGTGACATCTGGTGACTGTCTCAATTAGAATCAAATAAATTTATTTATTGCGTTGACCAACTCTTCTTTTTAAACAATGATAATAGACTCAACATATTTATTACTTACGTATTCCTCTTTTAAAAGCATATGTTTTTCGCTGGTTAACATCAAATTCTGTCGAAAAATACCCCTTTTGATGTAATCTAAGAAGACATCTCTTTGTCGTATGCCCTCAAATTTTTTCCACAGCCAGTTTGACAGTCTTCTATCTGCAAGGTCCACGTGAAGGTAACTCCATATAAATGTTCGATTCTTGTCAGCTTTTAAATTTATGGGACGGGACATAACATTAAGATATTGGAGCATTTTCTCACGTATGTCCCCCATATCTGTTATATTGCCCCAATAACCTAAAAAGACACCAAAGAAACATTATCTTGCTTTCTCACTTCTGTTATTATTTCTATATTTTATTGTAGCACTTAGCACTTAGAAAACGTACCATCTATTAAAATCAATTCTTATAGTTTATCACATTTTAAAATAAAATACCACCCGTACAATAAAATAAAAATATCAATAATTGATATTGGAACATAAATTATTTATGTTCCACTGAAAGACTTCTTACAATTGGACTTGTACGAGGACCTAGAAATAATAAAAAAAAACAAAAAAAGTCCGAACTGTGTCAACCGCCATGTTTCGTTCAATCGGGACTTCCAACCACTCCATCGACAACTGTTTTCTTAACACATTTACAATATTACTTTCCACCCCTTTTACTGCTTCCTTCACATTCACACTTTTCAAACCCTTTCAAACCCTCAGGGATCCGGGCAGCCTGCGGGGTCCTTCGGAATTAGTCGCCTAAGTCTGAGCTTGTTTTTTAATGATATATCCCCCTACATTATTTAAGACATTTTTACACTTCAGTCACCCCTACTACCTCTTTTTAAAGTTACACAAATTCCAACGGGCATAGGTAAATTGAGTCCCATATACCTGAATTAAGAAGGGTCAAAATATTTAGATGGTCGAATTGAGTCCCGCGCATCGTAATCCTTCTAATTGCCTTTTAATAGCTTTCTAATTTGTAAATACTTTCTAATTTGTACTTAAGCATATTTAGAAATATTGTTATTACCTGGAATAACAATAGAGGAATGAAATGATTTTATTGGTTATGCATTTATGGTAATCAAATATAAAAAAGCAATATCCTACAAAATATTTAGTATGGTGTGATCTATCTGTATACCATACGGTGTTAAGTTGATTGCCAAAATGAGTTCAGTGAAAATTGTTCTTAGTGAAAAAGGAAAACAATTGATTGTGTTAAATGGCTTCAAATATCGTTTTCACAAATCTTTAAAGAATAACGACAAGCATTGGATGTGTTGTGCGCAGACGAGAGAAAAATGTAAAGCATTTTTAAAAACCCAAGGTGACTACGTAGTGACGGAAATTCGGGATGAACACAACCATAGCGAATTAAACGAAGATGCACTTAACCGTCAAATGTTAAGTAACTCCTTAAAACGAAAGGCCGTAGAAGACATTGGTGAAAGACCTATGAAAATTTTGCAAAAGGAATTACGAAATGGAGATATTAGTACCTTGTCTATAGTCCGTTCGCTAAACTCAGACGCAACTGGCTAGATATTTTAGTCGATATTTTTTTTGTTTTTTGCCAATTTTGCAAAAATTGGCAAAATTACTAACTATTTAGTGACTATTAACTATTTAGTAATTATTTTTTGCCAATTTTACTAAAATTGGGGAAATTACCGACTAAAATATCAAGAAAGTTGCGTCTGAGTTTAGCGAACAGACTATACCAAAGACGTGGCATTGGTTCGAAAAAATATGTATAACGCCCGACGATCTCTTCTGCCTAAATTACCAAAAAGTATGGAGGAAATTCATGATATATTAAAAACATTTCCAGTATAAACCAACAAAAACGAGGATTTTCTAATGGTGAACGACATAGGAAACCAAATTATTATGTTTTCCTGTAGCAGCAATTTAGAAGTTTTAGCAGATTTGGACACCATTTATATAGATGGAACTTTTGAATATTGCCCAAAGTTTTTTAAGCAAATGTCCTCCATCCATGGTCTAAAATAAGATCATTATATACCTTTGGTTTTCTTCTTATTGTCAAATAAACAAAAACATACATATACACTGGCACTTAAATACCTAACAGAACAAGTTGAGAAATGCAATAAAAAACTCGCTTTAAGAACGGTATTTGCAGATTTTGAAGAAGCAATTCAGCAAAGTGTCACTGAAGTTTGGACTAATGTTTCATTGAAGGGCTGCCGATTCCATTTAGGACAATCCTGGTAAGTAGTCATATTTGAATCCTTTTTTTGAATGATGATGAAGTGTATGTGTGCTTTTTGTTTTTTGGTTTTTTTTGTACTGATTTCCCATATGCCACGCTGCTGTTGTAATTTTCCTGGTCTTGATAAGTAGTCATATTTGACATATTTGAATCTTTTGTTTTTTTGATGATAATGATGATGATGATGATGTGTATGTAAACTTTTTGTTTTTTGGTGTTTTTTACTGTTTTTCCATATGCCACGTTTTTGTAATTTTCCTGGTTCTGATAAGTATTTAACATACGAATATTTGAATAGTATTTTTGATGATGATGATGTGTATATATGCTTTTTGTTTTCCGGTGTTTTTTACTTATTTTCCATATGTCATACTGTTGTAATTCTAATGATGTTTTCTTCTTTTTTCAGGTGGCGCAAAATTCAGGCACTAGGTTTAACATCCTTATACAAAGACAAAGAGAGTGATGTAGGAAAATATTTAACATACTGCTTTGGAATGCCATTTCTCAACCCAGAAGATGTAGGAGATTGTTTTGTTGAAGCTTTATCATCAATACACCCACAAAATCATAGAATAGTAGAATTTGCGGACTATCTGGTCGATAATTATGTCTCAGAATCGGCTAAGTTTCCGCCAGAAATATGGGCGGAGATGTCAAGCAGTTTACAACGGACGACGAACGCATGTGAGAGTTTTCATTCCAGGTTTAACTCATCATTTTATTATGCTCATCCTCATATTTTTCAATTTTTAACAGTTTTAATAGACTTTCAAAGTGAAACGTATGTTAAAATTAGAAGTGTACAAAAAAAAGTAAAAAAAATTATTCTGCACAAACCCTTACATCAAAAAACTTTGTAGATGAACAAATTTTAAAATTAAATAATAGATTAATATCAAAATTTGATTACTTCAAAAGTGTAGGTGAAAAATTTAGAATAGTTAAATAAATGAATTAGCATGTAATTCTAGCTGATATTTCTTTTTGTAAATATTGTAGGTATACATTTTTGTAATAAAATTATATGCTCTAAAATAAATTATTGTTTTCTAATTCCTAGAAATCATTACGTACACCGACTAAGCCCCAGGTAGACACGGGACTCAATTTACCCATCTTTGGGACTCAACTTGGCTATTAGAAATACGGATTATAAATTCTGGGACTCAACTAGGTTACTCCGATTCCAAGAGCTACCAATAAAGTAAATAACCCCCTTTACAGGAGAAAGTTTTTTTCCCCCTTTGCACTTTTCGATTCACCTGGTAGATACACGTACAGGGCTGATAAATGCCAGGTCATGATTTTTAGCCTTGATGTGCTATGAATTATCATTTATACAAATTTCTATCCTTACAGGAAGACCGTTACTCGGAGGGTTCGCTAGCTCTTAGACTAATATTCCCTACCCTGTGTAAAATTATTATAATCCTACTAGGCCAATCAAGTTAGGTTTTTACTAGACATAACGGAAAAGACGAGGTTTGACAGTTAAAATGTGTAGTATGTATTACAAAAAGACTACCATCTTTGGATTCATCAATTTTTTAGTGGAACATTTTTTAAATAAACAATCAAAACGTCAAACTTAGTTTTTTACTCATAACTTAAAAACTTGTTTATTTAGAAATTTGACGTCCACAGGTAACTTTTTCAGAAAAAAAAGATACATCGAATGAGATACGCTAAATAAAAATCAATTAATAAACAAAAAAGTTATTGCAAAACGGATGACAAAATCACTGTTTTTGAATATAGTTAATAACAATTTTATGGTTTGTTAAAATATGTTTTAATATACCCAAAATTGAGGGCACTATGGTGTTTGAATGGTGTGCAAAAAATGGTCCAGATCTGTTAAATAGTTTTCGTAAAATTGAATTTGTTTATAAATTTTTTTGAAAAACGGGCTAATTTCTGAGGCTGGTCCAGTTAATATGGCTGAATTTATCTCAATAATCCGGGGCTCATTTCCTTCGTTAAGATGCATACTAACAGCGTATGAAAAAAAAGTAAAAAAAAAATTACATATACGTACACAAAATTATTTGTTAATAAATAGCAGTTTTTAAGCTTATAAACAATTACAATAATTTCGTAGAAATTAAATCAAATTAAATGGCAATAAAAAATACGGAAAGCTAATAAAAATACACAACTTTCAAAAAAATTTTTAGGTCCTACGACCCTTGGGGTCTGAGATAGCCCCTTTTTTTGAAAAAATCACTGTTACGTTAATTAACAACACTAAGAGCTGAAATTAACCAATCTTTTATAAGAAAAGTCAAAGTTTTTAACAAAGTTTTTAGTAAGAAAAAATGTTAAAAATTGTATAAATAGGAGTGTTATAAACACAGAGTATTTTGCGTTCCGACTAAAGTAAAAAATAGCGGGCGTAGTCGACTGACTGAATAGTGGGCGCGGTTGGTGACCGGCATGCGGCAGCAACTATTAAAATTACGTTATCCCGACCACAAAAATCCATTTTAAAGTGAATGACAAATTTTCGTCATTACTTATGTTTTCGAGGTCTCTGAATCCGAATATGGAGTTAATTTTTTTCTAGAATTAATGGAACATGTTCAAAAATCAAATTTTATGCAAAAATGCGAAAAATAAATTTTGATGATTTTTCAATTTTAATGCACTGTATTTTTAGTCGCTGTGAATATTTCCTTTTGAAAATTTTACTGTGTTATCTTTGAAGCATTTAAATAACAATGAGATTTGTCCAAAATGACTCAACACGTTAAAAGAGAAGTTGTTAATTTTTAAACATTTTGTCGTCAGATTTCATTAGTTTCATGTCTACTTAAAAAAGTTGAGTGACAAACTTTTTAGTTTATAATTTTAATTAACACAGAAATAAAATATAATTCATGAAGAAGTTTTCCAAAAAAATTTAATTTAAAATATGCAATAGGAAAAATGTTATGTGACTTTATAGACGAGCAGCACATCCCAAAAAAAGCTTATTTCTCGAGATACTGATACTAATTTTGGTCATACTTTATATTTTTTATGGTGCTGAAAACTAAAATTAGGGTTATTTTGAATTTTACGTGGGGAAACATTATCAAAATCACAACTTTACCCTAAAAATAAAAAAAAATCACGTTTTTTTGAGTTTAATTTGCTACAACTCTGTTCCATTGTAATATTTTGTTCTGATATTTTTATAGTATATATTTCTCACCTTTCTGAAGACAATGGGACCTGCTTCAATATTTCTGTCTTGCCATAAAGAAAGTTATAAATTGTTTGAAGTAAAAGGTGCAGATTCTTGAATTGCAAAGTTTAATCGCAAAAGTTGAATAACAAAATTTGAAATTTAGCTGTTTAATTAATTTTAAGTTAAAATCTAGAGTACAGAGAACAAAATGTTTTATAGAAAAAAGTGGTGTAACTTTTAATTTTAAGAAAAACTTGATTTCATTTTTTTATTTTTAGGGTAAAATTGCGATTTTGACAATGTTTCCCCATCTAAAATTCAAAATAAAACTCATTTTCGTTTTCAGCACCATCAAAAGTATAAAGTAAGACCAAAATTAGCCTTTCACTACACCGTGGTTGATATCTCGAGAAATGAGCGTTTTTTTTTTGGGGGGGGAGTACCACTCGTCTATAAGGTCGCGTAACTTTTTTTCTGTTGCATATTTTGACTTTGTGGCCTTTTTATTGTTATTTTTTAAATTTATTTATTTAAAATATAATTTTACTAAATAAATGTGCAACATAATAATATTCATAAAATTCAAGTTTCTACCAAAATATATAAATATAATATTAAGCTTCAAATCCGGTATACTGTCAATGTTAAAAATTGGCTGCAACGGTCTAGCGCTAGCGAATGCTAGTCCGCGAATTTATTCTCATTCGGCTGCGCCCATCATTTTTTTTACTTTAATCGGAACGCAAAATACTCTCTCTTTATAACAATACTGTTTAAATAATTTTTAACATTTTTTCTTGCAAAAAACTTTGTTAAAAACTTTGACTTTTCTTATAAAAGATTGGTTAATTTCAGATCTTAGTGTTGTTAATTAACGTAACAGTGATTTTTTCAAAAAAGGGGCTATCTCAGACCCCAAGGGTCGTAGGACCTAAAAATTTTTTTATAAGTTGTGTATTTTAACCAGGTTTAAGTATTTTTTATTGCCATTTAATTTGATCTAATTTCTACGAAATTATTGTAATTGTTTATAAGCTTAAAAACTGCTATTTATTAACAAATAATTTTGTGTACGTACATGTAATTTTTTTTACTTTTTTTTTTCATAGGGTATTAGTATACATCTTAACGAAGGAAATGAGTCCCTGATTATTGAGATACATTCAGCCATATTAACTGGACCAACCTCAGAACTTAGCTCGTTTTTCAAAAAATTTTATAGACAAATTAAATTTTGCAAAAACTACTTAACAGATCTGGACCATTTTTTGCATACCATTCAAACACCATAATGCCCTCAAGTTTAGGTATATTTAAACATATTTTAATAAACAATAAAATTGTTATTAACAATATTCAAAAACAGTAATTTTGTCGTCCGTTTTGCAATAACTTTTTTGTATATTAACCGATTTTAATTTGGTGTATCTCATTCGATGTATCTTTTTTTTCTGAAAAAGTTACCTGTGGACGTCAAATTTCTAAATAAACAAGTTTTTAAGTTATGAGCAAAAAACTAAGTTTGACGTTTTGATTGTTTATTTAAAAAATGTTCCACTAAAAAATTGATGAATCCCAAGATGGTAGCCTTTTTGTAATATCTCATACTACACATTTCAACTGTCAAATCTCGTCTTTTCAATTATGTCGAAAAACGGCTTATTTTTTACTAACTTGATTGGTCTATACAGGTGATCTCGTCTTCCTCCACTTCTTATTCCTTAAATGCCACAAGTAAACGTACCTGGTTGAAAATTTTAAAAAATATATTGGACTGTTTTGAACTCACATTCACTGTTCATAGCTGCAAAAGATAGACTTTATTTTGCGAGATTGTTGCCAATCAACATATATATGTTCAATATAATATGGTGCTATCTGGTTCGTCCACACCACTAGGAATAACAATTTTAAATTTTCTTGATTTTGTAAAGAATATTTCAATTCATTTTCTTTTCAATATTTTAATTAATTAGTAGTGAAAGAATTTATTATTTCCATTGTTTCTAATTATTTATTAGTTTTTGGGACACACCGTATATACGAGTAGACTAATACCTAATTCAGTGAGTATTCATTTTTATCTTTTTTTCAAGTAAAAAACTTAAAGATTTTTGTATATAATTACCTACCTACTCGTATCATTTTTAAAGACATTCGCCAACCAACTCTCTTGGTACGCAAGTGTATTAAAAATAAATATAGTCCTCGCGAGTAATTTCTACAACTCAACAATAGCAGTACGAAGAATAGCAGGCCTGCTCCAGCTTGGTCAACGAGAAGTGACAAGGTAGGAAATGTTTCCATTGTAATTTACTTTAAGGTCCTGTTTTTTACTGTTATTTTTTTATTTTAAATTCACCCTATGCTAAACAGTCCACTAATAAAGCTCACTGAGTTAGTAGTCTCCTCCAAGAAGATTTACTATCAGAAGAAGAATAAAAATATAACTCTTACCCATATTTGAACATGCGATCCATTCCAATTCTCTGGCGTCTGTTGTATCCTGACCTAGTTGGTAAGTAAAAATTCGCACAGGAAAGTTTTTCTTCCAGTTTCTATTGGCATATATTTCTTTATCGTAGTCATAATCAAGCCCTTCATGAATTACCATTATAGCCTGGTTGCAATTAGCACCTAGAAAAAGAGATTCATTAAAATGAAAAAGAGAAATTATTGAAAAACTGAACGCATTGAAATAAAGTCTGTTTTTCATTTTCATTTTCTATTCTTTTTACTACTATCCGAGTACCGGGAACAAAGGTTTGTTAATATTTTTACCTATAGTATTTTTACTACAAAAACGTTATTACGTAGGTCAAAATTTTTGACGTAAGAGAACTGTCAAAACATTAGAATGTGACTTTTCATTATTGCCGTGTTTATTATAAACATGGAAATAATGAAAAGTCACATTCTAATGTTTTGACAGTTCTCTTACGTCAAAAATTTTGACCTACGTAATAACGTTTTTGTAGTAAAAATACTATAGAAGAATAGACAGATAATAAAATGCAATTTTAAAGCTGCGATGTACCATTTACACACGACGATAAATTAAAACAACTCGATCGTTACGATAAATTGCTCGCATTTATCGCAGCGTCTAAACTAGCTTTTATATTCCCCCTCGTCTTCTTCTAAATCATCTTTACCAGAACTTGGTCCCAGTAGAAGCCTTTAGTTCTTCGGATTTAAAACTTCGAACTGTTTTTACAATTTATTGTCCTATGCTGTCATAAAAATAGTGTAAGAAAAACTTGCAAGCATTTTAACGCGTTTTAGGGGAGTAGGCGCAAAATCTCGGACCATTCATGAAATGCATTCATTTTTTTTTAATTCTGAGAAAACTAATACATATTACTAAAAAATGGAAACGCAGGATGAAAGATTACATTGTTACAGAGGGTCGAAAGTCCGTGAAAACTTCTATAATGTTTATTTTAATAAGATACTGGGGTGAAAAAAGAGAAAATTGAGTGCGATTTTTAATTTCAAATATCTCATTCAAAAGAAACCTTTGGTTTATTCTAAGGGACTTTCGACCCTCGATATTAATGTAATCTTACATTCATATTTATTAGATTTTTCATGATTCGAAAAACATAAATACCATATCCGTGGTGAAATTTTCCAACTTTGCTATCTTTGTCATACAACGCACTTAGTTGAACAGAATGTGGTGACAATACAGTGACAAACAGGGCTACTAAATATTTGACGCTGCTTCAGGAATATTTTAAATTGTTTATTTATTAGACAATACTGATAGTTTATTTGATAAATAATTGGTATAAGACGTGAAATTAATAAAAAGTTATTTATTGTTTATTATTTATGGAAGATCCAAGCACAGAATAAACCAGGATATATTCTACGATCTTAGTATTTTGTTGTTAACAATAACTTTATCACTTCTTCTCTATTTATTCTTTTTTTGTATAGCATATAAATTATTGTTATCACTGAATACAAAGTTAGTGAAAAAATAATTATATTATTACGGTTATTATAACGGTTATCCAAGAACATTCAAAAGCCATCTCTATGTTAATGATAACAATGTTATTGTCCACTAATATTTACATCTCCATACTAGTGAGAATTTTACTACACGTAATTTGCCGTGGAAAGAAAGAAAAAGTAGGGATAGCCGTAAAATATTTGCGCCTACCCTTACAATACTAGAAATAAATACCGTAATAAAAAACAAATGAAATAAAAAGACTATTTGACTGGACATATTTAAAATACATACTTGTTTGCGTCCTTCTGAAATTTTCTAAAATATCAAATGCCTTACTAATACCAATAGTTAAATCTGCTGCAAACATTTCTTCGTAAACTGGAATAGCTTGCCTTAGTAATCTCAAATTTTCTTCGTTTGCCTAAAAACACATTATGTCATTTTTTAGACCAATTAAATGATGGCATAGCAGCCAGCCCCAATAATATACAAGCAAAACTACTCAAACTAATGGATAACGAATCAATAGCAATAATCACAAAGATACTCAACAACATATACAACTCTTGAGAAATACTAATGGAATGGCTGAAGTCTAAGTTTATTGCATCTTCAAAAACACCAGGAGTCAAAAATGCGAAGAATTAGGCCATCCGCACACAGAGCTATTAAAAAGAAACCAGTTGGTAACTTTAGTTACCATACCAATAAGTTTAGTTTATAATTAGTCACTGGTCATGTATTTAATTAGTATCCGCACACAGCGCTACTAGTTAGTAGCCGGTCAGCAGTGATCAGTCGACAGCGGACTATTGTAGACGTGCAGGTCGCTTGGGGACTAGTTTATAGTTTGTTGTGATATTTTATTAGAGTTTAACACGCGAAATTGGTAGAACAGTCTATTATGAACTTATGGGAAATACTGAGTATCCACTTATAATTTCCCCCATTTTAACTACCTATAACTTCTAAACGGCTCAAGATAGAAATATGCGGTTTTCGCTGAAATGTTTTACTTTAGTAAAAGTCTTGTCTGCATGGGTTGAGTTTTGTTATATCGCTTTCAATCACGAAAAAATAATGGCGGATTTTTGAAAAAAACTTTGTTGACTTTTTTTTAATGAAACACCCAGTATATTTTTTTGTGAATTGAAAGAGCGGCCAATCACCTATCCAGATATATAAAGTTTTTTAAAATCGGTTGTCAAATGACTGAGTAACTAATTTTTAAAATGAGAGGTGCAACGTGTATATCACATAACTAAATAATATAACTAAGCAAATTGATATTATAGCCCGATCAAAGAACAATCTGACCCCAAAAAAAGGAAGGATGAAGATTTGGGAATAGGTAGTTGAAATTGTCTATTATTATATAAGAAAAAGTTTACAATTCTACATCCCCTCCATTTTTCAATAATAGAGGGGAATACCCCCTCTCGAAGGTGAAAAATATACATTCAAAATAAGTCCGGAATTGGATAGAATGACTAATTCTAAGCAACTTTTGTTCTATAGAGTTTTTTCCCTAAGTCATTTGCAAGTGATATGTTCATTTTTAACAGAAAAAAACATGTTTTTTGACGGTTTTTCGGAGATAACTCAAAAAGTAAGTATTTCAGCGAAAAAAATATTCTAAGCAAAAATATAGCTTATAAAAAACTGAATAAAATGGTGTATGCTTGAGTTCTGTAGACCGAGTAGAAGCAGAGTTGTAGCTAATCAAAAATTGGTTCTTCTTCATAAAATTCCAAATCGAATATTTCAATGTGAAATAACCCAAAAACGGAGCACTTTTCGGGGAAATTAATTTCTAGTTTTTTAAAGTGTTTAAAAAAAGGATTATTTTTGGTTTTTAAAAAAACTTGTAACATTAAAAGTAAGTAAGTTACGCTCAAAAGATTGTTGGCCTCTTTTATTTTTTGGTAAAAATACCACTTCACAAGTTACTTTGCTAATGTAATATTTATATGATCTGTAAGTTTCATCGGTTCAAAGTGCTTATTTTTGAAAAAGCTGAAGTTAAAATGGCTTGAACGAGTAACTAATCACGAGTTTAGGCAAAATTTGAACAGCCATAGCATAATCAATTTTAGTATAACAAGAAAACAGAAAATGAAAAATATTGAGAAAAGCAAAACGTACATTTTATTACTCTTTAAGATTTTTGGTATTACTAATAATTTTTAAGTTAATTCCATGAACAATTCCATTTTTTTTTTCACAATTAAAAAAAATGTTTTATTTTAAACCCAATTTTTTTCAAAACTGAGCACTTTGAATCAATCAAACTTATAGAGATAATATAAACAATACATAAGTAACGTAACTTGTGAAGCGGTTACGATTAATTTTATTTGGGAAGCTAAATAGGGGGTGATTTTCGCGATTTTTGTACCAATATCTAAAAGGGACCAACAATATTTTGAGCGCAACTCACTTTTAATGTTACAAGTTCTTTTAAGAAACAAAAATAAACCTTTTTTAAACACTTTAAAAAAGATGTAATGGATTTTCCCCGAAAAGTACTCGGTTTTTTGGTTACTTCACATTCAAATATTCGATTTGGAATTTGACGAAGAAGAACCTACTTTCCATTAGCTACAACTCTGCTTATACTGGGTCTGCAAACCTCAGGCGTACACAATTTTTTCAATTTTTTATAAGCTATATTTTTACTAAGAATATTTTTTTCGCTAGAGTATGTACTTACTTTTTGAGTTATCTGCGAAAAACCTTCCATAAAGATGTATTTTTTTTGTTAAAAATGAACATATTCACTCGCAAATACCTCGAAAAGTATTAGTGAAAAAACTCTATAAAACAAAAGTTGCTTAGAATTAGTCATTTTATCCAATTCCGGGCCTATTTTGAACGTATATTTTTTCACTCACGAGAAAATATTTTTCACCCGTATTTCCCAATTTTTGTAAAATGGAGGGGATGTAGAATTGTAAACTTTTTCTTATACAGGGTGTTTCATTGGGAAACGGAAATACTTTAATGGTGAATTGAGGTCACCGAGCCGGTTCTAGATATACTACATTTTTTGCCGTACCGACTTTGATAACCGAGTTACAGGGTGTTTTATCGATTTTGCCCATTTCATTCCGAAGCCATAACTTTGGAACCACCCTGTATATTTTTTTTATATTTGGTACACATGTGTTTTATTCAAAACCCAAGCGAACCGACATACTAACCATAAGAAAAATCCAGGTCCGGATTAACAAAAAATTATAAAGTAATTGTGACCTTAAAACAACACCCTGTATATTCAAATTTTGAAAATCAGTTTGCATATTTGAAAAGAGCACAAAAAGGTAAGTTTAACGGTTTGCTTCAATTTTTCGGCCAGACAATTTTATGACTTTAATTTTGAAATTACAGTAGAACCCCGATTATCCGGGTGCGGATTATCCGTGCTGCGGATTATCAGTGTTATGATTTTCTATTACTCAAGTTGCGTTTTTGAGGATTTATCAAAATAGCGTCATCGTAAATCACTTGACGGAAACTGTATATGACGAAAGAGAGACTCATAATGAAATATTTATTTTTTTCTGTTATTTTTTATGGTAGGTAAATATGTATGTGTATACGTACATATGTATTATACATAAGAAATACATGTTCGGATTATCCGTGCTTTTCAATTATCCGTGCCACCCTTCGGTCCCGAGGGGCACGGATAATCGGGGTTCTACTGTATATTGAATTTTTTAAGAATTCTCGACATTAAAAAGAAGATATTATTAACTTTTAGTTATAAATTATTAAAGATAATGAATAAATACTCATTTTAAAAATAATCAATACTTATTTACCACATTGGAACGACCCAATTACTAATCACAAGAAAAATCCAGGTCCGGGTTTACCAAAAAAATATAAAGTAATTGTGCCCTTGAAACAACACCCTGTATATTGAAATTTTGAAAATTTGTTTGCGTATTTTAAAAGAGCATAAAAAACTGCGTTAAAAGGTGCATGTCAAATTTTTGCGCAGATAATTTAATTATGGCAATTTTGAAATCATATTCATTAATTCTGCCAAGATGACAAAAAGCTTGTCAGATAAATTAAGAACAATCCCAATGTAATTAGAAAATCGATTCGAAATCTTTTAAAACGAGCAAGGAAATGCATCGAACAAAATGGCGGACATTTTGGGCAAGTTCAAATATTTTTAATTTATGGTAAATTGTTGAATTCTTTAAAAGAATTTTTGTTATTAGATATAGCTGTTTTTTTTTAATAATTTACTAAATCATTAAAATATCCCAATTCTCGCAATTCTAATTTTTAACGATGTGCATACAGCTACAAGTCCATAGAATCCATGAAGCCAACGTAGTAAATAAGTATTAAGTATTTTTAAAATAAGTATTGATTCAATAACATTAAATTTTAAAAAATTAATAACATCTGGTTTTTAATCTCAGAATTCTTTAAAATTTCAATATAATTTCAAAATTGATGTAATTAAATCAACGGCGCAAAAATTAAAATAAATCTTTAATCACAGCTTTTCATGCTCCTTTAAAATGCGCAGACAAATTTTCAAAATTTCAATATACAGGGTGTTGGTTCAAGGTCACAATTACTTTATATTTTTTGTTAATCCGGACCTGGATTTTTCTTGTCATTAGTAATTGGGTCGTTCCAATGTGGTAAATAAGTATTGATTATTTTTAAAATGACTATTTATTCATTAACTTTAATAATTTATAACTAAAAGTTAATAATATCTGCTTTTTAATGTGAGAGTTCTTAAAAAATTCGATATAATTTCAAAATTAAAGTCATAAAATTATCTGACCGAAAAATTGAAGCAAACCGTTAAACTTACTTTTTTGTGCTCTTTTCAAATATGCAAAAAGATTTTCAAAATTTGAATATACAGGGTGTTTTTTTAAGGTCACAATTACTTTATAATTTTTTGTTAATCCGGACCTGGATTTTTCTTATGGTTAGTATGTCGGTCGTTTGGGGTTTGAATGAGACATATGTGTACCAAATATCAAAAAAATATACAGGGTGGTTCTAAAGTTATGGCTTAGGATAGAAATGGGCAAAATCGATAAAACACCCTGTAACTCGGTTATAAAAGTCGGTAGGGCAAACAATGTAGTATATCTAAAACCGGCTCGATGACCTCTATTCACCGTTAAAGTATTTCCGTTTCCGAATGAAACACCCTGTATAATAATAAACAATTTCAACTACCTATTTCCAAATATTCATCCTTCGTTTATTTTTTTGGAGGTTTTCGTAAAATTTTGTGTTGCCTGATCGGGCTATTATGTTATGTGATTTCCACATTGCATTTCTTATTTTAAAAATTAATTGCTCAGTCATTTGACAACCGATTTTAAAAAAACTCTATATCGCTGGATAGGTTAATGATCGTTCTTTCAATTTACAAAAAAAATTGGATGTTTCATTAAAAAAAGTCAACAACGTTTTTTGTCAAAAATCCGCCATTTTTTATTTAAAAGCGATATAAAAAATTCAATCCATTCAAACAAAACTTTTACTAAAATAAAACATTTCAGTGAAAACCACATATTTTCTATCTTGAGTTGTTTAGAAGTTATAGGCAGTTAAAATGGGGGAAAATATAAGTGGACACCCGGTATAATAAATACAGATATGTACCTAATACTAAGTTTAATTTAGGTACCGATATCTTAAGTAGATATTATTAGTTTAGTGGTTTTTATTATGTTTTGTTTTAAAGAAATTAAATAAATGTTACTTCCTTACCTGAGGGTTATTAAAATCCTTTGTTCCACTCCAACACATTATCGCATTGAAGTATTTTTCTTGTGAATTGGCGGTACGAGCAATTGTTCTAAATGTAAATAAGATTTTTTTGGCATCCTATAAAATGCAAGAAATTTAGCATCACTTTCTTGTAATTATTTTGCAGCGACAAAGGCTCTGCAATGTATATTGTTTTCAACGTAAGGATGAACACAACACCACCTATTTTCTGCATTTTACGTCTTTTGTTATAATAATAAAGAATAATATCTTGAATCACTAGACATTTTTAACGCGATAATAACACTCAATAATACAGTGATGAGCGCACTAATAACCGGCAAAATAACGCAAAATATGGAAAACATATTAAGTTGTGAGATAATAAGAGATGAACTTGGTGGAGGTGTTAAATTTAGCGATTGTAACTTATAGATTGACATTATATTGATTATTTCTCACCTTTAGATATATCCGACAAATTTGAGAAATGCCACTGTCACAGTGACAGTTTTAGTTGACATACTTCTCTGATACGTATAAAGGTGGGAAACAATCAATATAATGTCAATTTATATGTTATTATCGCTAAATTTAACAACTCTACTAGTTTTATTTCTTTTTAAAGACACAATTTAATATGTTTTCCATCTTTTGCGCTATTTTGCCGGTTATTAGCACGCTCATCACTGTATAATAGGTATAAAGGTTTAAAATTTAAACACTATATTACAAAGCTACTCGTACAGTCAAGAAGTGACTCGTTTTTATTAATTTTCAGTAGCGTAGTGTGCGAGTCCTATTTAGTAACCAGTTGGTAAATCTAGTTACCAACTAGTTTAGTTTCTTTTTAGTAACTCTGTGTGCGGACGGCCTTTACTGTACGATAAGCTTTACGGGGCTGAATATACACACATATAAAACAAAAGTAATGGCTGTTACACGTGCAACAAATGCCGACATTAATATTCTAGTGCAGTCACTGAAGGTAGATATGAGCTATTACCTCCGAATTCGTTCTCCATCGATTTGCATGAAAATTGGTGAGTGGTTAGAGAATATCTCAAGGAACAAAGGTGACATGGTGCCAAGTTGCGCTTTTACCCTGGGGGTGGATACCACACCTCCTCGTGGGTGAAAATGATTTTATTAAAAATAACCGCACAATTCGATAGAGAGACAAAATATAAGCAAAATTTGTTATATAAAGTTATTAAAATAAATCAAAACTTTTTGAGTTATTAAAGATCAAAGATTTAAATTTTTCGTGAGAAAAATGCATGTTTTTAACCGATATTTCATAAATAACTCAAAAACTATAAGTTTTTACAAAAAAGTTATTATTGTCAAAATTGAGGCTAATAAAAAATCAAATAAATTCATTACTAGAAAAATCTTTCAATGTTAACTAAAAGTGAGTTATAGGTAATTGAATGTATGTATATTTCTTTCGTCGAGTACCCAAATCTAAGTATTCAAGCTTAAATACCGGGAAAATGATGCATTTTATAACATAGGCTTATTAAACATTTGTCAAAGTTCATAGAAATATCTATCAAATAGGCGCTCGAACAAGTTGATAGCATTAAAGTTTATGCACCAAAAATGTTTCAAAATGTATCTTTGAAAAACTTTTCTAAAAAATGTTATTGTTTCTTTGTAAATAACTCCGTTAATTTTTAAGGTAGCAAGTTCATCTAACAACTGGTTAAAACATGATTCCAAGAGCTATTAAAAAACGTCAAAATACTCCCTCTTACTTTAAAAAAAAAAATAAAAGGTTAAAGGGTCCAGGTTACATGGTTCTCGCAGCAAAATTGAAATTTTAAACGTTTCTATCTCGGTTATTTTTTACTCTACGGAAATAGTAAAATAGGTAAAGTATTTGTAACAGAAAAAACTAAAATATAGTTATATATCATTTTTTACGTATATTGAGCATTTTTGGAGTTATTATCAAAAGAAAATGAAAAGTAGGAAAATTTTAAAAATTCTGATTTTTTTTAATTACACATTTTTTTCAAAAATATGCATTCTAAACCGGTCAAAATTGTTGAAATCATTAACTATGTTAACCTAAAGAAATTCTTGTGAGGATTACTACAAATTTAAATTTTTGTGGAAATGGAGTATGTCTTATTTTTCACTTTTTTCTAAAAAAATCGAAAGGGTTCTCTTATTTTCATTATAACTTGCTTAATTTTGATGCTATTAACTTCTACTGAAGCCCATTTGATAGGTATTCCGAAGTACTTTGACAAGTGCTTAACAAGTATATTCTATAAAATGCATCCTTTTCCCGTTATGTAAGCTTGAATATTTAGATTTCAGTACTCGTCGAAAAAAATATACATTCAATTACCCATAACTCACTTTGAAATAATATTAGTTTAGTTCTTTAAGTCGGGAGTGTATTAAATTTTTTATTATCTTTAATTTTGGTAATAATAGCTTTTTTACAAAAGCTTATAGTTTTTGAGTAATACGTGAAAAACAGCTTTAAAACATGAATTTTTTAAGAAAAAATAAAATCTTTGATATTTATTAACTCCAAAAGTATTGATTTATGTTAATAACTTTATATAACAAATTTTGCTTAGAAGTTGCCCCTCTATCGAGTTCTAGTATTTTTTTAATAAAAAAATTCACCCATGAGAAGGGGTGGCATCCACCCCCAAGGTAAAAGCGCAAGTTGGCATCATGTCACC
The DNA here is from genome assembly GCF_917563875.1 of Diabrotica virgifera virgifera. Taxonomy (NCBI): domain Eukaryota; kingdom Metazoa; phylum Arthropoda; class Insecta; order Coleoptera; family Chrysomelidae; genus Diabrotica; species Diabrotica virgifera. Next base: position 22,130,261 of record NC_065445.1, on the reverse strand, counting down.
TTTGTTGCTTGAAGTATCTTCTAACTACTCACCAATTTTCATGAAAATCGATGAAGGTTCAACGAAATCGGAGGTGAAAACCTTCAGTGACTCCACTATTCGTATCTATAATAAACAGATAGAACCCTCACAAAGATTCCAGTACAGTCAAACCCGCTTATTAGAATACCGCTTATAGGAATATCCCGGTTTAAGGAATAAAAATTTGTGACCCCGATACCTTTTTACTAGCCACTAACGATCGGTTATTAGAATATCTTGGTTATAGGAATAATTTTGCTTGTCACGAAAGCTATTCCAATAAGCGGGTTCGACTGTATCTTGGTTGCTGGCTGGATAACAAGCGATCTTCACCACGAGGTCGAAATACGTGCTCGTATAGAATATCCTATAGAATGAAAAAATTCCTTATAAGCTTCACCTTATCGTTATACAGGGTGTCCCCGTAAATAGTGCGGTCCTTTAAGGAATGGATATAATACAAAATTTAGAACAAAAAAGTCCTATAACATTTTATTTCCAAAGTTAACCGTTTCCAAGAAAAAAATTACATTGTTCTCCATATAAGTGAATTTTTATTTTCATAAATTTGAATGACATGGCAACGTAGTCTAGAAGAACTTGCTGTGACTGTGGAAATTTAACCTAATAACCCCCTTGTTTATTTACTTTGAGGTGTGATTTTTGGGGTTGTTGACATCGTAGGTACCTACCTGCAAAATAATGGATATGGGTTTGGTTGATATTTACATTATTTTACCTACCAGATGCAACTGACCTACAAACCTACTTTTTAATCTTTAGACTTTTGAGTTGCGCGTTGTTGCTAGACTTCAATTTGCATATCAATATATATTTCCGTTTTTTGGTCAAACGGATCAATTTAGAAAAAAATGTTATAAGACTTTTTTGCTCTACATTGTGCCTTCTACCTATACCTTTAAGGAACGCACTATTTTCGGGGACACCCTGTATATCCGATACACATTTGTAAAAAACATTCATTTATTCCATATTGTTATACGAAGTGGAAACATGGACTCTCGGAATTACAAGTATGAGGCGTATAGAAGCCTTTGAGATATGGGTTTTCGGAAGATGCTGAAGATCTCTTGGACAGGGCACGTGGCCAACAAAAAACTGATGAGAATAATGGGGACTGAGAGGGAACTCCTAAATACTGTAAGAAACAAAAAAAACGAGTAATCTAGGACATATTTACAGAGGAGAAAGATACAACTTTTTACGACTCATAATGGACCCTAACAACACAAAACATTCCAGGAATGTACTATCAAAGTTCTATTAATGTTTGAATGTACTGGACATTCAAGGAACATTCGGTGAATATCTGATTAAGTTATTCGTGGAATGTTACCACAAGACATTCTATGAACATACTACCAATGTCCTATATTTTAAGAGAGGCCATTTAATATTCAATTTGCATTCATTTTCAAATTTGCTGCGCGTGTATATGTATTTAGGCAATCCAAACCACGTGACTTCTGTCTGGTTCTGGTTGGCATGGCATACAGGTTACAGAGGTTATGTTTGTAATATCATTTCATTTCATCATTTCACTGTTTATCGTCATATTTTGGATTCATTTGGATTTCGTTTGCTGTATTTTGTGAACTTTATAAACTTTACCACACTGCAAAGTGATTATTTAAGGAAATTATTATTGGAGACACCAGATGTTTGGAGAAAGGTAGGGCAAACAATTTTTATCAATGTTCATTTTTCTCTGATATTTATCAATATTGATGAATTTTGCAAGCAATAACATTATTTCTTTTATTGTTTTAAATATTTATTGAAGCTGAAAATAATTGGGGATTTAGATCCATATACAATTCAGTCAGAATTGGATTTTACCATAAAGTGCATTTCACCAAATTACTATTATAGATGAAAGCATACAAAAGCCTTCAGGCACATAAATATTTTACAGCTGGATTTGTTTTTAAAGTTGGAGTAAAGTTGGAAGTCACAAGCAACAACTTCGTAAGTACCTACAAGAATATTGAGGAAATCCAGCTGCTGGATACTACTGGGCAAACTAGAAGATTGAAGAGGACAAAGCCTTTTGAACTAGTTTGAGTGATAGTAAAAAGCAGAGCATAATGCTTGTGTGCATGTGTATGTTAGAATAGTGCGGTTAGAAAAGCAGAGCATAGTGCTTGTGTGCCTGTTAGATTAGATAAGAGACGCTATGGGTAAGCTCTTCATTTTAAGGAACAGTAGTAATTTAGGCTAAATTAAAATTGCTCATTAGTCAGAGTTATGACCAGATTGTAATTCTAATGAACAATTCAATACAATGAATCGTCATCGTAGTGATGATTATGGAAAAAAATATATGACAAGATTTTGTGCAATAAAAATGTTTATATTTATCAAGGATGTATTATTTGGTATGGCTACATATACAGTCGGAAAAATGAAAGAATACCCATGAATGAACTATAAAACACGCTGTATTTTTCTGTCACCGTGTCACAAAGAAAGTTGTCCAGTGCAAGTAACAATAATTATTACATGTACTTGTGCTGACCAGTTTTTTGTGTGACACGGTGACAGGAAAATACAGCGTGTTTTATATGTTCGTTCATGGGTATTCTTTCATTTTTCCTACTGTACTTCTGGTATATCGTCGGTGATGTGACAATACCTCCTATCTGCTTTTTCATGAATTTTGTAGGAGATGAAAAATGTTTGGGCCACCTCGTGTTTTCATATATTTTTTGATTTGTTTTGTAGTACATTCAACTATCTATTTACTACAAAACAAGTCAAAACTTGCGTATGAAAACAGGAGGTGACCGTAAAAAATGTTTTTCGTCTCCTGCAAAACTCATGAAAAAACATATAGGAGGTATTGTCACATCACTGACGATGTATTTCAGAGAATGTCTAAAAAATATACTTTGAATGTCCTAAGAACATTCATGGAATGTTTCAACAAGACATTCAGTATAAACAATATACTGTGAATGTTCAAAGAACATTCGTAGACAGTCATGGAATGTTCCAACAAGAAATTCAAGGAATGTTTAAAATGCTGACACAGCACTTTCCTGGGACTTTCCAGGGACGTTCGTGTGCTTTTGGGGACATTCCAGGAATGTTTTCAATGTCCTGTGTGTACCTTCTAGGAACATTCCTGGAATGTTTTGTGTTATTAGGGGAAGGGCAAGTGGAAGGAAAAAGAGGTCCGGGAAAAAGAAAATGCTCCTGGCTGAACGACGCAAGGGACTGAACAGGCATGGACACACATTCGATATAGAACCGCTCAAGATAGAGAGCAATTTGCTGTAGGTATAGCCAACCTTCAGTAATGGAGAAGGCACCTTAAGAAGAAGAAGTTTTATGATTCCAGATAATCCATAAGAGAATTTACAAGCTGTATGAATGTCAAATTTCCCCCATCCAGTTCAGGATCATAAATGATGTTGGTACGAGAGAGGCTTTGTTTTCAGTGCAAGTCTTATTCCAGAGATGCAGAGACGTCAATTAAGATATATACCCATGTCTGGTTGATTACGAGAAAGCGTTTGATGGAGTACAGCACGCCAATATGATGAAAATATTAAAAGAAGCAGGAATTAACAACCAACATCTGAAAATAATTAGAAACCTTTACTGGAACCATACCACAAACCTCAGAGTTGAAGGCGAACACATCAAATAAGTGAAAATCATGTGTGGTGTGAGGCACGGATCAATTTTGTCTTCTTTGTCCTTTTTTAGTTGAATCGTGAACCTTGAGCGAAGATACGTGCAGAAAAATAGGCATATCAAAAAGAAAAATAGACTTTTCCACCAATAAATAATTATAAAAACCATTGTTACCTGAAAGAGTGTATCATTGAAACATTTCACAAGGGGCTCAGTAAAATTTGCAAACGTATAGATATTAACAAAATCATTGTCATTGAGAGTATCTAATATCTGGTTAACAATTTGGTCGGACAGGGCTCGTCTTGTTCCGATTATAGATCCTGATCTGTCTACCAGTATGATTATATCTTTTGGAGAAGTAAATGCTTCTGTGTACCAAGTTCGTGTGCGGAAGTCATAGGTTTTTTTGTAGTTTTCATCCTCCCATTGAACAGCTAAAAAGTAAAAAAAATATTAATATGTACAATGATTTGGCAAAATCATCTGTCTGTAGAGTAGGGAGGACCAGTCCCACAGTATTTAGGCCACAATTGATCCATTGTGAATCTTCCCACGGAGCTGTCGTCCTTAGCTCATTGTCCATCCTCAATTTCCAGGCAGGTGGACAAGTTACCAGGGTACATATCCATGTGATGTCGTGTAGACCAGGGCTCGCTGAACGCATACTCTCATATTGACGTTAACTTTGAACATAGCCGCATTGACATAGGACATGCTCGACAGTTTCATCTCTTCGTTCACACTTCCTGCATATGGATAATATATCTACTAGCTCAAGTGTGGCAGGTGTTTGTTGTGACAGGTCATTGACAACGACCAGTTAAAAAAACCAACTGTCAAGTGCAGGTTCTTCCTAGCCTCCGTTTTTCCTAATTTTCCGAAGTACATCTTTGATGTTGACTTTTCAAACCTTATCCTTGCTCTTCTTTCCATCTTTTCGATGTTTGCGTGTGGGAGTGACATTTGACCATTACCGCGATTGTTGTAGTTGACCAGCCAAAAATATCACCAGGTCCTAAGAGTATTAGGCCTGACGCCTTCCAAGCTAGTTAGTCAGCAATGCTTTTATTTCGATTGTGCCCTTTAACCCACCTCAAGATGATGTTATTGCCATCCGGAGCTTAAGACAGTGACTCATGACAATCCATTGCTAAACCTGAGGGGTCTATTCAAATTCAAGGTTAGGTTATTATTATGGCTTTACCGGCTATACCTTTTCGGGTTATCTCTTTTGCGGGTATGGAACTACGCTGGCATTTTGCCCACATACACTGGCGAGCAAAAAATTTAGGTCACTAGATGAATTATACACGTTTGATGCCTCGAATTGCCTAAACCTGTTGTCCGATTTGAGTGATTTTTTTAGTATCTTATAGCTTTATTATTTAAGAATCTCAATCTATTAATATTGTTGCTAGACAAGTAAATGTCATTTTATACCGGGTGTAACAATTATCCTGTGTGTTTTCCATAAAGTTCGGAACACTCTGTGGAATATTATAGCATAAATAAAATAGTGAAATTAAAACTCAATTGTAGCCTTAGACTTTCTTAACATTTTCTTTTTTGATTCATTTGCATATGTTGGATAATAAAAAAGTTAGGTACTTTAACAATGTTCTTCATCAATACAGGGTGTTTCTAAATAAGTGCGACAAACTTGATGGGGTAATTCTGCATGAAAAAATAATAACTGTTTGCTTTATAAACATATGTCCACAAATGCTTCGTTTCCGAGATACGGGATGTTTAATTTTTTTCTTACAAACTGACAGTTTATTTGTTGCTCTAAATCCGGGTGAGATTTGCAAATGAAATTTGGTAGGTTATTGCGCATTTTTGACATACAAATAAGAATTTTATATTCACCATTGGCGTGCATACGGGTATAAATATTTTAGATACATCCCGTATGCACGCCAATGATGAATATACAATTTTTAATTGTATGTCAAAAAATGCTCAATAACTACCTTTTAAAACCTACCAAATTTCAGTTGCATATCTCAACCGGTTTTAGAGCAACAAATAAACCGTCAGTTCTTAAGAAAAATTCAACATCCCGTATCTCGGAAATGAAGCATTTGTGGACATATGTTTATAAAGCAAATGGTCATTATTTTTTTCATGCAGAATCATCCCTTAAAGTTTGTCGCACTTATTTAGAAACACCCTGTACTGATAAAGAACGTGGCTAGTTGTTAAAGTACCTAACTTTTTTATTATCTACCGTAAGCAAATTAATCAAAAAAGAAAATGTTAAGAAAGACTAAGGCTACAATTAAGTTTTAATTTCAATATTTTATCTATGCTATAATATTCCACAGAGTGTTCCAAACTTTAAGGAAAAAACACAATATTATTGTTACACCCGGTATAAAATGACATTTACCTGTCTAGCAACAATATTAACACACTGAGATTCATAAATAATAAAGCCATAACACCAAAAAAAAAATCACTCAAATCGGACAACAGGTTTAGGAAATTCGATGCATCAAACTTGTATAATTCATCTAGTGACCTAAATTTTTTGACCGCCAGTGTATCACTTTATTCTCCTTCTTCCATTTTGGAGCCATCGGTGTATATGGAATATGTATTTGCCATGTTTGAATTTTTTGCACCCGCTGAGCAGAATCGTACCATTGTTAACAACGCCATCTCTTTTATAAATATATGTCTAGCGGGGTGATCCCAATGAGCAACTCCATTGCAGCAGTTAGTGTTGTTTTCGTGACACTTGATATATTAATAGGCTAGCCAACCGTTGAATATGGTATATTTTGTTGATCGCTGTTGCCTGTAGTACTTCTGGTACCCAAGCAATAGTTCCGTAAGTTAGCATTGACCTAATGAAAGTAGTGTAGATCCAGGCGATCACCCTGGGCAAAAGTGACGCTTCTTTTTCTGGTAAAGAGGACTATTGCGTAGAATTCGTTGCTTCTGAGTTGATCAACCAAAGTGTCTAGAACAATGTTCTAGCTAGAGGAATGGTGATAGCACCGCTCCTTGTGGATACTCCCTCATAACCACGCCTTTAACCAAAACGGCTTCTACATTATTTATGCTTATTGCGCTTTTGGAGAGCATATTGAATATTCGTTCGCTCACGGCTAGGGGGATATTCCTGATATTGCGCTGTTGGGTGATCGTTGGGAAGGTGATTTTATCACACGCTCCTTCAATGTCTATGGATATACCTAGGGCGGATTCTTTATTATCTTTCAATTGTTCCACTACTCGATATGCAGTGCAGAATCAGTAGATCTTCCCGAATAATTGCATAAAAGACAATACAATTATATTTAAGGAATATTAAGTAAAGAAAACTTAAAATATGTACAACAACTACTCATTAAAAAACGATACAAAAATTTAACATTGATGAGGCATTAAAAAAGAAAGTGAACAAAATATACAGTGCGTTCATAAAGTGTGAAAACGGTGTATTATTTCATGACTTAATTATTTTCAGAGTTAAAGCTCTGACAGGTCGATTTTTATTTTTAAATTATGATTTTTTGACGTATATCCCGTAATAGCGACGTCGTCTATTTGGGCGTGATGACGTCATCGATGATTTTTTAAATGGGAATAGAGATTGTGTGGTAGCTTATTTGAAAGGTGATTCAATTTTCTATTCAGTAACATTAACATCATTATTTATACTGGGTAACCAAAAAATAATTTTTGAATTAAATTAATTGACGCAAAAAGAAGAATATATTTAATTTATTTTACTCAAAATACATTGAATGGCTGTCAGAAATGAGAAAAAAAAATGTTTATTTGACAGATAAGCATTGTTTTTTGCTTAAATTAAATGTTTAAACGAAGAGGCAGGTGGAAGACTGTTTGACATTTAATTTAAGCCAAAAGCAATGTTTGTTTATGAAATACACATTTTTTTTTATATTTTTTGGCATCAGTAAAATGTATTTTGAGTTTAATAAATTAAATTCATTCTTATTTTTGCGTCAATTAATTTAATTCATAAATAATGTTTTTGGCCACCCTGTATAAATATTGATGTTAATGTTTATATTGCTAAATATAGAATTGAATCACCTTTCAAATGAGCTATCACACGACCCCTATTCCCATTTAAAAAAATCATCGATGACGTCATCACGCCCAAATCGATGACGTCACTATTATAGGATATACGTCAAAAAATCGTAATTTAAAATTAAAAATCGGCCTGTCAGAGCTTTAACTCTGAAAATAATTAAGTCATGAGATAATAGACCGTTTCCACACTTTATGAATGCACTGTATAAACTTTCATTTGGGTTTTTTTAATACATACCTGGATAATGTCTCATGAATCCTTTAGGACTAGCAAAGTACTGCCAGGTAAGTGTATGATCATTCTTATAATTTTCTTTAAATACCAAATCTAAAGCTTCAGACCATCTTAATCCCTCTAGTACATCTTGTTCTAAAATATACAAAATGGTGACATAATTTGTTCTAAAGAAAAGCTTGCTTCTAAGAAACAAGCCACAGATGGTAATATTTATGATTGACATTTAAAGGAGGGAAAAAGGGCATCTCAATAAAAATTAATTTAATAACAAATATGTAACAATTAAATAAAACAATAAAGTATTTAATAAACAAATTAAAACTAGTTGTTTTAAAGTCAATTGAATAAAAAATTTCAATGTAAAACCAATAATGTTTAAATTGTTTTTATTTATTTTTTTTTAAATTTTTTTGGTAGTCAGTGTTATCACCTCCAGTCCTATCAGTTTGAGTGGGCACGCTCCTAATCAAATTTCAACATTTTGTTATGGTAGGTTGCTTCATTCTTCAAAAGCAGCTTATACTAGCCATGCGGTGTTTTGTGGATTATCCCGGCGAGCTCTAATTTTTTTTAAGCATATCCCACGAATACTCTATAGTGTTAAGCTCGGGTGAACAAGCAGTCCACTCCAAACAAGGTATGTCTTCTGCTTCAATGATGTCTCTAGTCACTCTAATGGTATGTGGAGGTCGATTATCATGCATGAAAATTAAATTTTCTCCTCTCGTATCTCTCCAGAGCCTAACTACAGGTTATCAACATACCTGTGAGCAGTTAAAGTTGATTGGATGAAAATTAGGAGTTTTTTTACGGATCGCAATTCCTCTCCAGAACATTATACTTCCCCTTGTATATTTGTGAACAGATCTGACAGTTTTCGTTCTTGCTTGTCTTCTTCGACCTCATACACGATTTCGTAGGTCATCTGATTTTACACCAATCCTGACTTTTCCTGAAAATAGCATATTTTATCAATTATCAATGTTCCAGTTTTGGTGGTGAAGACACCAATTTAGGCGACCAATATTGTGCTGCCTGGATAACTTGGGAACTCGTAACTGTCTCCTGCTGTATACTTCTTGGCACGAACTCTTCTTCTTATCGTTTCAACTGAAAAAGTTACACCTGTAGCTTCCAAAAACTGCCTTTTGAGCTGCAGGTGAGAAATGGTTGGGTGTTTTCTAGCTGATTGGACAATTAAACGATCGTGGCGAGCCGCTATTACTTTTTGGCGACTTTTCCTTGCTTTATTTTTGATCTTTCCTAGTTCCTGTTACCTAGCATAGATTTTGGACAGAACGCTCTGTGTTACGCCTAGCTCTACAGCTATGTCCCTCTGAGAACATTACTTTCTCCACAAGACCAATAATCTTTCCCCGTTGTAAGTTCTATAACCCCACATGAGGCATATTTTCGTTTTTAGACGCAAAAGTTAGTTTATTTATTTTCGTTCAATTTGCAACTCAAGCAAATAACCTATACCGTACCGAGCTGTACTATCTTATTGTCTTATCGATTTGTTTATTTTCAATAAAAACCTTTATTATTCGCAACAATAACAAGTTTTTTAAAAGAAATAAATATTGCTTTGAAATACATGGTGATTCCATATAAGTTTGTATGTATGTGTGTACATCATAATAGTGGATAGACTTCATAACAACCATCAACACGATTGACCAGTTTGAGGTTGTGAGCTCATATTTATATTTGGGATCATTAATCACAAAAACAGGGTTACTACACGAAAAAATAAAACGTATAAATATGTGGTCTAGAAAAAGACCAAAATATGGAAGGACTCTCACAGTTCACGAACTCTAAAAATGAGTTTGATTAAGTGCTTCATATTCTCAATACTGACATACGGATGTGAATCTTGGATCCTAAGACATGCGGAAAGAAGAAAGATAGATGCCACTGAAGTGTTCTATTGGAGAAGAATGTTACTAATTTCATGGACCGACTACACAACAAATAATTAAATTTTAAACGAGTTAAAGGTCAGAAAACGTCTCTCCAGCAAAGTCCCTTTCCAACAAGTAAAATACTTTGCAGATGTTATGTGAGAAGACACAGAGAACATGGAAATACTTATTATTCAAGGAAAGGTAGACGGCCGAAGATCTCATGGAAGATCTCCAACAACATGGATTGACCAAATTACAGGACTATGCAAAAGATCTATGCATGAGTTAAAAGAAACTACTACATTCCTTCAGTCAAGACTGAAAAGAGAGAGAGGAGAGAGAGAGAGAGAGAGAGAGAGAGAGAAAGAGAGAAACAGACAGACAGACAGACAGATATTGACATTTACATTGACCTTCCTATGAAATAATACTTTTTCCTTAACGAATAATCCTTTCCGAGAATGGGTACGTATTTTCGGCTGCAATGGTATTTAAATGGGGATTCATTTTTTTCGAATCCAGAGAAAAATAATAACTATTTTTGAAACATTTAAACGCAGAATGAAAGATTACGTTCTTACCGAGGGCCGAAAGTCCCTGAAAACTTGTATAATGTTTATTTTAATAAGTTACAGGGGTGAAAAACTAAGAGAAAATGTAGTGTGATTTTTAATTTCAAATATCTCATTCAAAAGAACCTTTTTACTCATTCTAAGGGACTTTCGGCCCTCGGTAATAAAGTAATCTTTCATTCAGCGTTTAAGCTTTTCAAACATATTTATTAGTTTTCTCAGGATTCGAACAAAATGATTACATTTAAAATACATTGAAAACTTTGACAGGCGTCAAAATGTTCCTTTCCTTTTAACAAATAAATGGTTGGAAGACAAGAAAAGGACCAAAAATTTAAATTGCGTGATTGGAAAAATGAGACTGTGTGTTTAGAAGAGACGCCTAGGTTTAGATGAAGATGTTTGCGAGAATGGAATATAGGCTATTGATTTATGATATGGGATATGTATTTTAGAAAGGAACTACAACGTTAACGGGGTTTTATTGTTTCATATAGTCAATGGACCTCCAAATATGAAAAAACCGCGGAGTGTTACCATTTAAACGGGTGCGTTTTTGAGAAAGGGGTGAATTAGTCCCTAGGCACAGGGCGAATTAGGGTGAGTTCTATGCACTTTTGGTACAAACACGTCTACAGGAAAATTGTTCCAGGTTAAATTTACTATCGAAGTATCATATTTTAGAGTAAAAAATATTTTTTTTAATGTCAAAATATTTTCTTTTACAAAAGTATATTCAAAAGAAAAAATCACGAAAGATAGCAATTTAGTTTTTTGTCCCATAACTTTTTTCCACGGGGATATAGGTATAGGCATTGCTTCACAGACAAAAAACTTTCGTCCTTTCTCTTTAAAATAGCGTTTGACAGAAGGCTCTGTGATTTACAGTTTTCAAAATATTATTTTACAGAATTTGCCAGTCACAGCGATTTTGGGCCATTTTACTTGTTACTTCGCGAACATTGTTCTGTAACTTTTTTCTTCGCAACTTTAGGTATATGCAATGTTACATTTTGTAGAAGGCTATTTTGACTATTTTTAAGCAAGATATGGTTTTTCAAACTTTATACTTTTAACGATTTTTGATATATTTTGCGATTATTTTTAAATTTCTCATTATAACTTGTTTTATTGTATATTTAGGTATATACATTGTGTAATAAAAAAGAACGCTTATTTTCCTTACAAGATATGCTTTTTCAAAATGTGACAAATGCAATAATAGGTCCCACTAAGATGGAACCATATGGAAAACTTTTTATTATTAACTTTATGAAAAAACATTATTCTTTATAAAATGCTCTGCATAGTCTAAAACCTAAGATGCAATTATCAGACATAAAATGTTGTCAATAGTGTACGAGCAAAGTACCTTTATATTTCAAAATATCGAAAAGTTTTATTAAGAAAAGTTATTTGGAATTAAAAATTATGTTATAATGTGCAATATTTTTCTATTTAAAAAAAAAAATAAAAAAAAATTAATTAAAATGTTTCTCAAATTTCAAATACCCTTGGATATCTTGTTTGAAGATATTCCTAAAATTTTTTGCAATACACCATTTTAAAGTAAAGGAAATAAGCTTTTTTTATTCCATAATATATATACCTAAATATATAAGAAAAAAAAGTCATAATGAGAAATTTAAAAAATAATGATAAGTATAAAAAATCATTAAAAGTATAAAACCTTGAAAAAGCATAACTTGCTTAAAAATAGTCGCACAACCTTATGCGATAGACCATTTTAAAGGTAATTGACTTCTGTTTCTACTAAATGTATCATTGAATATACCTAGAAATGCGTAGAAAAAAGTTACAGAACAATGTTTGCGAAATAATGGGGAAAATGGCAAAAAATGCTGTGAACGGCGAATTTTGAAAAATTCTATTTCGAAAACTGTAAACTCTAGAGGCTTTTACCAGACGTCATTTTAAAGAGTAAGGATGGAAGTTATTTTTCACTCAAGTAATGTCTATACCTATATCACTGCAGAAAAAAATTATGGAACAAAAAACAAAATTGCTTTCTTTCTTGTTTTTTTCTTGCTTTTCTTTTGAATATATTTTTGTAAAAACTTTTTTTTTTACTTTAAAAAGTGATATTTCTATAGTAAATTTAACCTGTAATAATATTCCTGTAGACGTGTTTGTACCAAAAATGCATAGAACTCACCCTACTTCACCCTATGCCTAGGGACTAATTCACCCTTTTCTCAAAAACGCACCCATTTAAATTGTAGCACTCCGCGGTTTTTTCATACATAGATGTCCATTGACCATATGAAATAATAAAATTTCGTTAACGTTGTAGTTCCTTTTAGCTCTCTTATTTTGAACATAATCAATAGCCTAATATTAGGAAATATTATTTTCTCTAATGAAAAGAAATGCTCATACAACATTCATTGATCTTGCGACAGCATAGTAGATTTTCGTCAGAGGTTCTGTAGCGGATGCTTAATAATAACAAACGGTGAATATGGGGTAATCGTGATTGAAATAAATAATAATAGGTAAACTCACCTCTCTCGTATACATTTAATGCTAACTTAGCAATACTAATATCCAAGTTGACCTTAGTCCCAAACCTGGAATCATCTTTTAATGGCAGACTCTCATATGTACGCCGAGGTCTTTCTTTTTCTGGTAAATGCTTACAGTTGCATTCTCTGCCTTCTTCATTGTCTCGTGGAGCAAAAAGTTTAAGTCTTCTTTTTGGATTTGCAAACTTGTTATTTGTAAGATCTGACTTGCTTGGTTGTTCACATTTCCAATGGCATTCATTCTAAAATAAAGAAAAAATCATATATAAAAACTTAGACAAAGATCAATAGACAAGGCGAAAACGGCGGGTTCGTTGGAAAAAATATTCTCATGAGATTTTTTTGCATAACCACATTTGTAATACAACCCAGAATAAGGTTCAAGAAGTCGTCCACGAGAAAAGTGGTCCAATTTTTTTTAACAATTTTTTTTAATCAAATTGCAAAAATTATTATTTTAGGGTTTTTAGACCATTCTGGACAAAAAAGGTCTCTTGTAATTTTTCTCTAAAGTTGATGGTTTTCGAGTTATAAGCAATTTAAAATTTGAAAAACGCAAAAATGGCCATTTTTAAGACTTAATAACTCGGTTAAAAATTATTATTATGAAAGTCAGAAAGTAACTAAATCAAAGTTTAAAGCCCCCCTACATGATCCTGAAGAGATTTGTGTCATTAATTTATTACTAAACTGTTATTTTTAATTATTAACAATAAGCGGTAAGAGCGCAGTAACGCGGCTGTAAATGTGAGTGCGAGTAAGATGCCCCATTGGACTGCTGGAATGGCATCTCTCTCGCACTCACCATAGACGGCCGCCTAATACGTGCTGGCGCTCATTATTATTACTTAAAAATAACAGCTTAGTAATAAAAGTATGACAAAAATTTCTTCAGAATCTTGTAGGGGGGCTTTAAACTTTGATTTAGTCACTTTCTGACTTTCAGAATAATAATTTTTAACCAATTTATTAAGCCTTGAAAATCGCCATTTTTCGTTTTTTTCAATTTTAAATTGTTTATAACTCGAAAACGATCAACTTTAGAGAAAAATTACAAGAGACCTTTTTTGTCCAGAATGGTCCAAAAAACCTAACACAAATTTGATTAAAAAAAATGGTTAAAAAAAGTACCACTTTTCACTTGGGCAACTTCTTGAACCTTATTCTGGGATGTCTCACGAATGTGATTATGCAAAAAAAAGCTCATGGGAATATTTTTTCTAACGAACCCGCCATTTTCGCCTTGTCTACAACAAAATGATTGTGTTATTATATTAAGATTGCTAAATTAATAATATTAGCAAGAAAAATAAAACCGTGTAACCGTTTGGTTCATAACGCAAATTTTATGCGACCCTGTATATCATAAGGATTTATATATGTAGTTGCTTTAGTATAGTTGTTTTTAACGAATACAAAAACTATGCATCTAACGAAAAAAAAAACTATAACAAATATTTTTGTAGCTTATAAAAAAACAAGGAGATTCGCTTTTTGATAAATATTCATTCAAACTAAGCGAGATATGGTGCAAAAAATGATGACTAATGTATTTTAAGAAAAAATTACCAGTATATTTAACCCCTCATCCACCAGAATTAAAATTAAGGTGATACAGTAGCGATCAACAGGTAGCTAAAACGCGTTCCAAGATTGCGGCTGTAATTTTGAATATTTTTTCGAAATATTTGGCACACGTATTCGTAATATAATAAAGAATGGCGGTACAGAGCCCAATTTGAAAAATATATTAATATGTGGAAATTACTCTGTAATTAAATACCATATTAAAAAAACGAGCCTGTAACGCCATTAAGAAGAACAAAAAAAAATACACTTTCCTCAAATAAACTTTTTTATCCGATGCCTAGATTTTGTGTCATTTTGGAACTACTAATTTTTTTTTTATTTCATTAGTAGTTCCAAAATGACACAAAATCTGTTCATCGGATAAAAAAGTTTAATTGAAGAAAATGTATTTTTTTGTTCTTATTAATGGCGGTACAAGCTCGTTTTTTTAATATTGTACTTAATTACAGAGTAATTTCCACATATTAATATATTTTTCAAATTGGGCTCTGCACCGACATTCTTTATTATATTACGATTATGTGTGCCAAATATTTCGAAAAAATATTCAAAATTACAGCCGCAATCTTGGAACGCGTTTTCGCTACCTGTTGATCGCTACTGTTTCCTCTTAAAATATGCATATCGTTTTCCTTTTATAATATCTTTTATTATAGTATTATTTCTATGTTTAAAAAGTTGGACAGGTTTAAAATGCATGTTTTTTGAAAAAAAAAGATCAAGATATAAAGCGCATTTTTTAATTTTTGTAAATCCTTTTAAAGTACAAATATAGGGTTTTTAAAAAAAAATTAACACTTTACCTTATAAAGTCCAAAGATTTTGAATATATGTGATTAATATGGATTTATCATAATTCAAATTTTCTTTAAAATGGTTTTAGACAGGATACGGTATCTTTAAAATAACCGGAGTTATTGTAAAAAAACCAAACAACATTTTATTCTAATATTGAATTAAAAAAACCGACTAAAAACGTGTTTTTGTTGAAAAATGAACATATTTACTCGCCAATATCTCGAAAAGTAATGATAATGACTTAGAAAGCTATAGAAAAAACTCCACAGAACAATAATGTCTAAGAATTAGTCAGTTTATCCAATTCCGGACTTATTTTGAAAGGATATTTTTTCACCCCCGAGAGGGGGTGATGCTCATCCCCAGGGCAAAAGCGTATCTCAAGCAAGCAAGCAATTTGATTTAACCCGACCTGTGGGAATGTCCACCCTCTCGAAAGAGTACATTCGGGTGTAACAATTCATTGGGGCGAGGTGTTTTGACCCGAGTGTAAACAGGGATCACCCCACCTCGCTCCAATGCCCCAGGCCATCCCTTTCCCCCCCATAGCACACTGATGCGCGATGAGGGGCAAAAGCGTATCTTTTGCTCACGTAACAAATTTACAATGGCACATCACTTTTTTTTTCTTTGACATGTTACTATAGGGGAGTGCTTAGAACTTAGGGGGGATTAGAACGAAACCATGCATTGTTTCGGAATAATTCAAACAAGCTTATATTTTTTTAAAACTTTTTTTTTGTAGTTTATATACATGTTAAATTAAAAACTTCTACTCGCAGATTTGGCCGCTAATTGTTTATTAATTGTTTAAAAAATAACAATTGTTTTGTATAAATAATTTTAAAAATATAGTTAAATTCATCATTTTATTTCATCAAATATGTTTCTATTTTGTTTTTGATTATGCTGAATCCGAATATGGCATTACAATTTGAAAATTCTTATACAGAAGCTTTTATACAGTATGTCTGCGTAGCTAGAGACTACATGGAAAACTTTTTTATTATCAATTTTACGAAAAAAAGTTGTTCTTTATAAAATGCTCTGGATAGTCAAAAATCTAAAACTCAACCATCAGATATCAAATCTTATCAATTTTATACGAGTTAGGTATGTCAAAAATATGAATTCCGTTAAAGAGTAAAGTACCTTTATATTCCAAAATATCAAAAAATGTTATTAGGAAAAGTTGTTTGAAATTAAAAACTATGTTTTAATATACAATTACCTACATCATTCTAATCGAAAAAAAAAATCCAATTTTTTCTCAAATTACGGATACTCATCATTTTATTAAAATTAGGTATGATAACTATTTTATTATCAATTTTACGAAAAAAGTTATTTTTTATAAAATGCTCTACCTGGTCTAAAATCTAATATACAACCATCAGATATCAAACGTTTTCAATTTTATACGAGGTATGTAAAAAATATAAATTTTTCTTATGATTAAGTGCCTTTATTATTCAAAAGATTTTAATTAGAAGGATGTAATTGAACACTGAAACATATTTTTTAATTTAAAACAACTTTTCTTAATAACAATTTTCGATATTGGGAAATATAAAGGTAATTTACTCTTGAGTGAAATTAATATTTTTTGACATACCTCGTATAAAATTAACAAAATTTGGTATTTGATGATTGCATCTTAGATTATATACGATGGAGAGTATTTTATAAACAATACTCTTTTTCGCAAAACTGATAATAAAAAAGTTATCAATAGGTTTCAACTTACGCAGACATACTGTATAAGAGCTAAAAATTTTTTTTGTTGAACATTTATTATTGTTAAAGCTTATTATTAAATTTATTTTAGGTAAGTTTTACAGAAAAAAGTTTTGATTACTTCGTATAAAAATTATTTTAGCTGGTAATTTTCGGTTTTTTTAATAAATTTTTGTTATCTTTCTTAATTTTCTCAAAAAGAAATAGTTAATTTCATCTCTAAAGTAAAATAATTTAGTGCGTTTTAAATATTACATCCCAAGCTTTGAAAACTTACCTATAAAAGTGTAATAAATCTGTTCAAACATGAGTAATACCGTCTTAAATTGGTGGTAATTCTGTAAAACTACGAAGTTTTCAAAAATTACATTTTTTGAAACGTGTCGTATCATTTAAATTAAATTTTTGAGATTTTTTTTGAATATAACATCGCTTAGTAAAATGTTTGAAAGGTAAGTTGTGAAAAATTGAGAGTTTATAAGAAAAATTATATGTTACACTTTTTTAAATAATTTTTAAACAAAATTCATATAAGTCTCATTTTCCGCCCACACCGTACTTATGTCCATATATTTTATTTATTTCTATTATAACCATAAGATAGACTAATTAGTCTTCCTTTATGTCCAATTTGTAAAATTTCATTTGATCCATTAGTTAAAGAATTACATTAAAATAACTCAACCGTGCACTTCTCCGAACTCTAGTTTACAGTGCGCCAATGTTTGTGAGAAGGGTGACTTTAGCGTTATAAATAAAAAACTATAGAAGCTACAGATTAAATTTTAGAAAAATCTTTATATAAGGTTTTTTTTTGTAAAATTTTCTGAATTTTTTAATGTTCAAGTCAGTTATTTTCTAAAGTTTATATTTTCGGAGTTATTTAAAAAAAACATCTAATTTCGCAATTCATTTGTTTAATAAAAAATGAAGCACCCACTTCTCGAGTAGAACTTTTTGATATATTGTTTATTAAACATTTCTTAATGAAATTACAAAAAGTTCTATCTTGTTTGATTTTTTCCGAAATGAAAATCTATAGCACTCCCCTACACTATGTGTATACCAAATTTCATGTCAATCGAATGTTGAAAATTCGGAGGTTTTGCAATATTTTACCGTGAGTTAATGGACTAGCACTATAATAAAAATAATGCAAAAATTATGTAGATCACAAAACTTGTTTGGTTTGAATTAATTAAAGTTATGAGATAAAATTGTCATTTATCATGTTCTATATTCTCAAATATAATAATAATTAATATAATTATGTATTATAATAGTATCAATTATAATAATGTCTTATAACCGATATTTTTTCCTGAATCAGAAAATATATCTTTTAAATTTTCTAGTAAAATAGGTATGATTTTTAATTAACTACAATAATTATTTGTATTCTATTAAGACTGAACAAAGAGATAAAAATATTGTACCCTATTCGTAGATATGAAAAGATTAAAAACTGTAGTTTATCTAATAATTTTGTTGCTAAAGATATTAAAACAAAATATTTATGTTTTTAATTTTTAAAATACTTACATACCAACCAGAGAAATAACACAGACACTTACGAAAATAATTTATTTTTATTGATATTTAACAAAAATTTGTCTTTTATTCTTCAAATACTGTGAACTTTCCACTAAAAGCAATTTGAATTTGACATAAGAATTTTATAGAGAAAGATCATTATCGTGGATCATTATAATTCCGGTGCCGTCAATAAAACAAACTGCATCTACTCTATTAGGTAGGCAACTTCAAATTCACCTGTTGTCGCAAATTCACAGACATTTTAAAAATATAAATGAATCCTTTAAAAGGAAAATATACTATTACTAATAACCGTTAAACATAAAAGAAAAATATCGATACTTGGAAATGTTTGCACTTAAATGTGAAAAATAATAAAAATCAAGTTTGTAATAATGTTTGTAAGACATAAACATACATAAAAAATAGGATTTTATTAGTAAAATTCTGCCTATACTATACTACTTTGTAACTAATAGCATCTATCTACAGTAGGTACTCATCTAATTTGTATAGACTAAAATCTACTTAATATCTAATAGAAAGCACTTAAACATAAGCCATATTTACATTAAGAATAATAGAATGCAGATCGTCCAAAGCTTCAGGAGTATAATCAGTAGAAGTTAAATTATCAGCATTAAAATACTCATAGGTGCCGTTTTCAAATAACGGTGTATCATTACGATGATAATGAATAAATTCCATGTAATCGGCGATGTTCTGAAACATAATAAACAAAATAATATAAATTTATACAGTAGTATCGGAGTTTTAGTCACAACCAAAGTGAACATCTATCCGAGTTATTTTATGTTTTTAGGTGGCTGTGATATGACTATGATACTGTCATAGGCTGCTCATGCTCGAATTTGTTACATGATAAAATTGCTCGATGTGATTGGCTGATTGTGTTACACCATTTTGCTTTTAATTTCAAAGAAGCCCAAAGAAGTTTAACAAAAAAATGTGTTATAAAGTGTATAGAATTATTGTGCATTTTGTGATTTTTTGCCGATTCTTACTACTTTTCATGTTAGTGCATCATATGTTTTATATATATTTTAATAAACATGACGATATATTTTAATGTTTGGAAAGTGTAAGACTAAGTTACTGACAGGTTTTACTGTATTACGAAAAATGAAATGTGAGATTCTATGTAACGGCGCGACTACTCGCGGGTTAAAGCTAATTGGCTTTCCCCAAAGCCATAAATTCCACAAAAAGAAGAAGAAAAAAAATTCCTACGCATTACTACACCCTTCCTCGGGGCACTTACGAAATTTTTTTAAAATTGCAAAATTTTTCATCAAGT
This sequence comes from Diabrotica virgifera virgifera, assembly GCF_917563875.1. Lineage (NCBI taxonomy): Eukaryota > Metazoa > Arthropoda > Insecta > Coleoptera > Chrysomelidae > Diabrotica > Diabrotica virgifera. The sequence goes on along the minus strand of NC_065445.1, from coordinate 22,110,255 downwards.
GATCGCGAAAAGGATAAAAATTGAGATTCATCTCACCGCGCGACTACTCGCGGGTTAATTTATATATTCAGACTTCTTTATCTTGAATATAATAGAGCTGTACTATAGAAAGGATCATACGATGGAGTAAGTGAGAATTAGAATATGTGGACGTCGCCGGGATCAGAAGATTTTCCGGAGTGATAAAATATATGGAGGATGCAGAACCAATGGATTAATGGAGTAATCATCCAAACATGCGCTACTTTAGTTCAAGGTAGATTCAATGAGACAGGAGAGCATTCTACCAGAGAACGACACATGCTGATAGTTCAAGGTAAGCCTTTCCTGTGTTCCTAAATTTGCTCCAACAGACTTCTAATGCTAACAAGAAAAATACCTGTAAATAACTTCTGGCGAACTTATCGTAATAATCGAGTCGATTTTTTCCACTCACTTTTAAATTAAAATAAAAATGGTAAATTAAAGAAAAACAATAATATCTAATAAATATAACTAACCAAAAAAACCTTTAGGCATTTACAAACACACTAAACTTATTGTATCCCAATGTACCATGTCTCATACTGTAAGCATTGGTTGATAAAACTATTAGGAAACATGACTGGACTTTTGGCTTTGCCAGGGCCATTAACTTGGAATAAAAAATAACTGCTAACATACCATTGTATTATTAGAATATAAATTGGATTGTTATCTGTCCGAGCTTCTTGATCTTCTTCTTTTTCTTCATGGACCATGTCGTTTCACAACGTTTGTTACCATCCTAACTATCTTAATTTTATTCACTGCCAGCAATAGCACACTTGTATCAATACCATACCAATTTTACAAGTTCTTCAACGATTAAGTCCTTTTTCGTCCTGGACTGCGTTTACCTGCTATTTTCCCTTGCATATTATCTTGTAGCGATCTATATTTGGGACTTCTCATTACATGTCCGAAATGCTCCAACATTCTCTTCTTAATGCTTTTTATAATCTCAGTAGTCTTGCTGAGATGTTCTAGTATTGTAGAATTTCTAATCTTCTCCACCCAAAAAACTGTTTAAATTCTTCTATAGCACCACATTTAGGTGTCAATGCCAATTTTAGGTCTCTGTTACATAATACCTTGGATATCCTTCTAGCTGCGTCTCTGGACTGCTCTATTATGGAATTAATTTCACCGTGATTATTTGCGTTACAATTTAACTGATATTAAATTTAACTGAAATCCAATATTTTGGGTTTTCGTATGTTCAGATCCAGACCTGCTTCCTACAACTTTCAACGGCACTATTAAGTAATGTTTGCAGATCTTCTTGAGTAGAAGCTATAGGAGTGCTGTGTCGTCCGCATATCGCAAATTATTGATGACTTTACACCGTTCACAATTATTCCTTCTTGTTTTTCAGAAAGTGGGGTTCTGAAAATTCTTTCGGAGTAAACGTTGAAAAGCATGGACGAGACGAGGCGTCCCTGCCGAGGCATACCTGCCGTCCTTTGGTCCTCATTGTCAATTCCAGATATCTGAGCGTGGGAAGCCTATCTTTTTATTCTGTGACGGTTGTCTCGAAATCTAGTGGTACTAGTGGTTCCTACTAATAGACAATACAAGAGAAAGGAAGGGTCTTTTCAGGTCCAGAGAAGAAATTAGAGAGAGAGAGAGAGAGAGAGAGAGAGAGAGAGAGAGAGAGAGAGAGAGAGAGAGAGAGATAGAGAGAGATAGAGAGAGATAGAGAGTCTTTTTCGCCTATTCGCTTCGAAAGAGGGTAGTAGAGAGAGTTATTTTTCGTTCAATTTGATTATTGTATTGCTGTTTTCTGAAGGAGTGGGGAAGAGCATGGAGAGTAGTAATTATTATTCAGGATTGACTTATAAAATTATTTAAAATTGGGAGTGAACATTGTCGAATGATATAGCAAGAAATTAATATAATTTATGAATAAAACTTACATGAACAGCTTCTTCCTTTTGTTTCATCATTGTCTCAATATCATAGGCTACGTCGTGTATTAGATCTGCTGCATCTTCTTGGACTAGTTTGTCTTCAAGTATTACAAAGCTCTAAAAATAACATAAATTAGGATCTATTATGCGCTAGATGAGACCTTAGGTAATGTACCTTTTCTACCTCGTCTTCTCTTGTCATCTTTTTGCTCAACTGCTGAAGTTTGGCGCCTATTTTTTTGGCCCACATGGACACCCTGAAATTTATTGTTGTGTTATTAATATAATATATTATCTGATTTACACAAAGCTTTAAATAAGGAAGCTCTGAAGTAAAATATACAAGTAAAGCTCTTCTTCACAACAATCACTACTCCATTGCGATGTATTGGATCATCATTTCCGGAATAGTATATTTTGGTATTTTTAATCTGTTCGAGTTTGGCTATTTCACCACGTTTTTTTACACCGAAAAATCTTTTTTTGAGATGTCTATAAAAATTTGTCACCGTTTATTTTTTGATATTTTTTATTGAACATTTTTTTTTAATATTCTTTGAGTTGTACTTAATATGCTCATTTAATTAAAAAAATAATAATTTACCGTAGTTTAAAGGAAATCACAAAAATGTGCTTAAAAGGTTGATATCAAACCATACCCCCCTCCCCCTTAGCTTTAAAGTGAGACTTTGTAAAGCTCATTTGAATGCGTAGAAGCCGAGATACGATCGAAAGAGCTTCGAAAAATAATTATTTTGCAGAGACGAAGTAGTTTTCAATCCTAATAGTCTGGGCTGATTATCGGAGAATAGGCCATTTTTGGGGAAACTTATTTACCAGCAATTTTATTGCTGGAATCGAATCTTATGATTGTATATATTAATAATATAGGTATGCAAAGTCCGCAGATAGTGTGCTACTCTTTTTATAAACAAAATGGCGCCTGAAAATCGTGTCTTTTTCAATTTTTGCTCTATAACTCCAAAGATTTTAACATTACACCAAAAACATTCAAATAAATATTCACCGCAATTAAATTCTGCATAGAAACGTGTTTTTTCCGATTTACTTCGACGAAAACTTTCTGCAGAAAAAGCGGGTTTTTCCAACAAAATCTTTAATTTTCAACTAAACTTTTAGATAAGTAATTGTTAATCAATAATTAAATAACTTGGCAATGTAAAAGCCCTTTTCGTATAGATTATAATTCCAGAAGCCGATGGAAATTGAATGAACAGTTTAGCAACAATTGAATTGTTAATTAAAAATTTGCGGTCGCTATAATAATGACAATAATTACGATGCATAAGAACAACTATGATTTTTTTAAAAAGACACTATACCTATCTAATGTACTTTACAGAATTGATATTGGACTATTTAAGCGGCCTCAGGAATATTTTAAAATTATAAATAATTTTTTGGCTTATAAACAAATAGAATATCTCGGAAAATATTAAACTAAATTAAATTAGAAAAACGGTATTCGAAAAACAGCGGCAGGACGCTTCTTTTAAAAGAAAAAACGTTTAATTATGATGAGTAGTTCCTGAGATACAACCGGTCAAATTTGACCGGAATTTACGGGAAAGATATAAAGAATAGGATCATAATTTTCAAACCGTCACCTTTTTATTTTTGTCCTCTTTCTCCACACCAATTTTCATATCCTTAAAATACTCATAACATATATTATTATAATAAAAACTATCGATAATACGTGTGAAAATTGCCAAAATAGCAAAATTCCAATCAAAAATTAGGTTGGAGAAAATGTAACCCTCAAACTTCAAAATCGGTATACGTTAAAAAAATGTATTTTCTCGGCTTCCCGTGGAGCAATTTCCTTCATTCTTTTTTTGTTCCCAAGTAACTCGAGTAGAGCCATCGAACTAACGTATTATTAAATGTCAAACTTGCTTTTGTTTTGTTATAATAAGTTAATTAATTTATTATAACACAAAATTTTAATTTGTTTAAATAAAAATTGTTTAAATAATTATACAGCTTTCAAATGAGAATATTTATGTTTTTAACTTTAAAAGGTACACTTGTAGTAAGTTTATCTAAAAAAAGCCTACAACTGGAAAAAATATGTAGTTTTCTGTTCTTTTAAATAAATTAATCTATTATAACAAAACAAAAGCAAGTTTGACATTTAATAATGAGTTAGTTCGATGGCTCTACTCGAGTTATTAGGGAACAAAAAGAGAATGAAGGAAATTGCTTCATGAGAAGCCGAGAAAATGCATTTTTTTAACGTATACCGATTTTGATCTTTGAGGGTTACATTTTCTCCAACCTAATTTTTGATTGGAATTTTGCTATTTTTGGCAATTTTCACACGTATTATCGATAGTTTTTATTATAATATTATATGTTATGAGTATTTTAAAGATATGAAAATTGGTGTGGAGAAAGAGGACAAAAATAAAAAGGTGATGCTTTAAAAATTATGATCCTATTGTTTATATCTTTGCCGTAAATTCCGGTCAACTTTGACCGGTTGTATCTCAGAAACCACTCGTCACAATTAAACGTTTTTTTCTTTTAAAAGAAGCGTCCTTCCGCTGTTTTTGGAATACCGTTTCCACAATTTAATTTAGTTTAATATTTCCCGAGATATTGTATTTGTTTATTAGCAAAAAAATTGTTTATAATTTTAAAATATTCCTGAGGCCGCTTAAATAGTCCAATTTTAATTCTGTAAAGTACATTAGATAGGTATAGTGTCTTTTTATGAAAAAATCATAGTTATTCTTATGCATCATAATTATTGTCGTTATTATAGCGACCATAAATTTTTAATTAACAATTCAATTGTTGCTAAACTGTTCATTCAATTTCCATCGGCTTGTGGAATTATAATCCATACGAAAAGGGCTTTTACATTACCAAGTTATTTATTTATTGATTAACAAATACTTATCTAAAATTTTAGTTGAAAATTAAAGATTTTGTTGGAAAAACCCGCTTTTTCCGGGGAAAGTTTTCGTCGAAGTGAATCGGGAAAAACACGTCTCTATGCATAACTTAATTGCGGTGAATTGTTATTTGGGTGTTTTTGGTGTAAAGTTAAAATCTTTGGAGTTATAGAGCAAAAATTGAAAAAAGCACGATTTTCTGGCGCCATTTTGTTTTTAAAAAAAGTAGCACACTATCTGCAGACTTTGCGTACCTATATTATTAATACATACAATAATAAGATTCGATTCCAGCAATAAAATTGCTGGTAAATAACTTTTCCTTGTATTTTGCTAATTAGCCCAGAGTATAAGTATTTTTGAAAAATTTAGATGCAGAATGAAAGAATATTTTTATTATCGAGAGCCGAAAGTCCCTTGGAATAAATAAAAAGGTTATTTGAATGAAGTATTTGCAATTAAAAATCACACTAAATAATTTTCTCTTTTATTTTCACCCCTGTAACTTATCATAATAAACATTATAGAAGTTTTCAGGGACTTTCGGCCCTCGGTAATAATCTAGTCTCCCATTCAGCGTTTAAATTTTTCAAAAATATTTATTAGTTTTCTCAGGATTCAAAAAAAAATTTATACATTTAAAACACATTGAAAATTTTGACATGCGTCAAAATTTGGCATTTTGCTCCGTTCCTCGTAAGGGGAAAGGCGCTAAATGATGCCTGTCAAAATTTTCATTGTCAAAATTTTCAATGTTTCAGTGTTTTAAATGTACAGGGTTATTCACTATATTTTAACCCCCTGTAAACTGCTTGATTTACAGAATTAGAAAAAAATATTAAATATAAAAGTTATTCTATTTTTAAATTATGATATTTTGACATATATATCATACTAGTGACGGCATCCATCTGAGCGTGATGACGTAATCGACTATTTTTTAAATGAGAATAGGGGTCGTGTGCTAGCTCATTTGAAAGGTTATTCAATTCTCTATTCAGTAATATAAACAATAAGATAATTATTTATACAGGGTGTCCAAAAAAAATTTAATTAAATTAATTAACACAAAAAGAACAGTGTATGTAATTTATTTAATTCAAAATACATTATACTGCTGTCAGAAAACAGAAATAAATGTTAATTGAACAAATAAACATTACTTCTCACTTAAATTCCATGTTCAAGTTGCCACCCATCTGCCTCTTGGCAGTTTAAACATTGAGTTTAAGTAAAAAGCAATGTTTATTGTGCAATAAACTTTTATTTCTGTTTTTTAACAGCAGTAGAAGATATTTTGAAATAAATAAATTACATACATTCTTCTTTTTGTGTCAATAAATTTAATTAAAAAAATTTTTATTGACACCCTGTATAAATAATTATCTTAATGTTTATATTACTGAATAGAGAATTGAATACCCTTTCAAATGAGCTATCACACGACCCCTATTCTCATTTTAAAAAATAGTCAATTACGTCATCACGCCCAGATGGATGACGTCACTAGTATGATATATATGTCAAAAAATCATTATTTAAAAATCGAATAACTGTTGTATTTAATATTTTTTTCTAATTCTGTAAATAAAGCAGTTTACAGGGGGGTCAAAATATAGTGAATAACCCTGTACATATTCTTTCTTTTTGAATCTTGATAAAACTAATAGGTATTTTGGAAAAATTTAAATGCAGAATGAAAGATTACGTTATTACCGAGGGCCTAAAGTCACTTAGAATAAATAAAAACCTTCTTTTGAATGATATATTTGCAATTCAAAATCAAACTAAATTTTCTCTTTTATTTTCACCCCTGTAACTTATTAAAATAAACATTACACAAGCTTCCAGGGACTTCCGGCCCTCAGTAATATAAAGTAATATAAAGTAATCTTTCATTCTGCGTTTAAATTTTTCAAAAATATGTATTAGTTTTCTCAGGATTGGAAAAAAATGAATACAATTAAAACACATTGAACATTTTGACAGGCGACATTTTGCGCCCATGCCCTTAAAATCGATTTCACCATTCAATAAAATTATTATTTTTAAAAATCTATGACCTAGGAATGGCATACCCATACCAATCGAAATATTTAATTCAATTATTAATTTTTAAACTGGTTCAATCACGATTATTAAAAAGTCAATAAAGATACTGGAAGAAAAAAAATTAAAATAATATTTGAGATATAGAGTATTACATAAAAGAGATATTACAGGATTCACAAAATTTTAAATCGTTGCAGCATCTCTGTACACAACAGTAAGACCGAGATCAATAGATAATAGACACTTTGGCGCCTATTGTTGTGGACGGAGACCACGAAAACTTTAGTTGTATTACAGTAAAATTATTGTTAATTTAATTTATTCGCTGTTTCCATCTACTTTACAGTTTACATTCCAATGATTAATATGCCTTGGTAAAATTATGCTTTTTGTGTGAAAATAATAAATTTGTGTTCTAACGCACATTTTAAAAAGATTCCTTTTATTTATCTGACATAAATTTTTGCACATTGTCAGTAGTAATTGCCCAAGAGCTCTAAAATTATCGAATTTTTCCCGAGTGACACTTTGACAATTTTAATTTCACGACCCGAAGTGGAGTCAGTTTATGTCAAAGTGTCACGAGGGCAAAAATTCGATAATAATTTTAGAGATCGAGTGAAATTTGTTGCGATTATTTCATGAATAAAACTGTTCAAAACCAAAATTTTATTGTAATTTATTTATGTAAGTACAAATTAATACAATTAAACACACAGTTGTTATAAATATTTGACGGTTGAAAGTCATCATTTTATAAGTTTTAAAACATTAATTACCATTAATGTCACCGAATGCATTTTTTCGTAGCAAGGCAGCCTCATTCTTCACATTAAAATGAAGACATTACGTTTTTTAAGATTTTAGAAATTAGTGTTGCCCAAAATCGGTCTTGGTCTTGCAGTCTTGGTCTTGTTCTTGCGTTTTCGCAAGACCAAGACCAAGACCAAGACCAAGACCAAGACCAAGACCAAGATCACCTAATTTTAGCAAGACCACGACCAAGACTTACCGTGCAAGACTTGAGTAAGAACAAGACTAAGCCTGCGAGACTCTTGCGTCTTGAAGTTAGAACTGAGGGTCGTTTTAGGAAGTATTATATTAGTTCGACTATATTCTTAGATACTCTATGAGAAACACAAAAATTTTGAAAATTGGACTTATGCGCATTACGAACAATACCATAAACATACATAGCTTATCAAAATATCCATTTAAAGAACACTTCACACATTATTTGACACGTAATCAGAGGTCATTATTACAATGTAAAAATAAAATATTTTGTACATTCCTTCCCAGCAGACGACTTCTCTGAAATTAATTATCCGGGTTATGAGAATAGTCGCCTTCTGATCATAACATAACATTCTTGCTTTGCGACGCCGATAGTAATATCGAATATCGTATCCAAACTTTTTAAAATTAGCTGATAAAAAATATACCTAATAAGTAATTAATTTTTTTCATTATTAGTTTTCTAGGAATTTAAACACACAAATCTTATCGGTATATAGAATAGTAAGTAAAAATGTATTGTTTTTGCTGAATGTGCTATGAGGTCACTCGGTTAAACAAAATCTGCGGAAACAGCGCGTATCGCGTATAATATTTAAAATATGATACCGAGACAAAAGAAAATATTATAATGCCGGATACCCTAACAAAATACCGAAATATTATTTAATAACGATATACACTTCTCCAAAAAATTTACGCACCACCTTATAAACGGGTCATTGTTAATGTTTCGAATTTCCTAAACATGTTGTCCGATTTAAGTGATTTTTTTAATATGTTGTCTTATTTTTATAAATATCGCTGCAATAATATTGTTGCTCGACAAATCAATTATTGTCATTGTACACCGGGTGTAGGTACCAATCAAACTGTGTTTTTTTATCACAGGAATACTCAAAACATGATCATTCTGTGGAATATTCTAGCATTTATAAAATACTGAAATTAAAACGATAGCCTCATATTTTCTTAACATTATGTTATACATAATACATAAAATACATAAGTTTTTAATAAACTTTAATTAGTTAGAACATAGGCACGGATCACTTAGATCGTGGGTTCAAACCCACCCGGTGTCAATTGTCTAGATCAGTAATTCTTTTTGAGTCATGTACCACAAAATACTTTTTATTATTTTTGTTACCACCAAACTGAAATAGCTAGGTAATCTAATTAACTATAATAACTGTGGCTGATTTTGGCTGTTTTTGCGTTTTGTGTACCACCGCAAATAATGATATGTACCACTAGTGGTACATGCACCACAGATTAAGAACCGCTGGTGTAGATATTTATTAATTTGGCTGGTATTTACTATGGCTATGATATTCCAGCTTAAAATGTACCTCTCTGTTACGTTGATCAAAGATATGCAATAGGCAATATGCTAATAGGCCCTAGTCTCTTGCGAGACTTGCAAGACTCTTGCTGCAAGACCAAGACCAAGACCGGGACAGCAATACCAAGACCAAGACCAAGACTAGGTGTACTGCCGCAAGTCCAAGACCAAGACTGTCTAAGTCTCATCTTGGTCTTGCATTTGGGCAACACTATTAGAAATAGGATCTGTGTGTTCAATTTATTTTTGTTTTTCGTTATATGTAATTAAGTTTCTTATGTTTGCGATTGAAAAAAAAATTGAATAAAGTGAATAGAAAATGTAATGGTTAATACTCTCCCACCCCTAACTAATATCTCTCGTTCTTTGTGACACCTATATAGGTTTCAAGTGCAATATGGTAAGTGCTCCCTACAGAATTTCTGTCCTGAATAGATCTCCTCGGCCAAAAAACTTTGGGAAACGCTGCTCTAGTGCGTTTACATCCAATACTAGTTGTATTCATACAAAAATGATTTAAAAATACCAACTTTACTCGTATATTTGCAAATAATAAAAATTCAACGTTTATATAACAAGAAAAGTAAACGGCTCTCGTAAAAATCGACATGAATTAGATTGGCACAGAACGTGTTGAATGGGGTATTCATTTAAATTAATTAATTAAAATGTATTGGCATACTTACATGCTTTTAGCTCTTTCCATTGCTCGCCAGTCTTCATTCGCCTTCAGTCTTACATTACTTTCACTTTTAAAAATCAAGGTACACAAAACGAAAAGTAATAACAAGATCAGTTTCATATTGAGGAACAATGTGTAGGTTTATCCTACCAAAAATTGTAAAAATGCCTAGCGCGACAAAAAGGCACCACAAATTCAAAATAATTGCGCTTTGCGAAAGATTCGAGAAACGCGCATGGTTATCGGGAGATGGAAGAAGCCGGAAAGTCTAGACCAACAAGATTTCTAGGACACCATCGTGATGAATGGATACTGCAAAATAGGAATCAGGAAGTTTATTTAGAAATCCCGAAAATACAAACGTCAGAACAGCATTGATTAGTTGTTATCAAGTTACAGTTTGGTGCGAGTGGAGAGATAAAACGAGATAATAATAGCTCTATCGATGCAAATGGTTTAATAGTGAAAATGTATACAGGGGGCTATGTTAATGAGTCATATAAACGACCTTTAAGCGTAAAATACCGTAAAAACCCAAAACGTAGATAATTTTTTATTATTGTTCGTCCGCTATATAGTCCATTCTTTCACGGTTTTTGCTCTAAATTTTAAAGAACCGCTTGGTTTGACATGAAATTTGGCATACGCATAGCTTACATGTCAAAGAAAAAAAGTGATATTGTGCCGATGTGTGCTTTTGCCCTGGGGGTGAGTTTCACCCCCTCATGGTGGTGAAAAAATATATGTCCAAAATAAGCCCGGAAATGGGTAAACTGACTAATTTTAAGTAACTTTTGTTCGATAGAGTTTTTTCGCCAAGTCAACACTTTTCGAGTTATTTGCGAGTGAATATGTTCATTTTTCAACAAAATAACCACATTTTTGGACGGTTTTTCGCAAATAACTCAAAAAGTAAGTATTTTGTCGAAAAAAACGTTCTTAGCAAAAATATAGCACATAAAAAAATTTTAAAAATGGTGTACGCATTAGGTCTCTGGATCTCGTAGAACCAGAGTTATAACCACTGAAAAATAGATTAATATTCACCAAATTTCAAATAGAATTTTTCCACGTAAAATATCCAAAAAATTAAGCACTTTTTGGGGAAAACCCATAATAACTGTTTTTGAACTGTTTAAAAAAAGCTATTTTTGTTTTTACAAAAAGTTTCTAGCATTAAATTTAAGCAAGTTACGCTCAAAATAAAGTTAGTTCCTTTTGTTTTTGCAAAAAAAAAATCGGGAAGACCACCCCCTAATTAGCAACTTAAATGAAATTAATCGTTACCGCTCCACGAATTATTTTACTTATGTTGTGTTTATATGATCTGTAAGTTTGATCAAGTCAAAGTGCTTATTTTTGAAATAATTTGGTTTCAAAGTAAAATTTTTAAAAATTTAAATTTTGGAAAATATGTTTTTTTCAAAATAACTTAAAAATTGTTAGAGATACCAAAAATCTCGAAAAACAAAAAAAGTCAGATTTACTTTTCTGAATATCATGTATTTTTTTGTTTTTCTGTTAGACAAAAATTGATTAAGATTTGGTGTTTCTAAATTTGCATACATTCGTGACCAGTGACTCGTTCAACCCCTTTTAACTACAGCCGTTTCAATAGTAAGGACTTTGAACCGATGAAACTTACAGATCATATAAACAATATATACACGAGTCAAGAAACTTGTGAAGTCGTTACGATTAAGTTCATTTAAGATACTAATTAGGGGTTGATTTTCTCGATTTTTTTACCAAAATCAAAAGGGACTAACTTTATTTTGAGCGTAACTTGTTTAATTTTTATGTTAGAAATTTTTTTTTATAAAACAAAAATGAATACTTTAAACAAGTTTTAATGAATTTTCCCCGAAATGTGCTTAATTTTTGGTTATTTCACGTTAAAATATTCCATTTGGAATTTGACGAATATTAACCTATTTTTTATTAGCTATAACTCTGCTTTTACTAGGTGTAGAGACGTGATATATACACCACTTTTTTTAAAAATTTTTAAAGGCTATATTTTTGCTAGGAATGTTTTTTCGACAAAATACTTACTATTTGAGTTATTTACGAAAAACCGTCTAAAAGCGTGGTTATTTTGTTGAAAAAATGAACATATTCACTGTCAAATAACTCGAAAAGTATTGACTTAGTGAAAAAACTCTATAGAAGAAAAGTTACTTAAAATTAGCCAGTTTAGCCATTTCCTGACTTTCTTTGGACGAATATTTTTTCACCCCCAACAGGGGGTGAAAACCACCCCCAGGGCAAAAGCACATATCGGCACAATATCACTTTTTTTCCTTGACTTGTTAGCTATGTGTATGCCAAAATTCATGTCAATCCAAGCGGTTCTTTAAAATTTAGAGGTTTTGCAATATTTTACCGTTAATGAACGGACTAATAACTTTTCCCATGCGTCACGATTCATTTTCAAACAAATTAAATCAAAACATAAAGTGAAACGTACGCCGATGTGTGTAGTATACAGTGATGAGCGTGCTAATAACCGGCAAAATAGCGCAAAAGATGGAAAACACAAAATACACAAAAAGTTGTGAGATAAAAAGAAATGAAACTAGTCGAGCTGGTAAATTTAGCGATATTAACATATAAATTTACATTATATTGATTGTTTCCTACCTTTACACGTATCACAGGAGTATGTCAACTTAAACTGTCACTGTGAGAGTGGCAGTTGCTAAACTCGTCCGATACGTCTAAAGGTGGAAAACAATCAATATAATGTAAATTTTTAGGTTAATATCGCAAAATTTCCCAGCTCGACTAGTTTCATTTCTTTTTATCTCACAACTTAATACGTTTTCCATTTTTGTGCTATTTTGCCGGTTATTAGCGCGCTCATCACTATATAGTATACACTATGCAAAATGTATATACACATCGACGTTCGTTTCACTTTATGTTTTGACTTAATTTGTTTGAAAATGAATCGTGACGCATGGGAAAAGTTATAGCGGACGAATTATATAAGCATTTATTAACAATCAGAATTAAACATTCTATAAGTTAATTTATGGAAAGCACAACTTATAAATGTAAACTATAATGTTGTACACTAATGTGGCGTTATGGGGTATGTACATCACCCAGCAATTTCACCTCAATTTTAGCAAAGATCTGTGAGCCATACCCTTCGCAATCTTCTGTTGTTTAGTGGCTGCAGTAGTGCAGTAGTAATTGGTTGGGGTGGTCTTCCAATTTCTCATGCGGTCTGTTGGCTATTTCTTGAATTCTTCATTAGCTGATTAACGGGAAGTTTAGGTCTCTATGAAGTGTTTGGTTGGAAATGTACCACGGGGCATTTGCGATGGTGTTTCAAATTTTTATCGGGTTCTTTGGATTATTTTTGTATTTGATTTGCTGGCACAATTCCATAGTTCGATCCCGTACGTCCATATAGGTCTAATAACTGTTTTATAAATGAGCAGTTTGTTCGCAATTGATTATAGAGATTTTATACATCTAAGCCAATTAATTTGTTTTACTTTCAACTTAATTTGTTTTTCTTCTTTAAAATATGCTGTTTCCAGTTTAATTTGGAATCAAAATGAAGCTCCACCTAATTGACGATATTCTGTTGTAGTATGTTGACTTTATGAAGGTTAACATTTGGGCATTGGTCTCTCTCAGTAGCTTTAGTTAGTTTCATTAGCTTTTATCTTCCATTTTTTTAACCACTGTCCGATTTGGTCTAGGTGTTCTTGAAGTTTTATTACTGCATTTGTTGGATCCTCTCCATTTGCAAATATTGCTGTGTCATCAGCGAAAGTTCCAATGGTGGTTTGTGGAGAGGTCGGTAAATCGGATGTGTACAGTAGGTAGGTTCATAAAGTAGTGGATCCAGTATACTACCTTGTGGGATCACTGACTGAATTCGGTTACGGTTTGATAGTTAATCGTCCACTTTAGTTTCATAAATTTTTAAAAATCAAAATACACAAAACGAAAAGTAATAAACAAAGTAACAAATTTTATATCGAAGACCATGTTGGATCAAAAATTGTAAAAATGCCTTGCTCGACAAAAAGGCACCACAAATTCAAAATAATTGCGATTTGCGAAAGATTCGTGGAAAACGTATAGCTATCGGGAGATGGAAGAAGCCGGAAAGTCTAAAGTCTAGAGTCTAGACCAACAAGATTTCTAGGACACCATCGTGATGGATGGATACTGCAAAATAGGAATCAGGAAGTTTCTTTAGAAATCCCGAAAATACAAACATCAGAACAGTATTGATTAGTTGTTATCAAGTTACAGATTGTGCGAGTGGAGAGATAAAAGGGGATAATAATAGCTCTATCGATGCAAATGATTTAATAGTGAACAAAGTATACAGGAGGCTATGTTTATTGAGTCATACGAATGACCTTTAAGTGTAAAATACGGTAAAAACTGCGAAATATTTTTAATGCTTTTATTATCAGAAGCTTTCATATTTTTAAATGCTACTTTAGATAGTTCTATTTTCGTCTTAATTTCTGTGGTCTGTTGCCATTTTGCATTACGTTTGTGCCAAGGTATATATAAGGTTGTACATGGTTTATTACTATGTTGGTTATCCATAACTGTCAAGCAGGTTGTTGCTTTTTACTTATCAGCATCCATTTTGTCTTCTGAAGTTGAGACTCAGACCCCAGTTCTCACAGACATTAACATTTTTCATTGCCTGTTGTACTTCATCTATGCTGCTGAAAATGATGACCGTATTATAGGCATTTGTTATGTTGTTCGTTAACTGAAAGTTTATTTTTATACGCTCTGCTACATTTTGCATACATTTTTTTGTGTTGATATTATAAAGGAGTGGGGATAAGATACACCCCTGTCGGACACCCCTTTTGATCTCCACACTTGTCTATTGTTCTTTAACTATTTTATTACATTTTTCTAGTGTATTTGTACTTATATTATTTATACTATGTACTTAGGTTAGCGTGTTTTGTTGATTTGTCATTATCATTAATTGATACACAAATAACATTACTTATTTTACCTATAAATATTAACTTATTAAATATATCATTAGGCAGGGATGTATTATGTTTCCATTACTATTAAATGCTTCGATACTACAATATGGACTAGATATGTGGACATTGAAGCAATAACATGTCAATAAGATACAGTACATTTGAAATGTGGTGTTACAGAAGAATGTTTAAAGTATCATGGCCACAGAAGATAACGAAGACAGAAATGTTGCTAGAAAAATGAAAAAAATATTAAATAATAAACACAATAAAAATATAAAGTTGCAATATCTGGGAGACGTAGTGAAAGAACAGCAATATGAAATGCTAATATTGATAATACAGGGAAAGATAAAAGGAGAAAGGATATAGGAAAAATAAGAGTGTTATGGTTGAAAATTTAAGGGGCCGGTTTAAATGCAGTTAAATATAACTCTCGAGAGTAGCTGTAGATATCAGTAAAGAGTAAAGATATGATGATATATGATATCCAACCTCTGATTGGAAGACGGTACTATAAGAAGACTAACATTCAGGCACTCAGTTTCCAAAACACAATATACATAAATATTGCCAATTTTGCCGATTAGTTACTTAATTAATACAATTTTGTTAATCAGAATTTAGAACTTACGTTTAGAGTTTCTTCTTTTAATCGCTCTTCAGCGGCTGTACTGTAATCTACGTTCGTTAAATTATCTGCGTTATAATAATAGTACGTGGAGTTCTCAAAAAGTGGTACATGAGTTCGATGATAGGATAAAAATTCAGCGTAGTCGGCAATATTCTAAAAAATAAATCAAATTTAAATCATACTTTAGTTCCTTTATTCTAGCTATTCTATAGATGTTCCAAGCGTCAAGCAATTTAGCTCTATACCATGGAACTGATCCAGCCTGTTGGCTTCAGTCAATTTTTGACAGCCAGTATTCGAGACGAAGACTATTCAAGACACCATTTTCTCTGGTATTGAAATAATTTCAGCAGGTTTTATAGAGCTTAAAGTTGCATTTGGCATAGTTAATTATATACTGCTCAGTGTGATAAATAGTTTGCTCAAAAATTGAAGATATTTGATAGAATTCCAAGGATATAGAGATTGCTGGAGGACATATAGAAACGGGATGCCACCAAGAAGCATTTTAGCCCCGACCATATTTAACTACTAAATGAATAATCAACCTTTACTAGCTGGCACACAGAGTTTTATATACGTGAAAGATTATGCCATTACAGTCCAGGACAACTACTTCAAAACTATTGAACAACAATTATCTGAACCCTTATAAAATCCAACCAAACACAAACCTATGCTATTCATCTAAAAACCAAAAGTTAACAAGAAAACTTCAGATTGCGTGGGAGGAGACACTTTTGGAACATTTCCTTATATCATATTATTTGGGAACCGCCTGGACCACCTTTATATAAAAGACTGTATAAACCAAGGCTGTAATAAACCAAAATGTTGCTGCTGGAAACAACATAATAGGGAAACTAACAGGTAGGTACTGCTTCGGAGGTTTCAATGTATCTTTCAGACACTGAAAACTAGTGCTGGAGCCTTATATTACTCCGCAACGAAGAATGTTTGCTGGGTGTGGCACAAATAAAGCCACATCAGTCAGGTATAACCAGCTCTAAGTGAAACCACGAGCTGACTCAGACCTACACCAATAAATAAGGTGTACTGTTTGGTCGAAATAACACTGCCCAACATTAGACGTGGAGTAAAAGCTTGCAAGGAAAAACATAAAGCATCCACCTCACACACGTCCTGTCCATAGCTACCAACCCACCTGTCACATCCTTAAATCCAGAAAAATTTTTCTACATATCACAAAAAATATTTTCTCCCACATCAGAGCTAAAGAGACCCTGAAGGCTCCTTGATACCGTCTAGAGCACATACTCACCATGGGTCCCAAGAAAAAGTTCCACTTCCTCCAGCCACAGCTCTACGTTTGGCTGGTAACAAACTTCCTGATGAGTATTACGAAGTCCTAGAAGAAAGGCCCCTAATACGTCGCAGGTAATATTATAAGCTGCAAGCCAAAATGCCAGTTAACCGTTCCAATGTATGGTTAGTAACATCTGATGCGCTTTCTTCTCACAATTTGGTTGGATTCTCCTACTTCCAAAAAATCACTACAATCTTAACTTTTTAACTATTGCATACCACCTTCAAATTCCCCGCTCCACTCCTAATTCTGTCACTCCACCATTTGCAAATAACGTTGCTGATCCCCATTCTAAGGTCCCATAATACAAAAAGGAGCAGACTTTATGATAAAAAGGCAAAAGCCAACGCAAGGTTTCATAACGTTCTGTATTCGCCTGCCACCAAAGATCTGACTGAATCTAGAGACTAAACTGAGCTTTTGAAGAGCTGAAAGCGATAGGTCGATGCCCTCCAAAATCCTCCTACCTGGACATAAAGAAGGATGGTCGATATAAAAATCGCTTAAGAGAATTCATGCTGAGGTGACAAGATCCAGAGCCAACTGAAGAAAATGGGGCTTCTCCAGTTTTTTTAATATTTAACAACAATGTCTAAAATATTAACACAGGCCAACGATGAAAAAACTTTTTTGGTAAGATTACCTCTATCTTATTTATTTTAGTGTGCTGAGTCCGAAAATCATATTAAAATTGCTGTATCACCCACCATTCTTTCACAATTTAACATTTAAAATTGCATAATTACCTATGAAACCAAGATGACTACTAAAAAAATATTTGTATTGCATTCAAAAAAGTTGTAACCAAGTTTTTAGGTAATGTGAAATAACCTAATTTTGAACTTATAGTAGCTAATTGAATAGACAAGTTTTTTAAGATTTGAGATAAGATTTAAGCTTTGGGATGTCTAATAAGACTAAAAATCCACTTTTTGCATAACCATCTTGACTTTTTCCCTGAAAATCTGGGTAATGTCAGTGAAGAACAAGGCTAACGATTCCACTAGGATACCAAGGTGATGGAGAAACGATACCAAGGACGTTGGAACATCAAGATGATGGGTGATTACTGTTGATCATTTAGTCGGAAACAACAGAGTGCCTCTCATAGGACAAAAAGCTACTTCAGAAGTTTTGCATAACAAAGAGGAAGAAAATACAAAAGCATTGGCTCTTGAAATGGTTGTTCAGATCTATATTATTACAAGATATGAATTAGATAAAAGGTATTATTCTAATAATGTATCATTTTAATGAATTTCGGTATTTCGTCTTTTTCAAATTATTATAATGTAGAATAAACCAGTGTCATATTGTGGGAAAACTATGGGTGATACATACAATCTAATTTCAGATTCTTTTTTAGCGCCAAAAATACAGAGGATTCACATAAATTTGTAAGAAAAGTTTTGTAAATATTTTTTTTGTTGGCCTGTGTAATTAATTCATTTTAATTTTAAATAAAGACAAATGACACTCCCGATTTGTTTAGTTCTTAAATAAAATAAAAAGAACTCTCAGACTGGCCAAGTCGATTTAATTCTTTACTAGACTTAAATTGTAACAAATTACTTCCTGAAATTTTTAAACTATCAATAAATTTAGTTGAAGCATCTTAGCAGCTAAAAGGAAATTTATGGACTACCATAATGTATATGTGAGTATAACTTACAAGTACAGCGTTGGCTTTAGCATCCATCATTGCTCTTATTTCTGACGATATATCTTGAACTAATATTACTCCATCATCTTTAACTAACTTTGAATGAAGGCAGCTGAAACTCTAAAAAATTATTTATTTGGAACTTTATTATACAGGGTGTAACAAAAAAACAGGTCATAAATTAAATCGCATATTCTGGGACCAAAAATAGTTCGATTGAACCTAACTTATAGTTTGAGACGCTGAATCTTTACCCGTGCGTCGTCATTTAACGCATACGAAATAAGTCGATGATAAGTCGGAAATTGAAATTTACTAAACGCAACAGCAAGTCACTTACTGTCACTTGTTGTTGCGTTTAGTAAATTTCAATTTCCGACTTATCATCGACTCATTTCGTATGATTTAAATGATGACGCACGGGTAAAGATTCAGGGACTCAACTGTACCTTAGTACAAATATGTACACAAAAAAAGTTACACCCCTTTGAAGTTACAAAATGAAAATCGATTTTTTCCGATATATCGAAAATTATTAAAATATTTTTGAAAATGGACGTGTAGCATTCTTATGGCAGGGACATCTTAAAAAGAAATTATAGTGAACTTTGTGCACCCCATAAAAATTGTATGGAGATTTTGTTCCCTTAAACCCACCAAACTTTTATGTATGTTCTAATTAAATTATTATTGTGGTACCATTAGTTAAACACAATGTTTTGAATACTTTTTTGCCTCTTAGTATTTTTTCGATAAATCAGTTTTAATCGATATGCGGCTTCTTTTTTAATATGTTTACATAAAAATTTGATGGGGGTTTTGTGCCTTTAAACCCCCCTAATGTTTGTGTACGTTCCAATTAAACTATAATTGCAGTACCTACCATTAGTTAAATACAATGTTTTTTAAACTTTTTTGCCTCTTAGTATTTTTCCGATAAGGCACCTTTTATCAAGATGTGGCTTCTTTTCTAATATGGTTCAATATATATCTCAAAATGTAATTTATAAATAAATTTTCATATTATTAACGGGTCTCTATATAATCGTACGTAACAGCATACAAATATGTGGTGGATTTGACAAATAATATTCATAATATCTCGATAAAAACTAGCTTTTCCGAAAAAGTACTAAGAGGCAAAAAAGTTTTAAAAACATTTTGTTTAACTAATGGTGCCACAATGATAATTTAATTGGAACGTACACAAAAGTTTGGGGGGGGGGGTTTAAGGGTACAAAACCACCATAAAATTTTTATGGGGTGCACAAATTTCATTATAATTTTTTAAGATGTTCCTGTCATAAGAATGCCACATGTTCTTTTTCAATAAGAAACCTCCAATAGTTTTCGATATATTGCAAAAAAATCGATTTTCATTTTGTAACTTCAAAGAGCTGTAACTTTTTTTATCTGCATATTTGTACTAAGGTAAGTCAGGTACAATCGAACTATTTTTGATCCCAGTATATGTTATTTAATTTATGAACTTGATTTTTGTTACTGGTATTTTTCTACTAAAAAAGCATATTTTTAATATGCTGACACTAAGTCAATTAATTAAAATATTTGGAATTTTTAGCAATTGAAACTATAAGTATTATTGCCAGGACAAATAACGTTACCATTCTGTCTCTTACTTATCTGAAGTAAGGTTGGTTTGCTTGTTTACTTTACTATATACAGAGTGAAAAATAGAAAAATACACCATTCATTATATCATTCCTGCAAATTGTATGAAAAATCGGAAAGACATTCCAATCATACTTTTAAGGAATATATTTTCAATATGTCATAAAACCAGGGGCCTACAACCTCCACCTTCCACACCATTGTGATGACTTTCATCCATACATACATATGCCATTGTGGACTTTATCAGTTACCCTGGACAAGGAAACCTTTGTATATAGGTATTAGTTTCCCAGACTAGGAAACACCTGGATTCTGCAAATAGCAGGGATTGCTTCAATTCCCCTGGAAGAACTCACCAAAGGGAGTTCCTTCTAGCTACCATTCCGATTAAATCTAATTAATCAGGCTTTATACATATATTATTAAGCAAAAGCTACGAAAATGTTATTTAATTCTACAAAAAATATTAACTTACAAACAGTTTTCTCCCTGGTTGACTTAATCTATTAGCCAGATTTTTTAAAAATTTTGTTTGACGTAAAAACTATTGAAGTTCTGACTTACCGAGAATACACGTTCAGCGTTGGTCATTTTTATGCTGACGTCATTCAATTTACTTCCTATACTTCTAGACCAATACTGTACACTAAAAATTAAAGAATTGTTAAAAAAATTATACAATGTTTGCATATAAACTAGCATGACGTATACAGCAATAAGAGTGACTCAGAAATCTCAGACAGACAAACATGCCTGGACAACAAGAACAGAGTAGGCAAGAAATCAGTTTCAGAATCTTTTATTTAAAATAGTATTCTTTGCATTTTGTAACCTGCGGACAAAGAATGATGTTATTATATCCTAAATTTGGATATTAAAGGACTATTATTGAATAATATTAACAACTCATGTTAAATTCTATAGTAATTTGTGAAACTGTAATAATTTGTTTGAAAAAATTTAAAAGAAGTGTTTTTTTAAAATGACTCAAAAAATACAAAAAAAATGTCTTCTTGAACCAAAAAAGGTGATTTTTGGAATTTGTTTCAAAAAATAGTTTAAAAAATTTCAGCCCAAAAATTTTGTTCAGCACCCTTCTGATTGGTTTAAAGGAGACATTTGAACAGGAATAGGCAGAGACACCTAATCACTAATCAGACACATCTTACATACGGAAGATGTCTCTCAACCTGAACTATTTGCATTTATGCCGGATTGATTTCACAGCGACGATAAATATTATAGTTAGTTGTTCTGAAGTTATTTCCTTGTGGCATTTTTATAATCAACTATTTTCAATGGGAAATAAGCCACAATTTTACCAAAAAAATTATTTTATTAACGTTTCGACGCCCAAGTCGAGTGTGGTTGTCAAAATACAAAATAATACTAAATTAAACAAAAATGTTGTTGCTTAGTAAAAAATTCTTCTAATAATTTATTTAATCTGACTCATTTATATCGGCAATTCAGAAATGTATTTTACATTTTAAAGTAGAAGACTGTAAAATGATATTGCCAATATTGATGAGTTACGTTCCTGGATATTCGAATATTCTTGAGTTGGGTTGATTTCATGTAATCAAATGAAACTATCTTTTAGTAAAGTCGTCCCAGGAATGCAACTCATCAATATTGGCAATATTATTTTAAAGTCTTCTACTTTAAAATGTATATAATACATGTCTGAATTGCAGATATAAATGAGTCAGATTAAATAAATTATTAGAAGAATTTTTTACTAAGCAACAACATTTTTGTTTAATTTAGTATTATTTTGTATTTTGACAACAACACCCGATTTGGGCGTCGAAACGTTAATAAAATCTTTTTTTTTTGGTAAAATTGTGGCCTATTTCCCATTAAAAATAGTTGATTATAGTTAAAATAATTAACAACGGGAAACGGACAGTAATTAGTGGAGAAGTCAAATAAAGAGTTTTCTACAACCATTCTTCAAAATGCACTTATCTGCACAGATTTATGTTAACAAAGTTGATATTTTCTCACAGTATAAGATATATGACATAAGTGTGCACAAAAGTGACGTTTCTGTGCCGGAATAGTATATTGTGCAACAAGTGCAGAAAGGTACTAATTTCTCACGAGTTTGAAAAGTTGCGGTACGAGCGCAAGCGAGTGCTGCAATTCAAACGAGTGAGAAATTACCTTTCTGCACGTGTTTCACACTATACTTTTTCTACAAGCACAGTTTTTCCTAAAAATAAAAATCACAATTTCCAAACGACGATTAATTATAATAGGTACCTATGTGATAAATTTTAAACTGTATTTAATTAATACCTACTAATCAATTTAAATTCCTTATACCTAAATAATTTGCACAGAAATCAGTTAAAAAATTAATGTACTGCCTTAATTTGTTTAAATTTAAACAATTATTACACATTATTGACATTATATTTATGCAGTCACGGATTTACACAAAACCTACTTCATTCGACGTCTCTTGCACAGATTGCTAAGTCCTTATTGGTTATTTGATAATTATAAAATGTTTAATAAGAATAAAATTGTAAAATAAAACAGTTGTAACATCCATAATTTAGTTTCTATGCTATAGTTAAATATAATAATTGTCTTATAGGTTATATACATGCCCCGCGCACTCTAATACAAAACATGTAATCGTATTTATTTTCCTTCCATTTTGTCAGAGGCGCTGATGTCTGCATTGTGATTGGTGGAACATGACTTTTGACAAATCCTGCGGTATCTGTGAATCTGTGTTCAGTGTTCGTGTTCGTTCGTTCGTTGTCGTTCAGTTATTTTATATGGTCGGTTGTGTAATGTGTTTGTCACCATAAAAAGCTGATATTCAGTAGTGTTTTTTGATATTTTGTAATCGAGTACCTTTTTAGAGGTAAGTTTTTCTGATTGTAAGGTAGAGATTTTCTGATTGTAGGTACTGTTTATCCAACAGTTTTAAAATACACACTTTATTTCGCGTTTTGTTGTTAGGTCTAATGGTTCCGTTCAGCTGTTGTGTGCAGACGGTGGAAAAGTTCAACAAGTAAACATTTTTTAATCCAAACTAAATACTCATATTTCTATGTAAAATGTCACATTATTTTATAAATAAATAAGTAAGAAACAAAAGTTGTTTGTGTTTTACCTTTATTGTCCACTTGAATAAAATATTAAATATTGGAAGTACCGTATGGAGGCTAAGTACCTAGCGTGGAGGCTAGATTATGGCACATTTCCTATCCAATCAACAACAAGAACGTTTAAAATTTCACACCTATCATGTCGAAGCTACAGACCACTTATGTGGAGGCCAGATTTGTAGTATCCTTCCATTTAACCAGGTGCTGAGATGGCGCTGAAATACGTGACATGTTTTTTAAAGAGTAAGATCGCATTCTACCCAATCACACAACACTTTTTTCTATGGTTATATATTTGTCTAAAGTTTAACCACGGATGTAAACAGAATATAACGTTACTCAGAATGCGGTAGTCAACTGTGCAGAAAAGAACTTTGCGGCACAGAAACGTCACTTTGCGGCACAGAAACGTCACTTTTCTGCACACTAATGTCAAATATCTTATACTGTGAGAAAATATCAAGTTTGCTAACATCAAACCGTGCAGAAAAGTGCACTTTGAATAGTGGTTGTAGAAAAAGTTCTTTTCTGCACAGTAGACTACCTCATTCTAAGCAACGTTATATTATATTCTGTTTACATCTGTGGTTAAAGTGTAGACAAATATAACCTGTAAGACAATTATTATACTTAATTATCGAATTGAAATTAAATTATGGATGTTACAACTGTTTTATTTTACAATTTTATTCTTAATAAATATTTTATAAATTATCAATTAACCAATAAGGATTTAGCAACCTCGGCAAGATACGTCGAATGAAGTAGGTTTGGTGGAAATCTGTGACTGCATAACTATGACGTCAAATGTGACATTATTTTGTAGTAAAGATTTAATAGTTATTTATGATATAAGTGTTAAAAGTACACGTTTAAGGCACGCATGTGAAAGTTTGCAGAATGAGCGATAGCGAGTTCTGCAATTCACATGAGTGCCTTAAAAATGTACTTTTTAACACGCATATCGTATAATATTTTTTCTACAAACGTAATTACAGGACAATATCTACAAAAACTTTTACTTGAACTTGACTGACATTCCATTTTTATATTTTTTTGACATCACATCAAAATTGCCTATACGGTCAATACGAACTGCAGTGCCTTAAATAGTTATTTTCCTAACAAGTGCAGAAAGTCATTCTTTTCCGCACGCGACTGCAGTTTTCCGAACGACGCGAAGCGGGAGTTCGGCAAGCAGTCGAGTGCGGAAAAGAGACTTTCTGCAAGAGTTAGGAACAATATTTTTTCTAAGTCTTTAAAAAATTACCAAATCTTAATCAATTAATTTAATTAATATGAAAATACATACACAAATTATTTCTTTGACAAGGTTGTCAAAACCAAACTTTCAATATAATTAGTTAGCATGACGACGATCTTGGTTTCCATGACGATGATTCAAAACGACTGTTATTGTCTACCGATTTGACTTTCGAATATTATGTCAAAATAATTTTATTTAATCGAATTGTCGCATTAATTTCATTAAAACAGGAACACAATAAGATATATTTGAAATAAATTAGTAAATAATATCTAAATATTAGTTTATTGCATGTATTATAATTACTTTAAGGCCATATTAACATATCTAAATTAACACGCGTGCGGAAAAGTAAAAACCACGTGCGGAAAGTAACACCCGTGCGGAAAAGTAACACGCGTGCGGAAAAGTGAAACTTTCTAAACTAAAATGCGTGCGCGAAAGTAGACATTTTTGCACGCTTGTAGAAAAATTTTTTTAAAGCACTCGTTTAAATTGCGGCACTCGCTTGCGCTCGTACCGCAACTTTTCAAACTCGTGAGGAATTAGTACCTTTCTGCACTTGTTACACAATATACTATTATTGAATAATGGTTAATGTAATACCAATGAAATATTGGTTAAAAAATGTGATATATGAAAGAAATAAACACCTATCTCAATTTTGAGGATATAAAATA
This sequence comes from Diabrotica virgifera virgifera, assembly GCF_917563875.1. Classification (NCBI taxonomy): domain Eukaryota; kingdom Metazoa; phylum Arthropoda; class Insecta; order Coleoptera; family Chrysomelidae; genus Diabrotica; species Diabrotica virgifera. The sequence goes on along the minus strand of NC_065445.1, from coordinate 22,084,973 downwards.
TAAAATTAGTATATTAGATAGTATCGCTAATTATTTTCCTACTATAAAGAGTAGTTTTAAAATCAAAGTTAAGAAATTACTTACAGTTCTTTAACTTTTTCCATTTTTTGCCAATGCTCGCTTATTTGATTTCCCTTCGTAAAGCAAAAAATACTAGCCAAAACACAAACAAACACAAGTTTTTTCATTGTCTTATAACCGAGATATTCAACGTTTATTTTCTTACTCCTCTTTCCAAAACACTAGTTGAATTCATTTCAAAAGAAACACAAAAACAGGCCGACTTCACGCATGCCTCCGTCACACCAGGAGCTCGTTTTGCGAGAGACACATTGTCCAAGTGTTTATGTATATTGTCTTTCTAATTAAATTCTGATGGAGATGTTGCTCTTAATAGAAAAGGGCCAGACGGTTTGGCGTAGTAAATGGAATGAAAAATATCCATAAAATGTTTTTACTGTATTTTAGTTGCAACGTTATGGAAACCAAAATGTGTATTTTTTTGATAATAATTAACATATTATCTTTGTTTACGGGTCATTCCATTTCAAATCACTCAATTTTGGAGCAAAAAAAATTTTGGACCTCCGATTTGTCTGAAAATTGGTATATAGCTTCTGCGGGACGTAAAAATAAGATATTTAAGGTCAAAAAATCTTCTTCTTCTTTTTTTCTCAAAATGGTATTTTATGCGATTTTACAGTGATTTGGTGTTTATTTATACAAATTTGCATTTTCTATCGTAAAGTATCAATGAAAAACAGAATATTTTAATAGAAAGGACTCAAAAATGTCATTATATGGCATTATAACAAGTTACTTTGATTCAAAACAAGCTTTTGATCAAATTTTATAGTGTAGAAAACGTTAAAATACCGTTTTTTACATTTTTCTCCATTCCCAAAATACATCATAATCGATTTGGCTGAAAATTTGCCCACAGATAGACAAAACATAGGACCTTAAGTGGTGAGAAGCATTTAAATTATACTACAATACCAAAAAAGTTACATGCAATATTATAGTCAAAAATATAGGCGTCTACTGTAAGTAAAATTAACTCGAAAATATCGACCTCACGACAAAAATTGTTAAAAAGAAATTGTAATAATTGTAAATACGATATGTATAAGATGGCGGCTAACGTAACGGAGGAATTAATTCGTGATTTTAAATTTAGGCTACTATTGACTCCCTTAAAGATCAGAAAAATAAAATTTTGGGCAGCTCGGCATTCAAGGTCAAATGCTATCTAGACTGGACTAATATATACTTTTGAGTCTGATATTACTGCATGAAATTTTTTTGGTATTGTAATATAATTCAAATCCTTCTAACCACTTAAAGTCCTATCTTTTGGCTATCTGTGGGCAAATTTTCAGCCAAATCGATGATGATGTATTTTGGGAATGGAGGAAAATGTAAAAAACGGTATTTTAACGTTTTTTACACTATAAAATTTGATCAAAAACTTGTTTTGATTCAAAATAACTTGTTATAATGCCATATAATGACATTTTTGAGTCCTTTCTATTAAAATATTATGTTTTTCATTGATACTTTACGACAGAAAATGCAAATTTGTTTAAATAAACACCAAATCACTGTAAAATCGTATAAAATCACATTTTGAGAAAAAAAGAAAAAGAAAATTTTTTGACCTTAAATATCTCATTTTTACGTCCCGCAGAAGCTATATACCAATTTTCAGACAAAATTTAATTTTTTTATTGTTAAACAAAGCTATCAACACATAGTGATTGAATGATGTTTTCAATGCATTTCTACTTTTGAAATCGAACGAGTAGGCGCGCATACAGAATTTCTACGTACATTACGTCCATTAAAACGCATGCATGGGGCCCGGGAAACACTATGTGTTTATACCTTTATTTAACAAATAAAAACTTAATTTTTAGCAATGCAAACAATCAAAACCGATAGAATTTTACTTGAACTTTCAAATGCAGTAACCAGAATTGCTATTTTATTTTTTAATCAAAAGTAATTCCGGTTCAAAAATTGCACTTTTTCGATTTTTTGAAAGTTTAACCGCGTTTATCTCGAAAACTACGCGTCCTACGAAAAAACTTGTAAGACCTTTTTTTGCTGAGAATCACCCAAAAAATACAAAAAAATATTTTGTTTTGCGAAAAATCGCTGCTACGTAATTCCTCAAGTTCTTTGTTTATAACAATCTTATCGACATCCGGATCAACTGTTACCCAAAAAATTCGTGTTCTACGGGTCAAAATACATAAAAAAAACTTGGGTAAGTCCATCTGAATTAAGGAGGCCGTTGTACCCCCCTGGCGACAGGACTAATCACTTTTATGTTCTAAATTTCACTGGTTTGAGGTTTTTTAATTCCAAATTTTTCTGTTAACTGTCTGACACTTCTCCCTTTAATGAACCACATCGACTATGCTCCTATTTTATGCTTCTCCCCATAATGAACCACATCGACTTTTTCTTTCAAATTTGAAACTTCCTCTTATCGGACCCAATATTATTATCGTTGCAAAAACACTCAAAATACAACTACGTCTATTAAAATAGGCTTAATCAGACATTTCGGTTAAAATTCTTAAATTCTTGTTCCAGTCAAAACAATAATTTAACAAGTTTCTGGTGTCGCATTTCTTTCATTGACGGACACACACATTAAATTTTTATTAATTAGTGTTGATAACGTGAAAAATATTAAATATCTCTTCGTGGAGATCTGTAATGATTTGAAATAATAAATGTATTTATTATACACGTCGTTTATATTGTAAAATATTTGAAAAAAAAATGTAATTTTTTTACTGTCCGCGTCCGTTGTTGAGAGTGGTCGTCTAAGGGAGTTGAAGGGTACAGGTTTATATATCGCCGAATGATTTTTGCTTTAAAAATCGTCCGTATAGAGGAGGTGTCAGGCGAAGAGAGGTGTCCGTTAAGAGAGAGTTTACTGTATATCCTTTTAATGACTTATTTGCGCTGATAGCGCTGATACATATCTTGAAAGATTAGCAACGAACTACATACTGTCTGGGTGCGCATGCGCCCGGTATTATAAAATTTCACTCTCGATCGTAAAGAAGTAAAACTTCAAAAATATACAATTACTGTATATTGACACTGCAATATAAGATTATAAAAAAAGAGAGACTGGTGGCTAAGTTAGACTTCTATTAGCCTAGAGAACAAGCTGGATTTAGATCGGGTTACTTCACTTTATTACTAGTGATAAAGATCCTGATAGAGAGATCTTCAGACTACAACAAACCATTGGCACAGACATTCACGGACTACGAGAAAGCATTCGATACCGTAAGCCAGCAAAATGTTAAAAGAATTGATAGAATGCCGAATAGACCATTTTTTTTAATGGCATGGATTTTATGTCATTCAGCCAGTCACAACATGAGGTACTTAGTCAGTGGTATCATGGCAAAATTAGCAGTGCCGGAACGTAGTGCCGGAACGCACTGATAATTTTTGTTTACAAACAAAACCTATACAGTCGAACCCGCTTATTAGAATACCGGTTATAGGAATATCCCGGTTTAAGGAATAGAAATTTGAGGTCCCGAAACGGATTTACTAGCCACTAATGATCGGTTATTAGAATATCCCGGTTATAGAAATACTTTTGCTTGGCACGAAGGCTATTCCAAGAAGCGGGTTCGACTGTATTCTCTATTGATTTTTTTCTTTTCTTAACCAGTGCCGGAACGGCGTTCCCGCACCATGACACCACTGTACTTAGTGTCATGTGTAGTGTGTGTGTTGAGTAAGTGTCTTGTTACTTTGCAAAGTCGACGTCATTTTCTTTGCAAAGAGACGCTAATTGCCGAATAGACGCTATATCTCCAAAAAATCTCCATTGTGAGCAAAAAAGATCGCTTGTCATTTCTCTCTAAAATTGATTGTTGTCGAGTTATACGCGATTAAAAATTTTAAAAATGCGAAAATGGCCAATTAATATTATGAAATTCAAAAAGTGACCAAATCAAGTTTCAAACCCCTTCTTCAAGGTCCTCAAGAGATTTTTGTCATTGTTTTATTACAAAGCTGCTATTTTTAATTATTAACAATTAGCGCTATAGTCCAACTGTATCGTCGCCCCCGCTAGCGAAATTATTCCGATTCGATTTTTTTCCACAAACTTACTCAAAAAGAGGTCCTTATAACATATCCACAGGGTGGCTATACCCGCAGGGGGCCGTGGTCGAAAAATTGTGTAAACAATTATTTTTAAACAAATTAAAAAAAAAATTCATTGCGAACTTTTTTTTTAGATAATTTGGGTTATTCCGAGCAAAAAAGGTCCCCTGTGATTTTTCTCTAAACTTGATTGTTGTCGAGTTATATGGCCGTTTTCGCATTTTTCAAATTTTTAATCGCGTATAACTCGACAACAATCAATTTTAGAGAAAAATCACAAGAGACCTTTTTTGCTCAGAATGTCCCAAATTATGTAAAAACAATTTGTTCGAAGTGATAAAATTATTTTTGTAAATTTGTTTAAAACAAATTGTTTAAACAATTTTTCGACCACACGGCATTGCCCGGCACACTGTGGATATGTCATAAGGAACTCTTTTTGAGTAAGTTTGTGTAAAAAAATCGAATCGGAATAATTTCACTAACGGGGGCGACGTTACATCGTGGACTATGGCGCTAATTGTTAATAATTAAAAAAACAGCTTTATAATAAAATATTGACAAAAATCTCTTCAGGACCTTGAAGAAGGGGTTTGAAACTTGATTTGGCCGCTTTTTGAATTTCATAATAATGATTTTTAATCGAATTAGTAAGCCTTGAAAATAGCCATTTTCGCATATTTTTCAAATTTTTAATCGCATATAACTCGACAACAATCAATTATAAAAAAAATGACAAGAGACCTTTTTTGATCAGAATGACCCAATTTATCTAAAAAAATTGTTTGAAATGAAAAAATTATTTTTGTGAATTTGTTAAAAAAAATTGTTCACGTGGTGAATGGTCCACGGCACCGCCCGGCACCCTGTGGATATGTTATAAGGACCTCTTTTTGAGTAAGTTTGTGCAAAAAAATCGAATCGGAATAATTTCGTTAGCGGCGGGCGACGATACTGCCCGGTCTATAAGAATAAAATAGGAAATAATAGTTAACACAATATTAAATAATAATAATAAAAAGATTATCAGCAATTATCATGGTAAATATAAAAATAAAAATATACCTATATTTATATAAAAAGAGTTCAAAGTCATCGCCATCTATTGCAGCATAGTAACATTATATTAGCGAGCTTAATTTGGACTGAGAAATAAAACAGAATTATTCCAAAGCTTACAATAAAATATCGTTATGTGCAGAAAGATGGCAGAAATAGCCTCAAAATGTTAAAATGTTGTTAAATTTACCCGAAATGTGTAATTGATACTAAAATCTTAATTGGCTGCCGTACGACCGGGGGTATAAACAGATGGTTTCAAGGGAAGAAAAAAAAAAGGCTTTTTAAATACTTTATAAAACAATTGAGGGGTCTGAAATAAAAGGAGTACAAGGACGTTTCAAAAGTTAAACACAATTTAAAAATTTCCGAAAACAGAAATTTTATTTAAAGTTTCAATAGTATAACGCGATCAAGATAACAATTAACTTTAAAAACTACTTATTTGCATATAAAGTTTTTATTCAATTTTTTTTATAAGTGCATAATAAAGATCTTTATCGCCAACCGTCACTAAAGTCATTCATTATTGTACTCATTTGACGCCATTTGCGGCAGTAAAGTAGCACTTTATTGTACTGAAAAAAGAATTTTACTTTACCTGCCGCAATTAATCAAAATAAACTGAGATTGAATGTAAGTGGTCGATGGCAGTATGGCAGTAATCGATTATTTATTTGAGTGAACTTAAAATTTATTTACTTTAATTATTAAAAATATTGTACACAATTTACGTTATTATTAATTATATTTATGTCAGAAAGTGAACTTCTGTAGTATTTTGCAATTATATTCATAAAACATAAATCAAAACTTTACAGATGTGGTAATTAGGTACTTATTCAATATTGATAACAACTATCGATTAAACATCGAAATCGGCCATCATGCAAAAGCTTTTTGTCATCGTCATTACTGTCATACGAAATTTTTATTTCTTCTAAAATTAAGAAAATTCTAAATCTTTTAAGTTGTGTATTAATGAAAATACAAATTGTATTATGAAATGGTGTTTTTGTTAATTCGATTAATATGTATTGTTATGATCTGCTTTCTATTACTTTTATTTTAATTAGTATTTATTTAAATAATTATTGAATTGACGCAAATAAAAAAAATTAAGAAAAAATCTCAGGGTGCCTTTTTGTCATAAAAAAATAACTAAATTATCTTAGGTTATACTTATCCTTTCTCGTGGCTTCAGTATCTCTTAGTTGATCCTTATCGGGATAAAATAGGAAAGGGAAATAAATAGAAAAATCATAAATAAGCACATACAAATACCTTTATTATCAAATATCTTTATTAAACAAGTTTATGGGATTTGGGATTTCTTGAGGGTGAAAAGATACTTAGTTGTTGAGAGACAACCAACAAATCTGCGTCTATTCTTGTGTTTGTGAAGTAAAATAGTGAATGTAATAATATATACAATTTTTTAAAATGTTTACTGTTTACAAAAAGTTTTGGAGGTTTTATTGGTTTTAAAGATTTATATTTTTACTTATTAAAGAATTTGTTTTTATTATTTTATTTATATTTATTAACAGACTTCTATTTATTAATGTGTGTGTTAGTGCAAGATTGACAACGTTTGGATACAGACGGGTAGAATGAGTATTATGTATGTTAGATGTGGATGTGCAGCTGTAACCTAAATTGTTAAGGCCAGTACTACTTGATGTTCTAATGAAAGGAGTAGTGGTCGTGTAAGGGAAGACCAATCAGAAAGCTTAAAAACTTAAAAAGTTGTAGCTTAAATATAAATTAGCAGCATATATTAAAACAGTAATAATGTTAATTAATAGAAAACAATGTAGGTACCTCGAACTGAAATATAAGTTAAAGGGGTGGAGAAGTAGAGTAGAAAATAAAATAATAGAAAGAAAGGTAGGAAGTAAAATTCAGTTGTAAGTAATTGATTGCAAATTGAGACTATGTTTTAATGATACAAGCAGTGAACAAATATCAATAAACTATTGAATTAGATAAAAGAAATAGTAATAAATTATATTTTGTGGGTATACCTACATTGTATTTTAAAAATTCGTCAATAAATAGGTGAGTGAATTCACATCACATTAAATTAAAACAAACACATAGGACACAAGACGAAACAACAAATAATGTGGGAAATTTAAGTTAGTAGCACTGCATTTAATTTATTTTAACTGTCTTGATTTTTAGTCCAAGAGTAATTTTTTACTTTGAATTTTTTTTATATATAAAAAAAATTTAATTTTTTTATTTTTATATTGTAATACATTGCCAAATTTCGAAACAGTAGGTACTTACTGTACTTTCAAATTTTATTTCTTACCAAGATCTGAACAAAACAGTAGAAAATAGAAAAGTCCTCTTGTCTCTAGTCCATATCCACCAAAGAGTTTCTGCTCTACTTACAAAACATAAATAATGTATCTACATTTGCCATTTGCTACACATGGGTCACGGTACAATGACCACTATGATCCAGTATAATTATTTATTCTATCACTCTATGGACTATTGCAATACTAATTGCGATTTACTGGAACATCATATTCAGCATGTAATTATTATAAAAAAAACATGTCAAAACCACATAATCTGGTTTTCAGTCTGATTCGTTTATTTTTGGTTTTGGGAAGAGATGAAAACTTAATTCTGTTCCTTTTGACCCAAGTATTACAACGGGAACACAACAATAGTAATTCATTTTTAAAGCAAAAATAAAGTACTAAGAAAACTCAAAAAACACAGTATACCTTCAAAGTGAAAGAAAACAAATAATGGCTCTTATCTCGGTTACTGCGATAGTGCGATAGCCACTAGAGGGCGCAGTGCCGGCGCTAGGGTATAAAGCGCCCGCCTGCAATACTAGAGCTAAGGCGCCCTTCGGTTTAAGTAGGTACCTATATTTAGATATTTTATCTTCTGGCAATGGTACAAAATGTAATTAGGATGTAAATATCTTATTTAATTCTTATTATCTAAAAAAAATATTTTCCTCATTTAAATTTTTAATTTTAAATTTGGATTTTAAATTTTAAAATCCATAGCATTTTGGAAATGAGTGTTCGCCACACCACTACGCATACTGGAGTCGTGAATAAAATTCTATTGCATTGCAAAATGTGAAAAAAATTAATTTTTCTATGATTTTGTGTAACACCAGCAGAATAAGATGCTCATTTTGGCGCCCCCCAAGCAGGGGCGCCCGCCTGCAGTGCATCCCTTGCAGGCCCGTTATCGCCGGCCTTGAGAGGGCGTATCGCTTAGGACGAGATGCCAATTCTTTTGCGTGATGGCCGGTTTCGATGTTTTAATCGATAGTTGTTATTAATATTGAATAAGTAATTACTAAATTTGTAAAATTTTGATTTATTTTGTATGAATATAATTGCAAAATACTACAGAATTTCACTTTTTGACATAAATTTAATTTATAATATCGCAAATTGTGTACCTACAATATTTTTAAATGAATAAAGTAAATAAATTGTAAGTTACTCAAATAAATAATCGATTACTGCCATCGACCGCTTACATTGAATCTCGATTAATCGCGGCAGTAAAGTAACATTCTTCTTTCAGTACAATAAAGTGTTACTTTACTGCCGCAAATGAGGGCAAATGAATACAATAACGAATGATTTTAGTGACGGTTGGCGATAAAATAAATTACACCAGTATCTCTTGATTGTTTATGTATTACATTATAGTATGCAATGGCATTAATAAAAAAGTTTTAATACTAATCGCGCATAATAAGACAAATACTGATGATGAATATTTACTCATAATTTATTCAAACATAATTACTATCGCTTGTTCTGGGATATAGAGACACAACCATGTAACCTAATTAACCGTTAATCATCCAATCAACTCAATATTGGAAAACTACCCAAAGCCCGCATTAACATAAACACTATCCGAGAATTTTGCTACATATATACAATTATTGATTGAAGTTTTAGAAAATTGTCACCAATTTAAATTAGCTGTGAACTATTTGATTGTTTTATACCCTTCCCTGTATTCCCGTTAAAAAAATGCATTTTCTCGGCTTCCCATGGAGCCATTTTCGTCATTCTTTTTTTGGTCCCAAGTAACTCAAGTAGAGCCATCTAACTAACGCAGTATTAAATGTCAAAGTTGCTTCTGTTTTGTTATAATAAATTAATTTTTTATTATAATAAAATTTTTTAATTTGTTTAAATAATAGTTATTTATGATATAAGTGTTAAAAGTACACGTTTAAGGCACGCGTGTAAAAGTTTGCAGAATGAGCGAAGCGAATTCTGCAATTCATATAAGTGCCTTAAAAATGTACTTTTTAACACGTATATCATACAATATTTTTCTACAAACGTCTTATATATCAACAATTATAATTTATTTATTCTCAATTACAGGACAATATCTACAAAAACTTTTACGTGAACTTGACTGACATTCCATTTTTATATTTTCCTTGACATTACATCCAAACTGCCTATACTGTCAATACGTAAATCATAACAACTATAGAATAACATCTTACTTTTATTGTTGTATATTCTAACAAATTTTAATAGTTTTTTTCTACAAACGTCTTAAAAATGCAATAATACAGTTTAAATCAAATCTTAAAAAACCTTTTAAACTACCTTTTTCAAATTGCGCAAGTTATACTATTAATATTAATGTTAGTAAATGAAATATAAATATTTTGACGTTTCACAATTTGACAATTCACTTTAACTGCAGTGCATTAAAATTTTTAAAGCACTAGTGCCTTAAAGTAGCATTTTTAAAGCTCGTATGGAGTGCTAAAAATTGCATTTTTAACACGGTTGTAGAAAAAGATTGTTTAAATAATTATACAGCTTTCAAATGAGAATATTTTTGTTTTAACGTTAAAAGGTACACTTGTAGTAAGTTTATCTAAAAAAAGTCCACAACTTTAAAAAATGTGTAGTTTTCTTTGCTTATAAATAAATTAATTTATTATGACAAAACAGAAGCAACTTTGACATTTAATAATGCATTAGTTAGATGGCTCTACTCAAGTTACTTGGGAACAAAAAAAGAATGAAGAAAATTGCTCAATGGGAAGCCGAGAAAATGCATTTTTTAACGTATACCGATTTTGAACTTTGAGATTACATTTTCTCCCACCTAATTTTTGATTGGGTGATTTGTGAATTTTTACTCGTAATATCGATAGTTTTTATTATAATAATATATGTTATGAGTATTTTAAAGATATGAAAATTGGTGTGGAGAAAGAGGACAAAAATAAAAAGGTGATGGTTTGAAAATTATGATCCTATTGTTTATATCTTTGCCGCAAATGCCGGTCAAGTTTGACCAGTTGTATCTCAGGAACCACTCATCACAATTAAACGTTTTTTTTTTAGAAGAAGCGTCCTGGCGCTTTATTTCCAATACCGTTTTCATAATTTAATTTAATTTAATATTTCCCGAGATATTATATTTGTTTATAAGCCAAAAAATTGTTTATAATTTTAAAATATTCCTGAGACCGCTTAAATAGACAGAAATAAAAATTTTAATTCTGTAAGGTACATTACATAGGTACATTGCTTTTTGATACAAAAATTATAGTTATTCCTGTGCATAATTATTATTGTGGTTTTTATAGCGACCATAAATTTTTAATTAACAATTCAATTGTTGCTAAACTGTTCATTCAATTTCCGTCGGCTTCTGTAATTATAATCTTTTCGAAAAGAGCTTTTATATTACCAAGTTATTTAATTATTGATAAACAATACTTATCTAAAGTTTTAGTTGAAAATTAAAAATTTTGTTGGAAAAACCTGCATTTTCCGGGGAGAATTTTCGTCGAAGTAAATCGGGAAAAACACGTCTTTATGGAGAATTTAATTCTGGTGAATTTTTATTTGGGTGCTTTTGGTGCAAAAATAAAATCTTTGGAGTTACAGAGCAAAAATTGAAAAATAACACGATTTTCGGGCTCCATTTTGTTTGTAAAAAAAGTAGCACACTATCTGCGGACTTTGCCTACCTATATTATTAATATACAATCATAAGATTCGATTCCAGTAATAAAATTGCTGGTAAATAACTTTTCCCAAAAATGGCCTATTCTCCGATAAAATCTGCACAGACTATATGCATAATGTATGAATTATTGATCTACGTATCACCTCAGTAATTAAAAAAATATGCGCATTATTCCACAAATTCTAACTCAATTTCTTGTTTCATTAACACACGACGATATGTTTCGAAAAGCGAAAGTTAATTTCCATTGTTTCTGATAAAAGACCGTGTGCCCTCGCAAACGCATCAATATTTCACCAACAGAAACGATTTTCGTAAATATTGGCCACGGTTAGTGCTGTCACAGACAAGCGTCCGTCAAAATTTAAACAAATATGGAGGGCATTATGGGCCTCGGCCATACATCAAAACAAGAGCGGTCTCTGCCATGATAACGCAAATAGAATGGTTAAACATAAAATACAAACTCGATGATAGTCGAACTGAAAAACAAAAAACGATGTAGTGATGCGCGTTATGTATGTTGTTACTAAACGAATCCAGAATTCTGGAAATTGATATTCGTACCAGAGGTCAACTCTGGAACACTTTTGTACATCATTAAAATGTGCCAAAATTTGTCCGTAATTAATTTCTGTCTTTTTATTTAAAATTATTTCAAAGTAATTAAATCTAGTAAAAGAACTAAATAAAATTCTTTTCGGATTGGAACAAAATAAATAAAATAATGTTTAGCTATAAAAATATGGAGGGACGTTTATTGTAATTTACAATCTACTCAATAAATCATCATCAATGGCGTTACAGATCCTTGAGCCAAAACTTTCTTTTCAACAATCTTTTTTTTTCATTTTTCATTCTTCTCTGCCATTGCTGCGAGGTCTAAATAGATACCTTAAGGCCATCAGTACATAATTCGCAAATATTTTACGGCTATCCCTACCTTTTCTGTTTTTACATGGCAAATTACGTGTAGTAAAATTCTTCAGTAAGCTGGTATGGATATGTAAACTTTACTTGACAATGTCATCATTCACTTTAAAGATGGCTTTTGAATGTTCTTGGATAACTGTTACTTGTATAACTAATTGCCTTAATTATTAATTCAGTTAATTAATACGACAATTTTTTCATTAACTATGTATTCAGTGATTTCAATAATTTATCTACTGTAAAACAAAAACTAATAATCAATCGAGAAAAGAGAAAAAGTGATAAAGTGATTTTTTAATAATATATTGTTACTATGAAACGCTTACAATTTTGAACATCTGTAACAACAAAATACTTGGATCACAGAATATATCCTGGTGTATTCTCTGCTTGGATCTTCCATATATAATAAACAATAAATAACTTTTTATTAAGTTCACGTCTTAAATCAATTATTTATCAAATACATTATCAATATTATTTAATCAACAACTCAAAATATTCCCGATGCCATGTTAAATATTTAAAATTGTCACTGTCTGACTGACAATATGCTGACAATATTCTGTTCGACTGAGTGCGTTGTATGACAAAGATAGGTTTGGAAAATATTACCACCAACATTATGTTCATTTTTTTCTAATCCTAAAAAAAACAATAAAAATTTTTGAAAAATGTAAACGCAGAATGAAAGACTAAGTTACTACCGAGGGCCAAAAGTCCCTCAGAATAAATAAAAGGTTTTCTTTAATGAGATATTTGAAATTAAAAATCACACTAAATTTTCTCTTAGTTTTCACCCCTGTAACTTTTTAAAATAAACATTATAGAAATTCTCAGGAACTTTCGGCCCTCGCTAATAACGTAATCTTTCATTCTGCTTTTAAATGTTTCAAAAATACTTATTAGTTTTCTCAGGATTCGAAAAAAATAAATCCCATTTGAATAGCATTTGAGCAGAAACTGCGTACCCGTCCTCTTAATGAATATTACATCAGGCTCCCCATCCTCTCCCTCATTTCTTGAGCTCTTGTCAGAAAGAATCTAGATTACTCTGATCAAAAAAATCTAATTTTCACCGTGGAGTTGATATCTACAAATTTTATTGATTTTGCGAGCGTAACTGATATTCTGTGACAATAATATAATTTAATCGTCTAGAGTAGAGTACGCCAATGAATTAAGTAAAACGTGTTTTTGTACCGTCTCGGACGATATAAAAGTCGGAACGAAAAGCCTAGTTGATGATTATTCTTGGAGCGTTAATCGAAGAATAATTAACAACAACGAGGCATAAGAGGTGAGTTATCCCGACCATCTTCCACCGTCGTCTTTGGTGCGCTGAACGGATTTCGACGGTTTTCCTTTTACCTATCCTTATACGAGCGGTGATCGTATTTCCCAACATGTCTTTTCCCCTGGCGAGCTGAGCGAGATTTCCTGTCCTTATACGTCCATTTCATATCAATAAAAGTAATTCCTAATCCACGCAATCGTCAATTTATCATTCATTCATGTACAAAATATTGTCACATCGACCCGAACCGAAAACTCGATGCGTAGATTATAAATATATTTTATTAACGAAATTAACGAGTAATTAAGGCTAATTATCTTTGTATATTTTGATTCTAAATAAAAATGTCTTAAAAAGCGAACTTTTGTCTTCGGCTGAATTTTGTTACCTGCAGCATCAAATACAACGAGAACGTTACAATTCAAAATCGCGGATCACTTCAAGCGTTATTTCTGAGAGAACGGTTTATTCTATACAAAAACTGCTAATACAATTTTTTTATTCAAACTGATCTCAGCTACATTTTTTGCCTGAAATATATTTTTCTGCGGTGTACAAATTCTTGGTAAATCGATGTTTTCGTTTTAGATCCTTACTAGAGGGTTTTAGAGGAAGAGCGGGGGGAGTGGTAAACTTGATTGAATGTTTTTGGGATCCTAGAATTGATATTCTCAGCAAGACTCAGCTTGTTTCTTATGATTTTTAGACGTTCATCATTTTCGTTTCAGACGACTGGGCTATCATTAGACATAGATATGCAAATTGCATATTTTGCATATTATGCATAAAAAATGCAAAAATGTCAAATTTTGCATATTTTTATAAGAGTGTGCATAAAATTTGAAATTTTGGTTTTATATATCTACCCATTTTTATATTCATGTAACAAATCGTTTGGAAATCCCAATATTTAATTTTGTTTTATAATCTCTTGTGAATAATTATTGTGATTTGAAAATGCCGAAAATAGACTGTGTTCCAACTTGCATAATACCTTCTTTCAAAGAGCTATCATTGAATATGGATAAATAGACTAAGAGCCGCTGTAGGTGAAATTTATCATTTTAGGCACGATGGGACCTTATAACTTAAATAGTAGAACCTAAGAGAAAACGTTTGAATACTGTGCCGTCACTTTTCAGTGGCACATGCGTCGACAGTGGCGCATCAAACTTTCCACTTATGGACGGGATACATAAATTAAAAAATACCCTCCCTCATTACCAGAATTCAATTATTTTCATTTTTTTAAGTTCTATGTGATTAAGACATAAGATTCATCGTAATTTTAACCCACCACCCCTTCTCCCTGGCCCCACCATCAAAAATTTTATTTTTCGATCTTATTTTTTTTTGGTGGGATGCAATCAATTTTAAAATTTCAAAAAAATCACGCGCATACTTAAGGCTTTTATAAAACACGTCTATTTTTTATGGACCTGTAGGTTGAGTGTACATAACCTAAAAAAAATTAAAATTTTTTTTTTGAACAAAAGTACATAACTTTTTTTGGGGATAGCTGCAGATCTAGTTTTTTCTTAGTCTTGTGTATTTTATCAAACACTATATTTTTAATTTTTTTCAGATGTTTCTGTAACGCTGGTCACCTTAAAAAAATAAAAAAATTTGTTTTTTAAGGGGGTTTTGAACGTGTTTCTCTCATTTTTAAATATTCTAAAGGACTCAGTTACTTCAAGTTACATATAACCTATAAAAACGAAATTTATTTGATATATTATGAAGTCTATAAAATAGGGAAAATCCCCAAAAACCCCCCAAAAAACAGTTTTTCGAATTTTTGAAGGGGGCGAGCCTTACAGAAAAATCTGAAAAAAATTAGAAATATAGTGTTTGATAAAACACACAAGATTAAGAAAAAATTAGACCTGCGGCTATTCCTCAAAAAAAGTTATACGCTTTTTTGAAAAAAAATTTTTCTTTTATTTTTTTGAGGTTATGTACACTCTACCTACGGGTCTATAAAACAAGACATGTTTTATAAAAGCCTCAGCAACGCGTGTGAATTTTTTGAAATTTTAAAATTGATTGCATCCCACAAAAAATAAAAACGAAAACTTAAGTTTTTGATCGTGGGGGCAGGGGGAAGGAGGTGGTGGGTTAAAATTACGCTGAACCTTATGTGTTAATAACATAGCACTTAAAAAAATAGAAAAAATTTAATTCAGTTAGAAAGGGAGGGTAACTTTTAATTTATTTATCCCGTCCATAAGTGGAAAGTTTGATGCGCCACTGTCGACGCATGTGCCACTGAAAAGTGACGGCACAGTGTTTAAACGTTTTCTTTTAGGTTCTACTATTTAAGTTATAGGGTCCCATCGTGCCTAAAATGATTAAGAAATTTCACCTATAGCGGCTCTTAGTCTAAAAGTTTATTGCTTATTTTGTGGCAATATGTACTCAGATAGAAGCCATAAATAAGTTTTTGTTAGAAAATTTTGAACAGAATTTGATCATTATTTATTGTTACCACAATTCGAAATAATATTACTTATCTTTTTTTAAATACTTAAACATTTAATTACATAAACTTAGTTTGTAAAATGCATAAGTACATCCATGTTAATTAATATAACATGTGAAGATATTTCATAATGTAGGTACCTATCAACATTTTTGTAAATAAAAAAATATTGTCAATTTTTTTTATTATATGCATATTTTCTAGATAAACATGCATATTTTTACGTAAAATACTGCATATTTATGCGCATATTTTATACCTTTTTATTTGCATATTTACCTAAGTCTAGCTATCATAATATCATTTATTTGGTTTATTACTATTTTCTTATGCAGACCAACATATCGAGCAAATTAACCTGTAGGTACTTAGCGTTTTTCGTTTTTGTTATTTTAACTACCATCAGATTGCAACTACAAAAATAAATATAAAAGGAAAACTAAACCAGAATAAGTTTTGTAATTTATTTGTAAAAGAAGTTGGTATTACTTCTAGTTTAAAAGTTGGTTTATACAGTCAAAAAACATAAAGTTACAACTTTAAGTAAATCCGTAAATGCCTGTTTGTCTTTTTCCTTAATGATTTTAAGTTGTAGAATACAACTCTAACAAATTAGAAGCTTTTGTGGTTTTAAAGAAAATTTAAAATGTAAAGTCGATTATCTAGTTTTTTTAATGTAATATTTTACATAAACAGTGGGATATTTTATTTTCAATAAATTTTATTTATGTATAAAAACCGTGTATAAAAAATCCAACGAATTTACAGAGCAGAAAATACAAAGTTTCAGAAATATTATAGAACTAAAAATAACCCATCTGTCATCGAAAACAATGAAGTTTATAAGTATTGTGTGGAATATCCCATACAAGAATAAAAACAGCTAATCGCCGTAAAAATGAGTGGCGCATACAATATTCCAGCTACAAAAGAGCTGATATGAATATTAGGTACGTGGCGCGAAAACGTATTTTCCACCTACCTCTACCGAAAGTATACTTTTCCGGACCTGATTGTAGGGAGCAAAGTTGTACTTTTCCTCCCTAGGGAGGAAAAGTAAAAGTGACGTCATGGTATTTCATTCATGAAATATAACTTATTGACGCCCTTTACAATATCTATTTTCTATTACGTAAGTATCTATACATTTTAATGTTTATTTAAAAACACTCTGTATTTTGCAGAATGGTAAAAAACAGTAAATTGTTATTCTGATTTAACAATGTTTGCATTAATAATTTGACTTATATTTGACAGTTGACAGTTATATTGTACCTACTTGTTAGTTTTATTTCTAATAAATTTTGTTGGTTAGTTACATAAATAAATTAAGTAAAAATGAAAAAATGGCTTGTTATTTGAGGAAGGTGGAAAAATCATATATGTATAACATGGGAGTAGCAGTACCTTTTCCTCCCAAAGCAGTACCTTTTCCTCCCTTGAATGATTACTGCCATCCGCTACGCGTCGGGCAGTAAACTTCATTCTCGGGAGGAAAAGTAGTGCTTTCCTCCCTTGTTATACAAATAGCTATTTTATTTTGTTGGAAAATAAAATTCTAGTTTTATTATTTTAAAAGATGTTTCCATAATATTTGCTAAATTTGAAGTAAAACGCGCCACAAAAGAGTAACTTTGATAAGCGTTTTACTTCAAATTTAGCAAATATCGCCGCAAAGCATGGACACGGACATTGTATATACATATCGCTCATGGGCTGCAATAGTGGCACAACTCAAAATACACGTGGTTTGGACTAGGAATAGTTTTAAATGTTAAAATATACATTCTTTTCACCATTAATAACGACACAACTCACAATTTAATATTAGGCCGTAGCAGAAGTGTCGCTATTGTATTATGTGATTAGTATTAAATTAATATCGGCTGCATTACTGAAACTGGTCAGGTTGCGTCCAACGTTCGATAGGATCAGGCACGTTCTTGTCATCAACAGCGGCACATTTTTAGTTATGCCAGTGTTGCAGAAATATTTCGATTTCTCTAGGGCACTTTTCGAGTGGCACTAGTGTTTCATATTTTATAATCTTATTTTGTAATAAAGTTTAATTTAGATTTTGAAATTTTTGTTGTTACTACAGTTTTTATATTCCCCAGTTAGTCTACTTAATGAAAGAAGGTCTTGCTGCAATAGTGGCATAACTCAAAACATTGTTTCAAAACTGGCATTTAAAAGGGAAAAAAAATTAAATCAAAATTATGCACATGTTATTATGACAATTTAGAGAAGATATCAACTTTATAATCTTCGTTTAGCTAAAACATTTTTTATGCAATGAAAACTTTAAACACATTTATTTCAAAACATAATTTTTGTGTTGTGTCGCTACTGAGCCAAAATTATTTTGTTTATTTGTGAAGCATTGTTTATTGATGAAACCCTTTCTAATCGGAAGTAAGTGTGAGAAGTAACCAACGTTGACCACAAGTGACACAGTCATAATCGACGCTGGGTCGTTCCAAAATTTCGTGGCGACTTATTTATCACCGCATTCTGGAAAAGTGGGAGGACAATTATTATTAATCGCCGCAAAGCATGGGCACCGACATTGTATAATATTCATATAGCTCATGGGCTGCAATAGTGGCACAACTCAAATTACACGTGGTTTGGACTAGAAATAGTTGTAAATATTAAAATACACATTATTTTCACCATCAATACCGGCACAACTGAATTCAATATTAGGCCGTAAGATGGCAGAAGTGGCGCTATTGTATTATGTGATTAGTCTTAAATTAATATCGGCTGCATTACTGAAACTACTCAGTTTGCATCCAACAGCGGCATATTTTGAGTTAGATCAGTGTTGCAGAAATATTTCGCTTTCTCTAGGGCAATTATCGAGTTCCACTAGTGTTTCATATTTTATAATCTTATCTTTAAATAAAGTTTAATTTAGATTTTAAAATTTTTGTTGTTACTATAGTTTTTACAATCCCTAGTTAGTCTACTTAGTAAAAGAAGGTCTTGCTGCAATAGTGGCATAACTCAAAACATTGTTTGAAAACTGGCATTTAAAAGATGGAAAAAAAATAAAATCAATATTATGCACAATATGTTATTATGACGCTATAGAGAAGGTATCAACTTGATAATCTTCGTTTAGCTAAAGCATTTTTATGCAATGAAAACTTTAAACCCCTTTATCTCAAAACGTAATTTTTGTGTTGTGTCGCTACTCAGCCAAAATTATTTTGTTTATTTGTGAAGCATTGTTTATTGATGAAACCTTTTCTAATCGGAAGTAAGTGTGAGGAGTAACCAACGTTGACCACAAGTGACACAGTCATAATCGACGCTGGGTCGTTCCCAAATTTCGTGGCGACTTGAAAGATTTATCACCGCATCCTGGAAAAGTGGGAGGACAATTATTATTAATCGCCGCAAAGCATGGACACCGACATTGTATAATATTCATATCGCTCATGGGCTGCAATAGTGGCACAACTCAAAATACACGTGGCTTGGACTAGGAATAGTTGTAAATGTTAAAATACACATTATTTTCACCATTAATACCGGCACAACTCAATTCAATATTATGCCATAAGATGACAGCAGTAACGCTGTTGTATTAGGTGATTAGTCTTAAATTTCTTAAATTAATATCGGCTGCATTACTGAAACTACTCAGTTTGCATCCAACAGCGGCATATTCTGAGTTAGGTCAGTGTTGCAGAAATATTTCGCTTTCTCTAGGGCTCTTTTCGAGTGCCACTACTGTTTCATATTTTATAATCTTATTTTTTAATAAAGTTTAATTTAGATTTTAAAATTTTTGTTGGTACTACAGTTTTTATAATCCCTAGTTTGTATACTTAATGAATGAAGGTCTTGCTGCAATAGTGGCATAACTCAAAACATTGTTTGAAAACTGGCATTTAAAAGATGAAAAAAAAATAACATCAAAATTATGCACATGTTATTATGACACTTTAGAAAAGGTATCAACTTTATAATCTTCGTTTAGCTAAAACATTTTTTATGCAATGAAAACTTGAAACCCATTTATCTCAAAACATAATTTTTTGCGTTGTGTCGCTATTGATCCCAGATTATTTTATTTATTTGTGAAGCATTGTTTATTGATGAAACCCTTTCTAATCGGAAGTAAGTGTGAGGAGTAACCAACGTTGACCACAAGTGACACAGTCATAATCGACGCTGGGTCGTTCCCAAATTTCGTGGCGACTTGAAAGATTTATCACCGCATCCTGGAAAAGTGGGAGGACAATGATTTAATCGCCGCAAAGCATGGACACCGACATTGTATAATATTCATATCGCTCATGGGCTGCAATAGTGGCACAACTCAAAATACACGTGGTTTGGACTAGGAATAGTTGTAAATGTTAAAATACACATTATTTTCACCATCAATACCGGCACAACTCAATTCAATATTAGGCCGTAAGATGGCAGAAGTGTCGCTATTGTATTATGTGATTAGTCTTAAATTAATATCGGCTGCATTACTGAAACTACTCAGTTTGCATCCAACAGCGGCATATTCTGAGTTAGGTCAGTGTTGCAGAAATATTTCGCTTTCTCTAGGGCTCTTTTCGAGTGCCACTAGTGTTTCATATTTTATAATGTTATTTTTTAATAAAGTTTAATTTAGATTTTAAAATTTTTGTTGTTACTACAGTTTTTATAATCCCTAGTTAGTATACTTAATGAAAGAAGGTCTTGCTGCAATAGTGGCATAACTCAAAACATTGTTTCAAAACTGGCATTTAAAAGATGAAAAAAAAATAAAATCAAAATTAAGCACATGTTATTATGACACTTTAGAGAAGGTACCAACTTGATAATCTTCGTTTAGCTAAAGCATTTTTTATACAATGAAAACTTTAAACCCATTTATCTCAAAACATAATTTTTGTGTTGTGTCGCTACTGAGCCAAAATTATTTTGTTTATTTGTGAAGCATTGTTTATTGATGAAACCTTTTCTAATCGGAAGTAAGTGTGAGGAGTAACCAACGTTGACCACAAGTGACACAGTCATAATCGACGCTGGGTCGTTCCCAAATTTCGTGGCGACTTGAAAGATTTATCACCGCATCCTGGAAAAGCGGGACGACAATTAATCGCCGCAAAGCATGTACACGGACATTGTATACACATATACGCATCAGAGAATCGGCCCGAAACCCACCTTTGATTCCCTCGCTGATATATTAGGAGACAAAAGGCCATAATCTGGCACACGGACGTCCGTAGGTGCACACAACCGGTCCAATTAATTATCTATAGTAACGCTGTTTATAATCTCAGTAACCAATCCTATTACAAGCGTATTCATCATTGATAATTACGTATATACACGGCCAATTATTGTGTTTGCATTGGATCCCGGACTACGAGCCACAGATACTGTTCTAGTGTGCCGGCTCAATGGTCGTTGCTAAGAAATTAAAACGTCACCTAATTAAATTAGTAGTTGTAACCAACACTAGGAAGGCGTTCTTCCAGTGCAACGATTTAGTAAATGAAATCATAGCATTTGTGGTACAAAAGAGAAAAATATTTCATATCAATAAAGTCATAAAAATTGTAACAATACATACGACGGTTGAAAGGTAAAAGGTTGTAACCCACAAATAAACTTTTTTCAGGAAGTAGAAAAAACACTCCATTTAAATAATTTTATGAGTAATTAACCTAATTATTTTTTTCATTAATTTAAATAATTTAAACAATTTAGGAGGCTAATATTGAACAAAAATCAGGCTTTTTTAGCCTACATACAAGAAGGAAGAAGAAGAAGAATTAATTTAAAAATGAATAACCATTTTCAATTTCGTTGCAACACGAAACTACAGTCGCGTCATATTCTAGTCCAATCAGAGAGTGCTGCAAGCACCTCTACCGGTTTCGAAACTTATTAGTCTCTCATCAGGAGGCACATATGCTGCTCTCTCCGACCCAACCAGGATAAACCCCGACGTGCAGTCACGAATTGCAACGAACGAAATGGCAGGGATGCCCTAGCGGCAACTGCTAGTAAAAGACTAAGTTTTCAATCTAATAGTACATAAAATAACACCAAAAATGTTGCTCTACATCCCACCAGATTGAAAACAATGTGAACCCACTCTGGTTACACCTCCGAGGCTTCTACAATTTACAAGCCTACATTTATTTTTGATTTACATGTTTACTCTGATTGGAGTACGAAGGGAACCATTCTCGTTGGAACTTTACCGCGCTGAGCAGATGGGACGTGAATTAAAAATTGTAAAATCACCTCATCTTCCTTAGTATCAGCATCCGTTATGGCTTGCAAATTGTAGAAGCCTCGGAGGTGTAACCAGAGAGGGTTCCCATTGTTTTCAATCTGGTGGGATGTAAAGCAACATTGTTGGTGTTGTTTTATGTACTATTAGATTGAAAACTTAGTCTTTTCGTTTTGTTGCAATTCGTGACTGCACGTCGGGGTTTGTCCTGGTTGGGTCGGAGAGAGCAGCATATGTGCCTCCTGATGAGAGACTAATAAGTTTCGAAATCGGTAGAGGTGCTTGCAGCACTCTCTGATTGGACTAGAATATGACGCGGCTGTAGTTTCGTGTTGCAACGAAATTGAAAATGGTTATTCATTTTTGATTTACATGTTTACTCTGATTGAAGTACGAAGGGAACCATTCTCGTTGGAACTTTACCGCGCTAAGCAGATGGGACGTGAATTAAAAATTGTAAAATTCCCTCATCTTCCTTAGTCTCAGCATCCGTTATGGCTTGCAAATTGTAGAAGCCTCGGAGGTGTAACCAGAGAGGGTTCATTTCCAGGAGAAAAGTTAATTTTATTGCATGATAATGGACCTTCACATACCATTAGAGTGACTACAGACATCATTGAAGCAGAAGGTATCCCTTGTTTGGAGTTGCCTGCTTGCTCACCCTAGCTTAATCCTATAGAGTATTTATGGGATATGCTTAAAAGAAAAATTAGAGCTCGCCGGGATAGTCCACAAAACACCGCACGGCTAGTACAAGCAAGGATGGAGCAACCTACCACAACAAAATGTTGATAATTTGATTATGAGCGTGCCCACGCAAACTGAAGCTTACATTTTGTATGCTATTGACTTTAAAACAACTACTTTCAATTTGTTTGTTAAATACTTTATTGTTCTCTTTAATTGTTATGTATTTGTTATTAAATTGCATTAAAATAAATATTGTTTGACTTCGTGTGTTGGTTTTTTTTAAATTCGCACGGAATAGTAAGAAATAGATGATATGTTAATTTTTCTACAAAATAACCACGTTTTCAGACGGTTTTTCGCAAATAACTCAAAAAGTAAGTATTTGGTCGATAAAAAAATTCTTATCAAAAATATAGCACGTAAAAAAGTGGAAAACATGGTGTATATATTAGGTCACTATATCTAGTAGAAGCAGAGTTATAGCTAATGAAAAATAGGTTCATATTCGTCAAATTCCAAATCGAATATTTTAACGTGCCATAACCAAAAAACGAAGCATTTTTTTTTGGAAAAACTCATTTTAACTTTTTTAAAGTGTTTAAAAATGCTTATCTTTGTTTTTTAAAAAATATCTAAAAATTTTTTAGCATCAAAAGTAAACAAGTTACGCTCAAAATAAAGTTGGTCCCTTTATTTTGGTAAGAAATCGTGAAAATCACCCACTAATTAGCTTTTCAAATGAACTTAATTGTTATAATACCAATTCACAAGTTTTTTACTCGCGTACGTATTGATCATATGATTTGTAAGTTTGATCGGTTCAAAGTCCTTATTTTTGAAAGAGCTGTAGTTAAAAGTTCTTGAACAAGTCACTTATCACGAGTGTATGTTAAAATTTAGAAACACCGAATCTTAACCAATTTTTGTCTTACAGAAAAACAAAAAATACAAAGTATTCAGAAAAGTAAAGGTGACTTTTTTATTGTTTAAGATTTTTAGTATCCCTAACAGTTTTTAAGTTATATTGAAAAAAAGCATTTTTTTTTAAATTAAATTTTTTTAAAATGGTATTTTAACACCAAATTTTTTCAAAAGTAAGCACTTTGAATCGATGAAACTTACAGATCATATAAACACAGCATAAGTAAAGTAACTTGTGAACCGGTAATGATTAATTTCATTTAAGTTGCTAATTGGGGGGTGATCTTCCTGATTTTTTTTGCCAAAACAAAAGGGACCAACTTTATTTTGAGCGTAACTTTCTTACATTTGACGCTAGAAATTTTTTTTATAAAAACAGAAATAAGGCTTTTTTTAAACACTTTTAAAAAAGTTGTAATGTGTTTTCCCCAAGAATGCTTCATTATTTGCATATTTCACATTGAATTATTCTATTTGGAATTTTTCGAATATGAACCTATTTTTCATTAGCTTTAACTCTGCTTTTGCTAGGTATAGAGACCTAATTTATATACCGTTTTTTTTTTACTTTTTGATAGGCTATAGTTTTGTTAAGAATATTTTTTTCGACAAAATGCTTACGTTTTGAGTTATTTGCGAAAACCGTCTAAAAACGTGGTTATTTTGTTGAAAAATGAACATATTCACTTGCAAATAACTCCAAAAGTATTGATTTGGTGAAAAACCAAGAATAAAAGTTGCTTAAAAATAGTCAGTTTATCTATTTCGGGACTTATGTTGGACATATACTTTTTCACCCACGAGATGGGGTGAAACTCACCCCCAGGGCAAAAGCACACATCGGCACCATATCACTGTTTTTCTTTGACATGTTAGCTATGCGTTTGCCACGCAACACTCCTTATGGAAAAGTGGTCCCGGTCAAATTTGATGAAAGTTTGGTCATATACTTCTTGATGTGTAGATTAAAAAAGTCCATGGCACCTGTGTCTGAATAACTACTATTCTCGAGTTACAGCCTTCTGAAGTTATTGGATTCGAGTGCACGGTTTACGTTAAGTGCACTAATTTACGGTCAAGTGAACGAAAATATTTATTATTAGAAGAAGAGAAACTCATGTTCTTCATACATACTTGCGTGTTGTATATGAATTCGTGGTCAAAAATAGTTGGATCGTATTTTAGTCTTCAGAAAACCTCCGAAAAGTCTTCAGAAAACTAAAGAAGTGCGGTATAAAATGTGCTGCTAGATCGATATAAGCATTATCATGTTTTCATGATGCTTCTCAGTTATGCAATAACAGCAAAACTGCAGTTCGGCTTTATCTTTAGAAAACTACTGAACAGTGGCGGATCTAGGGGGGATAGGGGTAATTCCACCGGTAACATCGTCCAGAATTAATGAAATAACTTTTTTGAAGTTATACTTCTTTACCGGCGATAGAGGGTAAATTTTTATATGGGAAAACCTAGCGACCAGGCGCATGCGCATTATAACTTTGTTCTGATTGGATGTTCAAATGACATGTTAAAAATTATTCAATATGGTGGCTGTGGCACAGCTGTAGTTAGATTATTTATGGTTGTTGCGTTTTAAAATTTGTGTGAAAAGAAACAACAAACAAAAGTTAGTTAATAGTTATACTGCCTTTTTAAATAGTTTTCATATACCTATATTTTTGGACTTTTGGACTATTTTGGACAAGGAAAACTCATTCTAATTTGGTAAGTACCTAGTTTTTATTATAATCATATTGTAATTATACATTTGGATTAGGTTGAAATACATACATTTATTTTCTCAAGAATGCGGATTTTAGAGAGAAATCCCAAATTAGGTTCGATTTTTATTTTTAAATTATGATTTTTTGGCGTAGATTTATTTATCTAGTAGGTATGTAATGCTTTGATTTACATACTTAATTTGATTACCAACAAAAGTTCTACCAATCTTCATCTAATATATTGTTTTCGTACTGTTTTGTTATATTTTATATTTTCTTCCACAAAATTTAAACTACATAATTTTCAAAACAATTGTCAAACAGTAAAACGTTCAGTTACCGTATTTTTCCACATGATAAATAATGTGCGATTGGACGAGTGAGTCTACGCTTCGATTACGAGTCAAAGCGGCACGAAATTCAAGGGTTCAATTCCCGATGCAAGTTTTATTTTTTTATTTTTTTATGCATATTATGATTGTAAGTATATTTGTTATATAATTTTTTTTTTCAGCAAATGCGTATTTAAAATTTTTGCCAACAATTATTATCGTCCAGAAATCATTTTTTCTTTGTGGCATTTTTCAATGTGTTTGTGTGCGTTTTATTCTTTTATTTTTTTAAATTTTTGGTATAGTCTTAAAAATCACATAATATGTACTAGAAGTATAACTTCTTACGTGCGTACAAAGTACACACACATTCTTGTTTTAACGAAAATGAACGAGATGGAGCCATCAAAACACATTTATAACCAAAGAGCGGATAGTGTGACGAAAAGACGTAAGCCCAGAGCACGGGCGCCCATATAAAAAATTTTAGGGGGGGGGGGCAAACGTGAAGATGTTGCACATTATATTATTTGCCTAGTTCCTGATATTTTGTTACCTGGTCTAGGTTTCACTAAACGACCATATAAAATCAAAGGTCCAGAATTAGCATTGTTCTTAGGCGAACTTAGAATCTGCGCTGCTAAAGAAATAAAAGGTCTAAATATTGATAATTTAGATAATGAAGATTTTCAATGTTTGGCTCCAGTAACTAAAGAACAATTCGAGGAACTATTTACTTATTGTGATCCTGTTTTCGAAAACGGTAAAGACAGATATATTAATAAAAGAGATTTACTGATGTTTATATGTAAGTTGAAACAAGGTTTGAGTGACAGTTTGCTCAGGGTTTTGTTTGGTTATAATACTAGACAATAGGTTAGTATAACAGTGGAACGTGTTAGAAGATCACTAATTCAAAGGTTTGTTGTGCAAAATATTGGGCCCCAATCAATACCAAGGAATCAATTCATTCAGCAACATGTAACGGCTTACTCTAATATTTAGATATAACATATGCCTACTTACATAAAAGCAACTGTTTTCAAGTACTTCGACAATCTTATTCAATGCACAAAAGTAGACATGTTTAGAACCAACATTAGTTGTAACACCTGATGGCTATATTTTATCGATTTTTGGACCATACTTTTCTGATTCGTACAATAATGATGCCAACATTCTTCAACATGAATTTAACAGAGATGGAAATTATTTAAGAGATTGGTTCCAAAATGGAGACATACTCCTGGTAGACAGAGGATATCGAGATTGTATACCATTTTTACAATTACTAGGTATCGAACATAAGATGCCAGCCCTTTTGTCACGTGGACAAAAGCAACTTTCAACTGAAGATGCTAATAACTCACGTATTATTACGAAAAATCGATTGATTGTAGAAGGAAGAAATGGTCATTTACGCTATGTCTTTAAATTCTTTGCCAATCCTATAAACATGCACCATGCAAAAAAAGAATGTGTGTGTACTTTGTACGCACGTAAGAAGTTATACTTCTATTATATGATTATATGATTATAAACGAAATTAATATACTTTTTATTTATATTTTATTTAAATATTAAATTAATTTATACTTACTACTTCTCAAACATTTTTATTAAAACAGTGCCAAAAATTAAAATAATAAAAAAATAAAACACACACAAACTTATTAAAAATGCCACAAATGATTTCTGAACATTAATTGTCGGAAATTTTTTAAATTAATTAACTTATTTTCTGAAAATAAAATTATATAATAAATATACTTACAATCATAAAATGTATAAAAAAAAATAAAAAAAATAAAAGTTTCTATTGGGATTCGAACCAACTTACCACGCGGCTGGTATTTGCGTTGTATTGGGATTCACTCGCATTAAAACTTCGCCACAGAGACAGCTTGTCATTATGTGCGAAGATCGTCTAACTAAACAGATTAACTTTTTGACATTTTTAACTTATGTAAATCAAAATATTTTGATTTTGAATTGAAATGATTTAGAATTGAAAAAATACAACAAAACAGATAGTAAGAAAACAATATATTAGGTGAATATTGATAGACATTTTGATGGTAATCAAATTATGTAAATAAAAGTATTACATACTACTTATCTATTTTGGTAGGTTCAAGGTAGGTATCGGAGCCCGTATAACGACTAATAAATTTCGCAATCACTTGCGTCGTGCAAAGTGGCTATGTTCAAATATCATAACAAAATTTGATCAACTATTTATAAAACACTTACCAGTGAAAGATTCTTTAGCTTTGAATAAGCGAGATCTGCGGCACTCATTAGTCACAGTTTGATGAGCTTTCATATTGGCATGCAACAATCATCTCTTCTATGTAAATAAGTCCAAAAATATAATATTAAAACTATTTAAAAAGGCATTAACTAACTTTTTGTTTGTTGTTTCTCTTCCTACAAATTTTAAAACGCAACAAGCATACATTATAACCAAACCACAGTCCCACAGCTGCCATATTGGATAATTTTTGTCATGTCATTTGAACATCCAATCAGAACAAAGTTATAATGCGCATGCGCCCGGTCGCTAGGTTTTCCATATAAAATTTCACCGTCATTACGCCCGTAAAGAAGTATAACTTCAAAAACTAAATGATTTTTACCGTATTGCTGGTGCACTATTAAATAAGTATCACCCAGCGATCCACATGCAAGGTGCTACAGCTGAAGCAGCTGAACAGTTATTACAGAGGTTACTAATTCCCAATGTTTTACAAGCTAGAGTTGAGACTGATAATCTGATTAGAAGAAATGGTCAATGGAGAAGGTTTCATAATCATGATTTGGCTAACTTTCCTGTTTTCGACTTAGACTACCTAAAAGACCTTACGATTGGGATATATCAAATTAAACTGGCACCATCTTACATACAAGATAAAATAATAAGAGAAAATGACGAAGAGTTTCAAATTGATGAGAATATGGATGAACCGGGATTCATAAGAGTTCGAATATTTTCTAGGTTTCGGCAAGCTACAAAACACCAAGTATTCATTTCCTATACGGTTCATGAAGATAATGATGAAGATGAGCCTGTAGAAGAACCGATTAACGGGTACTACTGTACCTGTCAATCTGGTGCGAGAACTGTAGGTACTTGTGCTTATGTCACCAGTGTGTTATGGTTTTTAGGCTTTGCAAGACATCAACCCAATGTTAAGTATCCTGACAGGTCGTTAGTTAACACAACGTATGATGCATCTAACCGAAATCAGCAAAATGTTAATATACGAATAGTCGAAGATGATTTAAACCCTATTTTTCCATCGACAATTGTAATTCATATTTAGCATTTACAAACTACTAGGTACTTTGATATTTTTTATTGAAATCAAGTCCATGTTCTCTACCTGTCTTATATCTGATATGCGGGACAAGTTTCATATCAACTAATGTATTTTTTTATGTTTCCACAATTTTTTCTTAAATTATTCTGGAACATGTTACGAGTGAAATTACCCCTATCTCCCCTAGATTCGCCACTGTTCAGTATTTTTCTAAAGATAAGGCGGAACTGCAGTTTTGCTGGTATTCCATAACTGAGAAGCATTCATGAAAACATGATAATGCTTATATCGATCTAGCAGCACATTTTATAACGCACTTCTTTAGTTTTCTGAAGACTTTTCGGAGGTTTTCTGAAGACTAAAATACGATCAAACTATTTTTGACCACGAATTCATATACAACACGCAAGTATGTATGAAGAACATGAGTTTCTCTTCTTCTAATAATAAATATTTTCATTCACTTGACCGTAAATTAGTGCACTTAACGTAAACCGAGCACTCGAATCCAATAACTTCAGAAAGCTGTAACTCGAGAATAGTAGTTATTCAGACCCAGGTGCCATGGATTTTTCAATCTACACATCAAGAAGTATCATTGACCAAACTCTCATTAAATTTGACCGGGACCACTTTTCCATAAGGAGTGTTGCCTGGTCCTTTCATGTCAATCCAAGCGGTTCTTTAAAATTTACAGCAAAAACCGTGAAATAATGTACTAATATAAGACAAACTCATATTAAAAACCAAGGAGAATAGGCAACGGTATGACATACTGCATGTCAGTTTTTACGTCCTGAAACATTCACGTTAGTAGTTAAATTAAATCAATACAATATAAAATAAAACAACCGAATTTTAAAATATATTTCGTGGAACAGTGGAAAAGCGGAATATATCATTTGGTAGGTTCTGTTTGATTAAGGAATAGTGGCTGCGACAAATGCTCCTAAATCACGTGCAGACATAAACGTGTGTAGACGATTTATGGTAGAAGTTTGTTATATTAGTGGTTAGATTAGACCATAAAATGGCTCATTTCGCAGTTTAGACTCCCGTTCTATTTTATCTTAACAAAATTTCTCAGCATGTCGTAAGATATTTACCTAACTCTGGCTACTAATTAAAATCTAAAGCAGACTGCAGCGAAAAGTTCCATTTGGTTTTTATTGCCAAAAAATAGAACTTTATATAAAACTTTAATAAAGCAATTTAAAATAATGATTTCTTTTAGGTGTTTATAACGTGAGAATTAAGTGTCTTTATTAAGGATCCGACCAGCGATGATTCAGGAAAAAACGGAAATTAAAAAATAGCTCTATTATGTCCTAAGTAAAAAATGGGTGATCATAGAGTTATATGTATAGACTAAGAGCCGCTATAGGTGAAATTTGCTAATCATTTTGGGCACGATAAGACCCTATAACTTAAATAGTACAACCTAAAAGAAACCCTATGAACACTGTGCCGTCACTTTTTAGTGGCACATGCGTCGACAGTGGCGCACCAAACTTTCCACTTATGGACGGGATAAATAAATTAAAAGGTACCCTCCCTCACTCCCAGAATTCAATTTGTTTAATTTTTTTAAGTTTTATGTGATTAAATAATAAGACTTAGCGTAATTTTAACTCGCCACCCCTTCCTTTTCCCCACCCTCAAAAACTTCATTTTTCGTTTTTATTTTTCTTTAGGTGGGATGCAATCAATTTTAAAATTTCAAAAAATTCATAGGCATAGAATACACAAAACATATCAATTTTTTATAGATCTCTAGGTTGAGTGTACAGGGTTATTCACTATATTTTGACCCCCTGTAAACTGCTTCATTAACAGAATTAGAAAAAAATGTTAAATACAAAAGTTATTCGATTTTTAAATTATTAATCCGGTCAACTTCATCAAACATCAAAATGCTTGGCAAATAACAAAAATTGCCGGAGAGCCAAATTTTGGTAAAGAGCTAGGCTATACCATAACAAATAAAGTTTAAAAAGTCCCCATCGATCCCATGTGTGCGTCAAAAGTTATTCGGGGTCAAAGGTCAAAATTTGAGATTTTTTGGATTTTTTTCGAAAACGGTAAGTTTTATCAAAAAAAAACCTCAAACCAAAGTTGTAGATCTTAACATTCTCTACAAAAATTGTCCTTAGAATTTTTTTCCTAAGAGTTACCATTCCTGAGATATCGCGATTTTAATGGTTACTTTATACATTATATGCACATATAAGCCACGTATATACATTATATGGCCCTTAAGACAAGTATAAATGCCTATTTGTGTCTCTTTTATATAGTATATTATACTATTCTGAAAATATTTCTTCAAAAGGTAATCAGTCCCAAACTGAATTTCCTCTATCCACGTGGCCTTGAAAAACATTTGGCTATACCATTGTTTAAAAAAGAACAGATTGTCTATTATAGGCAATGGCTACAGTATTGTCCGTAGGTCTGGTTCATAATATTATCTGTTTCTTTTAGTGCTAAAGGTTCAGTTCAAGTGAATGTAAGTACTTATTACAAGCGTCTACCATTTAGTACCGTTACCGTTATTTGTACAATTTTATAGTTTTAAAAATGTCTCAGTTTTGCTTTATTTGCAATAAACTTTTAAGTGAAACTAAAACAGTTGTGGTTGATCGTGGAATGCCAAATTTAATCGAGTTTTTTTGTAAAGAGTGTTTTTTTTTAATTTTTGTAGTGTCGAGAGAGGTGATGAGTTTATTGAGTATATAAGAACTCAAAAATCCGTTACAATACACGTGAATTGCAGAAAATCATACATTCGGAAAACTTCAATCGCTGCAGTGAAAAGACAACGTGAGGAGGAACAGGCTAGTAGTACTTCAAAAGTAAGTCCACCTCATACTAGAACGCGAGTAAGTAAATCACATTTTTGTTTTAAAAAGGTTGTAGTGCCAAATGTGGATGTAAAAAAGTCAGGTTGCTGTGTTCTCTAGTGTGTACCAACTGCCAAGGTCAGTCTTGCTCAAATGTCCAGTTTAGTACAACAGAGGAAGACTCCTGTGATTTTAATGAAGAGACCAATGACTCAGTCACATTTGAACAATTTTTGAACATCCAGCAAGAGGAAGAGGAAAAAGATGAAATCGAAGAAGACTTGACTGTTGAAGTAGACTTTCAAGAATATGAATCTGATTAAAATATCTAAAGAAATCAAAATAACAGTTAACCTAATAATCAATAGCAATATCAATAATAATCAATATCAATAATAAGGTAATATCT